>NW_024349797.1:16763559-16972359 GCF_902729225.1 Pteropus medius
CCCTGTGGAGAAGGGACCAGGAGCAAGGGAAGGCTGGACCAGAAATGGTGACGGTCTGGCAGGAACCATGGGGACAGGACGGAGGGGCAGGGTCAAGACACTATTGAAAAGTAGAATCAGCGTGTCTGGGAGCGGGTGGTGATTACCTCAATTTTCTTATCTGCGAAACGGGTATAACACGCACCTCCTGGGATCGTACACAAGGAGGAGGACAGGACAAGTCAGTGAGTGGTCCGCGTGGAAAGGTAGGAAAGTCCTTCATCTTAGTGACATGCACCTCCTCGGGTATGTTGTGGGAGGGGGGGCAGTGGGTGACAGTTGGCAGTCACAGCGGCGCTCGCCGTGTTTGTAAGCATCAGTCTACCCTCTTCAGGTTCAAAGAGCGTGTGCTGCAGACACCGAACGACCTGCTGGCTGCTGGCTTCGAGGAGCACAAGTTCCGAAACTTCTTTAATGCCGTGAGTCGACCTGGGCGCCACGGCCGAGTGGGCGCTGGCCCGAGCCCCTCCACAGCCCACGGCTCTGCGGTCCTGCCGCTTGCTCCTCCCGCTGGGGAAGGCCCGAGGGCAGCTTCCTGCTTGGGGGGACATGGGAGGCTGGGGTCCGGGGCCCTGCCCTCCATCTGGGAGGAGGCGCCTTCTTCAGGGCCACTGTTCTCAGGCTGGAAACATGTCCCCAGCTTCCTTCGTCCCATTCCCTCTCCAACCCATTCCCCTGACCCCGTTAGTGAAGCGGGGAGGGCTTGGAGGACTCTCCGTTCTAAATGTCTAAAAATCCCAACCAGATCATGGCTGCCAGACGTGACTCCGGGCTAAGGCGCTTAATACGCCCCAGTTACCTGTTACTTAGCTTTGGTCAGACCTCAGATGGACTGGTTTTTATACCTCAACTTGAGGATTTAAAAACGCAAATGCGCGTGGCGGGGAGTCCCCTGGAGCGGGGGCCGCGGGTCTGACGCCGTGGCGGGTCCAGTTCTACAGCGTGGTGGAGCTGGTGGAGAGGGATGGCTCGGTGTCCAGCCTGCTGAAGGTTTTCAACGACCAGAGCTCCTCGGACCAGATCGTGCAGTTCCTGCGCCTGCTCGCCTCGGCCTTCATCAGGAGCCGTGCCGACTTCTTCCGACACTTCGTCGACGAGGAGATGGACATCAAAGACTTCTGCACTCATGTAGGTCCCCAGGGTCCTAGGCTTTGGGGACTCAGCCCCCAGCCCCGGGGCTCAGCGCTCCCTGCCCCCTCTCGACACCCTAGCACCAGCATCCCTAGCCAGGGGACGTGGGTGTCACCCTGAGCATAGATTAGCAAGCCGGAAGTATCCTACTTCGGCTGCCTGAAAAGTGTGGCTTTTGAACAAGTCACTCTCCATCTCTGGGCCTCAGATATCCCATCTGAGCAGTAAGGGCTTTGGACTGGACTGTTGACATGGAGCAACCCCAGAGTCACATTTGCCCCAAGATGTGTTGTTTATCACGTTTGGTATTAAAGAACTGCCAACATTTAAACACTGGGCAATTTTCATATGAAAACCTGGGTTTCTCTGGAAGAATCGGAAGATCCAGCCCCCAGGCCTTATCCTTGTGTGGCAACAATCCGCGGGAGCTAAGTGGCAGCCGCCCTAGTTCTGTGGGACATGACTCTCCAGCTTGCCGCCATCTCTGCTCTTGCCATTGTCACTTCAGCATCCCGACTCACTCGCCCAGCCCTCTGTAAGCACTCAAGCTTGAAATCCCTTCGTGACAGAAGCCCTTCCTGCTCCGAGGTTCTTCGGTTCTGTGCATTAGGAAGACCGAGCTGAAAAATCCCCACCCCTTTCCAGATTCCTCGTGGCATCCTCTTCCTACAGACAACTAGAGGGCTTGGTTCAGGATCTAGGTTCGGGCTTTGCAATTCTAGCGATTTCTAGCTGTTACTTCCTCACCGAGCTTCAGTCTCCCACTCTGTAAAATTGGGGTGTCAGCACCTACCTCATGGACCGTTGTGGGGACTCTCTCACAGTACAGAGGCTTTGACCCAGGACCATGAGAGCCAGGGTTGGACTTCTCACTTGTCCTCTGCTAGGCCCCCTTCCTAAACTGGGGTTTTTTCATTTTGGCCTTTACAGGAGGTGGAGCCCATGGCCATGGAGTGTGACCACATTCAGATCACAGCCCTGTCTCAGGCACTGAACATCGCCCTGCAGGTGGAGTATGTGGACGAGATGGACACGGCCCTAAACCACCACGTGTTCCCCGAGGCTGCCACCCCTGCCGTTTACCTGCTCTATAAAACATCGCACTACAACATCCTTTACGCAGCTGATAAACATTGATTAATTTTAGGCCATGCAGTAGAACCTGTCACCTAACGGGACTGCATTCTGAATGGAACATCCCGGCTTTTCAATTTTTTAAGCGATTTAGACTGTAGTTAGAAAACAGAAAATGGATATAGCCTTTTGGGCAGTCACTGGGAATGAGGCCTACCCGTTACGGAGTGTGGTAACTTGGCAATATTTTTAGTATTTATTTTTATGGAGGATCGAATGCTTTCCAACTCGTGACTTGGAGGCCAGGACCTCCAGCTCTCCCCGCAGTCCCCTGAGACCTTGGGCGGGCCATCTTCCCTCTCTGGACCCGGTTCTTCATCTGGACGAGGTCGCTGCCAGTGTTGACATTCTATTGTGTAAAAACACTGTTTCTTTTCACCAGAGGCAGTGCCTCTCTGTAGGCAAGGAAAAGCTCAAGGCCAACTGTCTTAAGTGACTTACTCGTTTTATAAAAAAAAAAAAAAAAAAATCAGACCCGAAATCATCCGTTGGGCTGGACTTTGGTGGGCGGCTGACTGAAGCGTCGGCCAGTGGAGGCCGACCTGAATGTGAGTGCTTCGGTGAGGTTTTCTTACCCAACTTCAAGAGCAAAAAGAGACTTTGATGCCGAAGTCTAGAAAGGGGCCTCTGCATGAAGCTGCACGCTGGGCCCCCTCTCCCTCAGGGCCAGGATTGCCCGCCAGCCCCACACGCCAGCCCCACCCGCACAGAGGCTGGAGAAAGGCTCCGGGATCGGAAGCTGTCTCGTCATCCTCAGCACGTCTTACAAGTAGAATCTAGAACCTCAGCCAGGTGGAGACGCTGGCACACGTAGCCGTAGACTCCGGCTGAGCGGAGCAGACTCAGTTGTGCAAGGTTGTCTTCGTCTTCTTTCCCCTTCCCCGCTTCTGCTGTTTGTGGCCGGTGACAGGTGAGGCAGGAAAGGACAGAGGCAAGCTGAGGAAGTTGGCGATGGGGGAGACATCCATGGTGGAAACTGCCTGGGCGCCAAGAGCCCTGGCTGGCAGTCGCCTCATCCATCCAGCTGGACGTGCCCCGTAATACTCTCATCTCGCTGCCCAGGACCTCGGAGAGCCCTGGCTGGGCGGGGGCACTGCTAGCGAGGCTCACTGTGGGAGGAAATGCAGGGGTGTGGATGCCCTGTGGGGTCCTTCCGCAATCACAGGCCTTCTACTCACAGGTTCCGTTCTGCAGAGACTTATTAGACTCTCAGGGCTGCAGTGCGCGTCTGCCGACGGCCAGACCATACACAAGGAGACCTGGGCGGCCTCTTCTCAGCAGACCGCTCCAAGTCCTGGCACACAGACGTCGGATCTGTGTCAGTCGTCTGCCTCTGTGAGCACAGATGTCAGGGTGCTTTAATTCCAGGCAGGGACCCAGCTTCCCATCATTCTCAGCTAGAATTTGTACCCAAGGGCTCAAGCTAAGTGATTATGTCACTTTTCCACAGAATCTGACCCTAATCTCTGAGTTGGTTCAGTGACCCGCCTTCTCTGGGTAGGAGTGCCGAGGTCTGTGACAGTACCCTGGAAGAGTGGGGGTAGCAGGGCACGTTACATGATTTCTGAGCATCAGGATCCCTGTTTCCAAACTGAATGCCCTTGGCCGCTCTGAGGGGTGTGGGATGGGTCCTGGGTGCCCAGCCAGGCTCTCGAGCACAGCCTAAGTGGCACTGGCTGCCACTTCTCTGCATCTGTGGCTTGTGCAGCATTCACAAAGCAGAGCCTTCTCTTTGGCAGACTGGCTGGAGAAATCCCAAGCCTTCCCTGTGCTGTGCTTCCAGGCCTAGGGGCCCGCCATGGCCCAGCTGCGACCCTCTTCCCAGGAGAGAGCCTCTCACTTTAGTCAATGCCCAGGAGAGGCGGGCCACACTATTTCCACGCTCGCACCCTCTGCTTTACCGTTTCCCAAAACCACTGGCCAAATCCAAACCACTGCTCTCTTCCCTCAGATCTTTCCTCCAAGGGAAAGCGCTATGGAGAAGCAGCCATGGCAGAGTTCAGGGAGACTAAGACAGCTGCTCCTGGATGTGGACGGGGTTACGTCTCAGACTCATCCTAAGCTGGAAATATCCTTTGGAAAATGTGTCAATACACCTAACCTACCAAACCTCAGAGCTCAGCCTAGCCTGCCTTAAACATGCTCAGAACACGAACATGAGCCTACAGCTGGGCAATGACCTTGAGTTTCATCTCAGGAGTCGCCTTCCTCTTCTCACCAGGAGGAGACACAGATGGGTGTTTTGTAATCACGGTGAGATGAGAAAACAAAATACAATATCCAAAAAAACGCTGATGACAGTACACTGTCACAAACCGGCAGTTTACCCCAGTGAACTCCCAGCTGGCCTGGAGCTGCAGCTCTGCTGCTGACCAGCATCGCAAGTCACCTCATCGCGTGTCACTAGCCCAGGAAAAGATCAAAATTCGAACTATGATTTCTGCCGAATGCGTCTATCACTTTTGCACAACTGTAAAATCAAAAAAAGTTATTAAGTCAGAGGCAGTCTGTAACTTCAAATCTAGTCATCCATGACAGTGACCTTGCTTGTCAACAGCAGCTGGTCACTCCAGCAATCCACTTCATGGATAATTCTCTACCCCACCCCATGAAGCCATCTCCTTGTAAAGTTCCTTTGAGAGTTGCTCTTTTAACTGTACATTTCTTTTCAAAACTTTTTAAATCAATGGGAATATTTAACAACAAAAAGTACAAACTGTCCTTGCTTTTGACTAGGTTCCTATTTTAAGCACAAAGGGACTCTGGAGTCAGCCTGAGTTTGAATCTCAACTTTGTTACTACTTACTGTGTGACCTTGGCCAAGACACTTTACCTCTCCGAGCTCCAACTCCCACGTTAGTGAAATGGAGACGGTGCCCACACACCACAGGATTGTTGGTTAAAGTGCAACGAGACTGAGTGTGTGAAAGCTGGAACGGACGCGTGGCATTCTACAGCGGGTGCGCCCCAGCCCGGCCCTCCCGAGGGGAGCAGCAGGGCACTCACGATGGGGAAACATGCCACTGGGGCTTCCCACACAGTGGTCTAAGAACCAAAGACGTTCCCACACTGAGCAGGATGGGGGCGGGGCTGTGGCTCAGGGAGTGGCTGTCCAGGGGCCCCAGGTCCTGTGGGATATGGGCCAGGCCCTACAGCTTCCCTGGGCAGTTGGTGAAAACCTTTCCTAGCATTAAAATGGATTCTGTAACAACTTTTGTCCTGGCTTAGTATTTGGTACCTGTGGGGCTTATGCCTGCAAGAGCGCACGCTGCGTGCGTGCGTGTGTGTGTGTGTGTGTGTTTGTGTGTTTTTTCCTCGTTCAGTGGAAGATCCAGATGCCCAGGAAGTCTTGGTGGGAGGTGCCAAAGGAACCACAGCTTCGTCAAAGCTTCACCTCGTCAGGTCAGAGAGCAGAACTGCCTGGAGGCTGGCCTCACCTTTTAAAACCTGCCCCTTAACACGTCACCCCACCAAAAAGGGAAAAGAATTTGCTGTTAGAGGGTAAGAGCAGGGTGCCAACGGACGTTGGCGGATCTATCTGGCCTGCAACAAGCGGCCTCGGGCCTCTCATGGCTCCGGTGCTGCTAAGGGACCTTGAGCCTCCTGAAAAATCTCCACGCATCACTCAGAAAATGAAGTCTCCCTGCCATCCTCTGACAGCTGTCACTCAGGAGCTGACCTCACAGCCAGGCCATTTTCTGCATTCTCCTCTCCAGGTCACTGCAGACACTGGGGAGACGTTCTTTGGCAACACTGGCATCTTTTAAGACCAAAGTAGTTTTTTAACTTGCCCTGGGCCCACAAAGAAATACCCAGGGTTCTAGACGCAGCTCTGCCACCTGGCTGCTGTGTGATCTTGAGCAAGTCTTAACCAGTTATCAGCTTTCTCAACTCGAAAAAAAGGATACTAAGACTTATGGGGCTTGACGAAGACGAAATGATCGAGTAGCTACCAGCGCCTGGTACTTGCTCAACACTCACTGGTACCCGAATCAGTTTAGACCAACTGTCCTGTTGCAGTTACCCGGAGGGGCTGAGAGAGTACTGCTGCCACCCTGCCCTATGACTGTGGCACTTGTGCCTATTCATCCAGACCAATCCAGAGGGAGCTGGGGTGGCACCGGGAACTGGTTCCCTTGGCACACGTTTACACCATGCCCCGGCCTAAACTGAAGAACTGCGAGGAGCCCAGAGGAGATAATGAGAGTGGCAGGTGCTGTGAAGAGGGTGAGCGTGGGTAATTCTGGTGCCCATGGCAGGAACACTTGACCCTGTTAGGGGCTCAGGGACCTAGAGCACACGAAGCAGTGCTCAAGGATGGGAAAGCATCAGGCTGCGGGCAAAGCTTATGCAGAGGCTCGGGATGAGGGAAAGGGCCCATGGGACCAAGGGAAGCAACCGGTTCCGTCACAGAGGAGGGGAGGGGACAGAGAGACCAGAGAAAGTGGCTCGGGCCAGATCCTCAGTGCCTCGCATGCCAGACTTACTGGCTTCCCCATTCCCCACAAGTGGCTCTGTGATGTTAAGGAAGCCTGTGTTCTCCCGGAATCTGAGGACAGTGACCTCTTCCCTGCCCACCACCTAGGGCGGCTCAGGCAAAGCGACAGCTGTGAGTGACAGAAAGCTAAGGAGCTGCAGGGGTTTTGTTGTGGGGACAAGCAGGAACACATGCCAATGACCCAGGCAGAAGTGACTTTACAGTGATCTATACAACTCTCTGGCCTCCTGCTCCATCCACTGCCCAGTGTGGTGACAAGCATCCCATATACATCCTGCAGCCAGAGAACTATGACAGTGTCCCTCACATTCTGGCTAAAAACACAGGATGACAAGCTGGGTCTACCGTTTTTAATTTTAATTAAGGAAATCAAGTCGAACATACGAGAAGCTGTAAACACTGAAATACAGCAATACATAAGCTGCTGCACAGGATTCTTACCCCAAACACCACAAAGCTGCACGAGGTCTCTCTGACTATGTGGTGTGGAAGAGGGAGAGTTTTATAACCCGGGCTGACAGTGGAGTGAAATGCAAGGTGCGGCTTTCCATACAACCAGAGCACAGAGACACAGTGTGCGGTCACCAGGAGACGCTACTTTGCACTTGTACTTGGCTGCAGCAATTCCTGCTGCTGCTCTTCTGGTTTTGGCTTCTTCTTCTTCTTCTGTTTGGAGAGGCAGCTCAAGGCAGACTCGCTATTTCCTGAAGCAGGCATGAGCGCGGGAGGCTTGCCAGACTGAGTTGGGTACTTGGTTTTCAGGTCATCTTTGAACAGCGGCTGGGACAGTAAATGGCGCAGCTCCTTCTTCAGGACCTTCATCCGCTTTTGTCTCCGACGCTCTTCTTGCTCGTCAGCTTTTCCCCCTGGAAACACAATATAAAACAGATCATATTTACTATGATTTATGGAAGCATTTGGTTTCCCTCGATGGGTAATACTTGTGATGAAAATGTTTGGAACTCTTGGGGAGGCAGGGCTCCAAAGTTCCCTGCAGAAGCTAATGCAGCTGAGTTCTAACAGTTCAGGAGGGTTACTCAGGCCACTGTCCTTTACCTCACAACAGCCCTCTAGACAGGAATTATCTCCATTTTACAGCCTGGGAAACTCGGAGGTCACGTGCCAAAGGTCACAGAGCTAGCTGTCAAACAGATTAGAACCCAAGTCTGAGGACTTGAAGGTCAGTTTTCCTACAACACGCCCACTTGCTGCCTGGGGTTTGGCAACTCAACGGCAACAAACCCCTCAGGAGACAGCGAACACTGTCTACACAGCCCAGCTCTCCTGTATCTCCCCACCAGCACTGTGACTGTGCCCGCAGAGGCAGGCACAGCCAAAGGGCTCTGTGCCAGCCTGTCCTCAGGAAGGGAAGCCAGGGCCTCATGCATCTACAGCCCAAGCAAGCCCCAGGCCCAACCTCCCAGGAAAACCGGCTCCCTGTCATCAAGCCCAGCGGTTCAGTTCCTGGCTTCCATGCTGAGCAGAGCGCAGCAAGTCGGCCTCTGGACTTGGTGGCTTTGACCCCAAGATGCCAACATCCCAGCTGAGCTGCCCACTGTGGGCTGGAAAGAACACTAGCTCTAACTCCAGGGCTTTCAGTTCTAGATGTGGTTCTACTACTTATACTCAGGGCCGTTCCTAGAGCAGAGATCACACGGGTTTGTCCCTGAACCCTGAGCCTCCGGCCCAGGTTCAGAGTAGGGGCTCCGGGGACGCCTGGTGGTGGAGCCGTTTTCCTGCACCAATCGCTTCACCTCTATGAGCCTCCAGTTCCTGTATGTAAAAGGATAAAATTCCTGCCATTTATGTCATAAGGTCTGGAGAAGATCAGATGCGATGTTCCATTAGCTTGGAAGACATGTAGTAGAAACAATAATAGCAATAAATAACTTGAAATGTATCAACTACTTTCTACGTGCCAGTCACTGTTTTAAGCACTTTGTATTCATTAACTTAAGCCATCTTTGCAACAACCCTACGAGGTAGGTACTTTATGAACCACTTTTTCTAATGAGGATAGCCGAGATACAACTGAGACGTTAAGAAACCTGACCTGGCAATACAGCCAGGGAAGGGAATGGGCCAGCACTCAGACGCGGGTGGTATGGCTGGGACCCTGTCCCCGATGTCATTATACTCCACTGCATCTCAACATGAGGGATGCAGCGGAAGGCTCCAGACAAGCAAGACAGGGAAGAAAGGCCAAAGGCTTCAGGCTCATGTGGGACTAGGGCCTGTCTCAAAGAAGGAAAGGCATCTCGCAGATTTTGACAGGACCGTGGGAGTGGAGAGGCTCCAAGGAGACAAAAGCTGAAGAGAAAAACGAAGAAAAGAAAAGCAGCTGAATGCACCCTTGCTCGAATCCCACGCAGCCCACGTACCCTTATACATTTCTTCATCCAGCTCAATCTCAAGGGCAGCGGCTGCCTGCTCAATCCAAGAGTTGTGCAGACAAGCCTGGAAGTTCCGGTACTCCGCTTTCTCAATCTGTCGAGCTAAATGGATTCGCTCCTGGGGGGAAGGAACAAAGTGTTCATCTGAGAGAGGGTTCAGGCCTCTGCGAGGAAAGGTCTCAATTAAACTGTGTGTTTCTAAAAAACGCTCTTGAGATGAATGGCTCCCGATAAAAACGCAGAGGGCAATCATTACACGGAATCACAAGAGCTGCTTTCTGAACAACAAACCTTCGGAACGGGCCCCCCGGACGCCCGCCTCGGTCAGACTGCCAGTCTACAGGTGTCAAAGGGAACCACTTCCCAGGCACTACGGCTGGCTTCTATGGCTGAGCTGAGACCCTGAAATACCCCAACAGCTTGAGTTAGGGCCCAGCTCTCAACCACAGGGACAGCAAACTCACAGAACCGCCTTCCCTCTCTTTCATGTTGTCCTTTGCCAAAAACATTTCAACTCTCCCTCCCGTGAGCGTTGGGGTCAGGACTCAGTGACAGAAAATACCAATGAAAGGGAGAGACCTTGTGACGTGGGGTAGAGGAGTCACAGAGAGCCAGGCTGGCTCCCAACGCTGCTAACAGGAACCTCCCACTGTCCGCCCTCACCGTCCACACCTCCCCAAGGGGCCAACATTCCCTTCGAGCCAGAGGAGCCAACGGTCCTGGACTGTTCCGTGCTTCTTCTGCTCCCTCAACTCCCCGAATTTCATCTCCTCTTCACCTCTCCACATCTCTGTGTGCAGGAGGCGCGGAGGAAAGCTCATCTCCCACCAATGTGAACACGTGAACACGTGTCCACGTGTCCACCAGTCCCACAGTGCTCATTTGTACCTGAACCTGAGCATGGGCTTGGCCTGCCTCACGAGCCAGTGGACCTCTACGGAGAATCCACCCTGCTTTGCTACCTGACACACTCTGGCCCACAGCAGCACCCACTCGGAGAAATGTCTGCCAAGTTAAAACATAACCCAAAGGTAGGAATTATTGGCATCTGCTGCAGGCACGTGACAAACCCTGAGTATCTACCTCGGCAAGGCACGCTGACCTCACTTCCCTACAGCCATCCCATGGGACATCAAAATCAGGAAGCCGTGCTCACTGCCATTGTCCTGAGGAGGGGGGCAGTGGTGGAGGCTTTAGGGGTAGACAGTGAAGGAAGGGTTCAGGAAGAAAATTTTTCACTTTTGGCCACTGGCCCTTCCTCCCTTCCTCCTTCCTCCACAGCGCCCCCATTACTGAATCTCCGTTTGGCTGTTGGCAGAACCATCACTTAGTTCCCAAGGGTCGTACTGTTGAGGTGAGGGTGCGGCACGACCTCTCCTCTCGTTAGCACGGAGCTTTTAACTTCTTTTTACCTTGACGGCGTCCATGTACTTTGTCTGCACAGGGAACAACGGGATGTCCTCATCTTTCTTGAGGGTTTTGTAAATCTTCTTAAAGTTGATCACGTCTTCAGGCCCAATCAGCATCAGGCTGAGACCTTCATTGGTAGCCCGAGCAGTTCGACCACTTCGGTGGACATAAATCTCCGAAGTGCGAGGGACCTGCCAAAGGAGGAACTGGGAGGTCACCACGAGGCCATCACTAAGCACTGCTCTTCCCCACAGGGGCAGCGACCCAAAGCTGGACCCTCCTTCGTCTCAGCCAGGCAGCTAGAAACCTCTCCAGCACTGTGGACCGATCCAGCCCTTCTCCCTCAGTCCCACATTCAATCTGTCCCCAGGTTTACTGCCCGTTCACTGTGAAGCCTGCTCTCCCATGCCCCTGTGCCCTGGTTTAGGGCCTCATGACCACAAGTGGAAAATGGCTGTCATTTCTTATTTGGTCTCTAGTCATCCCTGCCCCAGCTCAAAGCGGCCAGTGTCATCTTCCTGACTCAAAGCTCTGACCATTATCCTGCCTCTAAACACTCCAATGGTTCTTCATTAACTCTGCATGGATGACTGATGATGGTAATCAAAACCAATATTTATGGATTACAATCCATAATCGTGCCAGCCAATTCTAAGCCCTCTGCATGTATTATCCATTAATTCCTCAAAATAACATGAAATAGATGCCTCTAAGATTACTCAAACTATAGGCCAGGAAGAACCGCTTAGACCTAGGAGGTACAGCAAGTGTGTTTCGGTGCCATTGTTTGTAAAGTGGGAGCAATAATGCTACCTATGCTTTTTTTAAAGCATAAAGCACTAAAAAGGAAAAATAATAATGCTAGAAAAGCTACCATTTACTGAGTACTTACACTGTGCTTGGTGCTTCCTCAGCATCAGTTCATTTAATTCCGACTACCCTAAGGGGTAGGTAGCATTATCACTCCCACTTTACAAACAAAGACACTGAAACCAGAGACGCTAAGCACCAAGCCCAAAGCTAACCAACTATGAAGCAGCCAGCAAGCATCACACCCTAGAAGTGTGGCTCTGGAGCCCATACTCCTACCGCCACTCTATGCGAACGCTCACTAGGTGTACACACTAACATTAACGCTGGTACCAAGAGCAGCTAACACCTAAGTGCTGATGATGTGCTACACGGCTTTCTGAGCTCTTCACATGGAATGACTTAATTTTACCTTAATAAGAACTTTAGAAATAAACAGTAGAGTAACTGCCATTTAACAAGTGAGAAAACAGGTACGAAGAGACTAAATAACTTGCTCAAGGTTACACGGCTGGGATTTAAGCCCAGGCAGGTGTTAACTAGCGTACTCTTCTACTCTCTACACCAAAGTAACCGTATTATATGCTCAACTTATTATCCCCATTTCACGGAAGAGACTAAGATGTCAGGTAGCTTGCCTGAGTAAAAGAGAGAGGGGCTCCCTGACATCAGAAAGTGCCAAGAGGTTTTGACAATAAACCTCACTACAGTGTACCGAAAGTGACAGCAGCTGGTCGGTCACTAGATGGCAGCAGTATTCTCTGTTGCCTGAGACCTTGGGACCAACAATTCCTCCTCCCTCTCCCAACTGTGGCTTTAAAAATTCCTCCATCTGATGCTGGGAGATGTCTACAAGCTCCCTGATGCCCCTACCTGGTAATGGATGACATGCTGGACTTTAGGAATGTCCAGGCCCCGAGCTGCCACATCTGTTGCCAGGAGAACACAACTGTGGTAGAGAAAGAAAGCTCATTAATAATATCTAATAGCGATCACTAATCGAATTCTTACCATCTGCTGAGCACTCTAAACACTACAGTCCTTGCAAACACTCTATGAGATAATGTTATTTCTCTTTTATGGATTTAGAAACTTAGGCTCAGAGAGATTAACTTCCCAAAGTACATTTATGGCTACGCGGTTATGGAGCCAGGATCCAATCCTGGGTCTCGATGACCACAATCACCAAGTCACTGTGCAATACTAAAGACCGCCTCAGGTGAATTAAATGGAGCCACACATATTCTAGGTCAAAGACTGCATCTTCTATCACCCGCCCGCTTGCTTCCCTCCAGTCAGAGAGATGTCACCGCTTTCCCTCAAACATGTCAACCATGCCCTCGCCTCTAAGTCTTCGCACTTGCTATACTTAGGTCTTAAAAGGCCTTCTTCAGATACTCACATTTCCTTACTTTTCTTCCATTCTCTGCTCAAGTCTCACCTTACCAGAGAAGTCTCCCTGACCGCACACCCAGTCTACACAATTCCACATAACTTTACTACTCAGCAATCAGTACCACTTGGCAAACTATAGTCTACTTACTTTTCAATTTATTACTTCCCTCTATTGGAAAGTAAACTCCATGAGACTTTGCATTATTCACTGTGCTATTATCAGCCCCAAGAACAGCACCTGGTTCAGAGTAAGAACTTGCTAAGATGTGTTGGGTGATGTTTCTTTATGTATGTAGTTAAAAAGTCAAAAGTACCTGAGATCTATCTTAAAAACAAGATTCTGGGCCTTCGGTGTCCCCATTTACTGTATCTATGAGGTAGGACTGGGGAATATGATGCCAACTAAAGTTTATAAAACATTAAACCACTGCTCTAAGTCAAGGTCAGCAAACTTTCTGTAAACAGCCAGAAAGTAAATTATTTTTGGCTTTGCACATGACAGTCTCTGCTGAAACTACTCAACTCTGCCATTATAGTGCAAAAGCAACCATAGTCGATACATGAATGGACCTTGCTATATTCTAATAAAACTTAATTATAAACATGCAGTGAGTAGAATTTGGCCTGAGGGCCATAGTTTGCTGGCCCCTGATCCAGTAAACCACTAACTCCACCTACCAATATTCAAAGGGAGGTAAACCAGATTTCTAGAAAGGAAATCACCCTGTAATCTGCCAAAAAACACTGTGGGAAAATGCCAATTTAGAGCCGGCCTCAACTTCCCGGGCCCTCATGCTGACAATGTGCTCCCCGCTGCCCGAGCACCAGGCTGGCCCTACAGCAGACCGCCCACGACAGCACGCAGGGCATAGCACACACTCCGGGGCTGGTCAGGCTCGTCCGAGGCCCAGCTCCTCCAGGCTGAGAAACCTCGGGCAAGCCGATTAGCTTTTCCAGACCTTACTTTTTTCGTCTATGAGAATAACGACAATAATAATAAATGGTAAGTATTAAAGCTAACATTTAGCAAGTACATACTAAATGCCAGGCATTATTCTAAACACTACACGTGTAAATTCACTTAATCTTCATATTAACCCTCTGAGGTGGCTTCTATTATCATTATGTTAATTATCACAAAACTGAAACACGGAGAAGGAATCTGACCAGCTAGAAGTGGCACGTCCAGGATTTGATCTCAAGCAGTCTGTTTCCAGTCTGTGCTCTTAACCATCAGTCTATTCTGCTTCATCTGAAATGTCAGCATATACTTCATCTGCTGTTAAGTGTTCAATAATAGTGGGTGTTACTGTCACCATTATTCGTTATTAAGGAAATTTCTGTTTGGCATTACTAGCAAACACACTAGATGATGGGGAGCCTGCCTCACACTATGCAAGAAAGGCATATCTTCTACTAATAAGGATCCCGTGACAGATAGTCGCTTCCAACCATCTCCCCACCGTCATGGCAACCTTGACCCAGTGGCTAGAGCCTAGGCTCTGGGGAAAAGCCTGACTTACTCTTCCAGACGGGCAAACTGCTCCAGGTTTCTGAGCCTCTGCTTCTGGTGCATGCAAGCATGCAGGGTCAGTGGCATGATGTCTAGGACCTTGAGGAGCCCAGAGAGGCGTTTGATGCAGGAGATGCTGTTGGCAAACACTAAGGTGCGGCCTGGATACTGCATCAGGAAGTAGTACAGATATAAGTCTTTTTCATCAGTCTCACAATGGATTTTGGTCTCTGTCAGCGTCTCCACGGTGGCCTCATTTCTTGTGAGGTCAATGACCTTGGGCTTGCCCCTCATGCCAATCTTCTGCATGAGAAGGTCAAGTTTGGCGGTTTTGTCAATTTTCTTAGTGTGCTTCTTGTGAAGGATCCGAGCAGGAGCTTGATGTACCAGGGTCAGTGTGGCAGAAAAAACAAAAGTCTGTCTCTTTGGGTTGTATTGGGAATCACTGAGCATCTCTAGCAGCTGTGAGAGCTCAGCAAAGTGGCCTTTCTCAACCATCCGGTCAGCCTCATCAACCACCAGGCACCTGTAGAGCCAGAGACCCATATAAGCTGGTTAGTACCAGGTAAGAGAAATCATCTACAGCAGCGGTCCCCAACCTTTTTGGCACTAGGGACCGGTGTTCCTCAGAGAATCCAATGCCTGATGATCTGAGGTGGAGCTGAGGCGGTGAAGCTAGCGCTGGGGAGCGGCTGCAAATATAGCCGAAGCTTACTTAGCTCGCTCACCCACTGCTCACCTCCTGCTGTGCGACCCAGTTCCTAACAGGCCACGAACTGGTACCAGTCCGAGGCCCAGATGTTGGGGACCCCTGATCTACAGGACTCTACTACCACCCCACCACTCTCAACACACGCACACCCGCCCCATGACCACCCTCAGAGCCTCAACTAATCTCTCTCAAGCATGCTTGGTTTCCTAAAGGCCAAGATCTGGCTGGTACCATACCATGGCATTTTGTGGCAGGAGAAAGCATTGCACACACTACCATGTCGCCTCAGGCCCACTTCGGAACAGAGGATGAGGGAAAGGGAAGCTACTGTCTCTCACCTGAGCTGCCGAAGGTTGCTCAAATGAGGGTGCTTTTCTTTAACTAGCTCCCACAGCCGGCCCGGAGTGGCGATCACAATCTCGGGCTGGCGGTTCAGCATCCTCTGCTGTTTCTGTGTGGACATTCCACCCACCAGAATAGCAGTTTTAATTCCTATGGCATACAAAGCATAAGGGACACTGTTAATCAGCCTACCTGCTCATTTTCCTCCACAGCTGATGCAGGCTCTCCCAGAGGAGCAGGGGCATCAGTTACCAGCGCAGCTCCCCACCAGAGGTGCTAAGAGCTCAACCGGCCTGACTTGGTGCCACTCAAGGACTTTAAAAGGTTTCTACGAGCTGGGCCTTGCCTACTCCCCCAACCTCATTTCCTTCTACTTCTTCCCTTCCAACCACAACAGAAGGCTAGATGTGAACCCATCCAACACTCTGGGAAAACTGAGCAATGGTGCACCACCATGCTGGGAATAAAGTTACCTGTAGCTGTGACACATCTTCCCTGGGAAGCGCTGTCCATTCCCCTCAACTAGCATTAACCGGAATCTCCTCCAATGCCTAGTGTTGTTCTCCCTCGTGGAGGACTCCTCAAGGTATCCGGTGTGAAAGGGACAAGCAGAATCATGCAGGCAAAGTGCTTAGCAAAGTACTTTGCATTTAGTAAAAGCTTGGTATAACTGCTTTTGTTATAAAATTAAAATTCCCACTGTAGCCCTTCCCAGAGAAAACTCCCTGAGAGAATTAAGTTCTAATGCCCTAAGGCAAAGGTTGGCAAACTTTTTCCTAAAGCGCCAATTATAAACATTTTTGGCTTTGTGGGCTAAATGGTCTGTTACTACTAACTCTGCTCCACCTTGCCTCGGTCATACAAAAGTGGCCACAGACAATATCTAAACAAATGGGTGTGGCTGCACTTTATTTACAAAAACAGGTAGTTTGCCAACCTCTGCTCTAAGCATCCACTGAATCCAATAAATTAATTTCCTATGTATGTAGAATGGCGTGCATTATATTTCGTTCTTGGGGGAACTGAGAAAGTGTCACTCAATTTTCTGAAGGGTTTAATTCTCTGGCAGATGAGAAAGGTTTCCCATACAGGGCAGCAGCCACAGCTTGATCACCTGTGCCACCCCAGCATCTAGGACTCTCAGGAAAGACTCATTAAATGGTGCTAAACCTCACCTGTAAACCTGGCCACAGCATCAACATGTTGTCTGACCTGGACAGCCAGCTCTCGAGTGGGAGTCAGAACCAGCCCGAGCAGAGGACGCTTTGGATGTGTTTTAGAGGTGGCACTTTGGCCACCCAACTCTTGTTTTAGCTTTCCAGTTTGCTCTTCCTCAAACATTTCCTCTTTGTCCTCATCCTTTTTAGGGACAGCCTTCTCCCTGATCAAAGAAGAAGGTCCTTCACCGGCATCATCATCACAGAAGGGCAGCGCCTGGTCTGAGATGGCAGCTCCAGTCTTGGCTCTTGCCTTGCTGGGTGGTGCTGTAGCCTTCGTCCCAGCCTCACTGGGCAGTGCTTCACCCTCAATTCTGATTTCGTCAGACAAAGCTCCAGTCTCAGCTCCGACCTCAGCTCTGGTCTCGCCAGGTGGTGCTCCTATGTTACTGAGAGCTGGAGTAGGCTTCTTCACCTGACACTGCAGCACTAAATGGATCATTGGAATGGCAAAGGCAAGAGTTTTCCCACTTCCTTAGAAGGAAAACAAAACAAAACAAAAAGTGTAAAACAAAAGATGCACATACTTTTGTCTGGGGTTGTTTTACACAGAATAAGGAGGGATCCCTGACTACCCAGGTATAACCTTGAGCAACCCAAAGCTCCTCTGCTCTGCTCAGGTTCTGTTACGCTGCACCTGTAATTAGGTGGAGCTTGAGGAAAAGTCTGGTAGCCGTGAGGTCACCAATGATGAACTACAGACAAATGTCCAAAGAATGAATTCCTAAAGAGATGGGCAAGCTGTGTGTGTGTTTCATTGTTGTTAAGGAATAACGCATGGCGGGTGGGGAATGGGAATCTGTATAGTACGTTCCCAAGACCTTTCTTTGGTAGGGAAGGAGGAAATAAAAGAAAATTTTCTTAGCTTTTGAGAAGAATTTACATTAGCATACTTTTGTCTATGCTTGAATCTTTTTATCCTGGCCTTTGAATGTATACTGGGTCCAAATTCACATCATCTGGGTGGTCAAATAAACAAACAAAACAAAAAACCTCAAGCTGAGAACTTAAAGTAATTCTGAAGTTGTAATGTCCTAAGCAGAAGCAAATGAATGATCTGTGGAGAAAGAAATCTTTATCATAGGCTTCAAAGAAGTCTCACAAATAACTTTCAGAGGAAAACGAGCAGTTCAGGAAAAAAAATAACGCTCAAGAAAACAAGGTACTATAAGAAAGAACTATAAGGAAAAAAAAGCAAAAACAGACTCAGAGAATTTCAGATAAAACAATACTTTTCATTAGAAACAATAAAAGATAGAAGACAGTATAACGACATCTATATTTGGAGAAGGCCTAAAAAACAATGGACAATTTAGAACTCTACATGGCAAAAACCTCCTTCAAAACAAATGGGAAATAAACTTTTTTAGATATACAAAAGCCGAAATAATTTATCGTCAGTGCACCTGGACTATAAAAAATATTAAAGGAAGTCTTTCGTGTGGAAGAAAAGATGGTATCAGATAGAAATCTGGATCAACAAAAAGAAATGAAGAGCACCAGAAAATGGTAACGTGGGCAAATATAAAAGATGTCTTTTTCTCATTTAAACTTCTTTTAAAAATAATTGACCATTTAAAGCAAAAATACTAAAAATGTATTTTGAGATTTCTAACAAAGGATTAAAAAAAGCATAGAGGAGAAATGGAAAAAAGGAAATACATTGTTGGAAGGTTCTTGTACTAAATGTAGAGTACGTTATCACTTGAAGATAGACTGTGATATATTAAAGATACAGACTGTGAACCCAAAAGCAACTACTACAAGGACATAATAAAGAGTTACAGTTAGTAAGACAATTAGAGACAAAAGTATCACAGAAGAGCATTCAACCCAAAGGAAGGTAGAAGAGGAAAAATAGTAACAAAGCTTAAGGGAGACTCACTGGTATTTGCAACACAGCTGAATCTCAAACAATCCTGAGTAAAAGAGCAGATACCCCTACGTCAAAAATACATACTGCATGATTCCATTATATAAAATTCCGGAAAATGCAAAGTAATCTATAGTGCTAGGAAGGTTCATCAGAGGTTGCCTGGGGATGAAAATGAGAGAGACCAGGGAAGGAGAGATTACAAAAGGGCCCAAAGTATCTTGTGCAGGTGATGGGTATATTCATGATCTACATGGGCAGTAGTCTGTCCATAGCCACACGTCTTCAATCTTGAACCTGCAGATTCACAACGTTCCATACAGATGGCCTGACAGGAGCTGCGGTATGAATCCAAGTGTCAGGCTCTAGCCACCGTGGCTCACAACCTTGCCTCTGCCTTCCAGAAACCCTCTTCCGGACCTCTGCACATACCACCGCACGGTAGCAGAGCGCTCCACAGCACAGAGGCCCAGTATGGAATCCAGGCACCAGCGCTCTCCGCTGTGCAGTTTTGCAGACGCCATCTATCCTCTGGGAGGCGGAGTTTCCACACCAGGAGATGGGAGTAACAATGGAACCTACCTCAGGGTGGTTGTGAGAACTGTGCTCATCAATATGATGCACTTAACACAGTGCATGACACATTTTAAATGCTAAGTAAATGTTCTATGTTGTTATTACCTCCATTCCTTTTCTGGGGCCTTCCTTGCTCTTCTAGAAACCCAAGGCACAAAGTGTCCGGTTAGATGGTCTAGTCTTTTGCCATACAATATAGTAATCTCTAGCCACACGTGGCTATCGAGCTCTTAAAATGTGGCTAAACTGAGATGTGCTGGAAGTTCAAAATACACATCAGATTTTGAAAACAGTATAAAAATAAGAATGTAAAATAGCTCATTAATAATTCTACAATGACATACTGAAATTTTTTATATAACTAGTTAAATATATTAATTTTCACCTGTTCCTTTTTACCGTTTTAATGTGGCTCCTAAGAAATTTAAAATTACACATGACTCACATTATGTGTGTATATTTCTACTGGTTACTGCTGGTCTAGTTATACTAAAAGTTTAGGCAGTTCAAGCTCCTCCCCCCTGTTAGTGGTTTAGTCTACTCAGTCAGCCAGCCTGTCATTGCGTAAGGCTTAGATGGCCTGGGGAATGTTTAAAGGAAACTTTAAATACAGCCTAGTCCTAACACTCACCTCCTGCCCAAATTTGTCTACAAAATCCACCCAAGGGTCATCTACCGCACATTCAAATCCTTCCAATGATAATTAAGTCACCAACTCCCAAAGCAGCCCTTTTCCTTTGGATAAATGAGAATCAGACACTTATTCCTTATACTAATGAAGATGTATCTCTCCAGAGGGCTAATCTTAGCCCTCTGAGCCATTTAGAAAAGGACCAAGAACAGGGGGAATAAACTACCATTTGCAAATCACTTACTACAGTAGTTATATTTAACCCACATAGCAGTAGGTGCTGCTGTTATCTTCATTTTATGATGGGGCCTATACAGCTCAGAGAGATGAACTAACTGCCTAGGGTACCAATCAGAAACTGGCATATTTCGACTCAGAGCTGGTTGACTTCTGAAACATCTTCATTTAACACTGCTTTTGTGGTTATGTTCCCAACATCTCCCTCTGTCCCAGTTATGCAGCCTGTCAGCAGCCACAGGCTCAATCCAAAAGCAATCTTGCCCTGGGCCAGACAAGGGTGTCCTTACCTGTCTCAGCAGCCCCCAGGATATCCAGTTTGTCACGGATGGCAGGTGCCAACGTCAGAGCTTGGATTGGTGTAGGAGCAGAGAAGCCTAGAAAGCTGAGTGCTCGGAGAACTGGCTTGGGTACAAATAGGTCTTTCCAAGCTGATACATCTGCCTTCTGGTCACGCACCTCAGGCATCCACGTCTTTGCTTTTTTGGGCACCTTTGGAGCAGGACCCTGTGAAGGCTCTGATTTCTTTTTCTCTTTCTTTTTCTTCTTTTTTGGAACAGCCTGAGTCGGGCTCTCTGATGCCACCTCCTCTACTTCTGGATCGGGACAAACTGTGCCATCTCCCAGGGGCTCTGGCTCAGCATCTTCAGCCTCAAACTCTTTCTGGGCACTGGTTCCTCCAGTTTCCACATCTTTACTCTTCTTCATCTTTTTCTTTAAGGAGCTAGATTCTCCTTCCTCCTCTCCTTCTGAAACAGTTTGTGCTTTTCTCTTCTTGGGCTTCTCCTTTGAGAAGAGACTGGAGGGATTCTTGGCAGGGGAGACCAACTGGTAATCTGTGAGTTCCTCAAAGCACACCAGGTCATCCATCTGTCCATCCGCAAACATATTTGGGTCAATCTTCACCCTCTTCCATTTTCCCACAACCTTGATTCCCTTTGTCTGAAATTTGCCATAGTTTGGCGGCTTTGGCCTTGATTTTGTCTCCTTCAACTTCATGGTTGCTGAAAAGGAGAAAAATGTTCTATTAGGTTGGCAACTAAGAAGCATAGGCTTCTGAAACAAATATTTTTTAAGCAGCTGATAGTGTCAGGCCCTGCAAAGAAGTGAGGACACAAGATGGCTCTAACATTGATACTCCCAGCTAGAGAAGATCAAAAAAGGAAAGAAATACAACCATAAAGCAGGCAGTTTGGCTTGGAACGGGGGAACACAGAATGTGGAGCCAAGTCATAGTAGCTAGATTGAATTCTTGATCCAATGCTTACTGCTTGTCTGCCCTTGGAAATCCTGCTTAATTCTCTCAACTTCAATGCTCTCATCTCTTTCAAAGGAGAAGGGGCCTAATAATATCTAAGTCAGAAAATGTTTTGCACCACTAAATAAAATCATGTAAAGCATGGAGAAGGCCTGCCATACCCAAGCCATTTTGAAGGCAGAATAAGAATCTGGATTTTTTTTTTTTTGGGGGGGGGGGGGAGGATGGTGCTGCTGAGGGGGCCAGCTTTATTAAAAGTGAAAAGAGCTATCTTTCTTCTCAAGTCTTGCCCCGGGAGGGCAAGGGCCTGTTCCACCATTCTGGCCTTTGACAAATGGCTTAAAACTCGTCCAGCTTATCCATTACATTTTAAGTGACTTAAAAACCATTTAAGCACGAGTAGTTTGACTGAAACTCGATCGATGTTCTCCTTTTTCAGAAAGGCTAAGAAAAACAGACCCTGTGGAAAAGACAAAGGTGAATCTCGATGCAAAACCCGATCACCACTCTCCAGCTCTGAGTCTGTGGTGGGCCTACTGCTGTTAGCCTCAGGTGTCTCATTGGATCCTTACGCAAATACAAAACAAGTGACGCACGTCCAAAACCCATGAGCGTGGCGCCTCGCGAGGCGAGCACGGCCGCACGCAGGAAGGTTCGCCCACCGAACCTGCTCGCCACCGTCACAAACCACCTGAATTCAACAACGGACGTGGGGGATGGTCACGCACATGGGGACGCGGAGTGCGACCTGCAGAGCAAGCGGGATCCCTTCTCCTCGCCGCGCCAGGCCCCGCGACTGGCGACAGCGCCTCGGGCACACGGAGAAGCCGAGGCCGCCGAGCCTTGATGCCCACAGAAGGGGCTCCGGCGTGAGGCCGGCAGGCTGCTTGACCCGGCGAGCGGCCGCCCTCTCTCGACCGGAGCGAGACCCAGTGGCCTGGAGAGGCCTGCGATGGGCGCCCGAGAGCCCTCCCCCAGCTCCTCTCGGGTGCCCGCCCCAGCCCCGCTCCAGCTCCGCCACGAACCGTGTGGAGACGCCGTCTCAGCTCACTCGGACGCCTGCTCAGCTGCCGCCCCAGAAAACCACTCAGCGAGCCCTCAGCTGCAGCGCCGACCGCAGTTCCGGGGCGGGGCTTACGCTCCAGCACGCGGGCGCGCTGCGGCAGGAAGTCCCGCCCCCATTCTAGACGCCGCCACCTGATTCGCTGCCGCACGGGATGGCCGGCTTGTGCTGTGCGGAAGTGGAAAGCAGGAACAGGCTGCTCGGACCGTGCTCTTTCTGGGATTAGGGAGCAGGAGGGTCCAGTGAGGGTTGCTGTGCTCCAGCCGAAAGGGCTCTACGCCAACTCACGCTCGGGAACCGACGTTTTCTACGTTCTTGGTCTAGTATTAGTGCAGTGGCTCTCCACGTGTTGAGTAAATACTGTGTGCTTGGAGACTTGCGAACGTTTTAGCATTTAATTTACAACCCAACCAGAAGACTATTGGAGGTGCTATTTTCCGTAATTTTTTCCTGCCTCGTTTATTGTTTGCTGATGGTTAGGATAGGTCCACCTGACTGTAAAGCCCAGGCTTTAATCACCAAGCTAAACTGGCTCCTTTGCTTTATATAGAGAAACCAGCTTCCCAGTAGGTAATCACCTTTTTATGTGGGTGTCATGGGACCATCTGGGAAACCTTTCCCATACACTGTGTCTGATTACCTTGGAAAGTCCTAAAGGACAATGGGGGAATTCACCAAGCCCAGGTCAAGTGAGCCTCCCCACTGTGGAATGGGGCTTAACTCATCTCTTGGGAGAACTTGCCAGTGTGTCCCCGAGAGTCTAGGTAGCATAGAGCCTATGCCCAAGTGATGCTTGAAGTCTGCTGGCAAGAGACCAGAGCTGTTCCTGATGGCAGAGTGAGGAAGAAGGGGCTGCATGTTCCTGCATGGCAGGACAGTTTCCTGTCTCCTGTGGGTCAGTTACACACTTGGAGAGTGAGCCCTGACTGTTAACCTTTTGCACTGACAGTAGGACTTCTAAAAGGATTTACCTTGTGGCTTGGACAATGGGAAGCAAAGGGGTACATGACCATGAATATGCCCTTGTGGGATCAAAATATGTGAAAAGACATTTGGGCTCACCTGCAAGAACCCAAGTAGCAGCATTTGCTGTGTGTTCTAAACAATACCCAAGGCAACTTCCAAAGGAGTCTGGAGCAATCCACCAGAATTCTCAACCAGTGAAAGACTAGCAAATTGATTATATTGACTCTCTCCCTGAGAGTGAGGGTTCTAAATATGCCTTGGTTTAGGCGGACATTTCCTCTGACTTAACCCAAGCTTTCCCCTGTTGCCATGCAAATCAGACAGCCACCATCAGGGTATTAGAAAAGCTTAGTACCATCCATGGTGCATTGGGATATGTTGGAATTAGATTATCCTGAAGAGCAGCCTACACTCACCCCATGCTCACATTAGCAAGGTAAAGGTGAAGTCTCTCTGGCTATGAGCCTAAAATGAGAATGACCCAGCTGGTTAATTTTGTTGCTGGACACTTGGACAGAGAGCCGGGACACTGAGGCAATAAACAGGAAGTAGCGTTTATTGGTGCCGGCTTGGGCTGGGGGGATTCTCATTCAAAGGCTGAGCCCCGAGCAGAGTGTTCGGCATCTTATACTTCTTCCTGTTCGTGCTACACAAGGAAAGTGTATTTTGATTGGTTGGCGGGCCGTAAGGGGCGTGACCGACCAAGACCGGTGATCTGTGCGAGGTCACCTGTGACACTGAAAAACCTTCAACCTTTATAGGAAGCAGTTAGCTCCACCTCCGCTGCCACAATTTGATGGGGTTCGACGTCATCCAGGGTGCGACTATTTAGCCTGCTGAAATCCTCAGCAGCCAGCCTCAGTAAGGACAGGACTTCAAACTCCGCTCTGTGTTATCAGGCAATTACCTCCCAAGGTAGGCAGGGGCCTGGGAAGTGGGGAAGGGAGGGAGCAACAGGGCTTCATTCAAGGGATCCCTCTTGACTGCCTTCCAGGGCTACTGTCACTGAGATCAGAGGTGACTGTGCTGGGAAGGAGTTTGAGCCCACATTTACCCTGAGACTTTGGGAGCAATGTCTTGTCCCAACCCAGGTTACTCTCAAGCCGTAAGACTTAAGCTGGGTAGGGGGCAGTGGTCAGGGATCAGGGATGGAATATTAGAGATGAACAGAACCCTGGACATCAGGGAGCCCAGCAAAGTCATGAACTTAAAAAGTCCGTGTGGATTTGAGGGGTGTGTTGAAGTGGCCCACAGACTGCCATAGGACAGAGGGCAGGGCTCAGGGCAACAGAGAGGCGCCCCCATCCATACTGCAGTCCATCACAAATCAGGCCCAGCACTTCTAATTTTCACACTCTTTTTCTGGGGCAGATTGTAGTGACCGTGGGCTGTGTACCAAGTGTTCCCACACTGCCACCAAGATGTCAGCTAAAGCCATAGAGAGCGGGGAAGGAGTTGCCACTGACACCTTCCTGCAGGAGTTTCAGTCGAATGGTGAGTGCCCTCAGGGAGGTGCTGGAGGGGGAGGTGGCCCGGGGCTTGGGGTGCATGGTCCAGGGCAAAGGGGACTGAGTTCTGGCCTGGAGCTACCACTAAGATATTCTGGGCAAATCTCTGCCCTTCTGGGCCTCAGCCTGCCCCTCTGTGAAATGAGGGACCTCCCAGCAGGTGGTGAGGTCTCTCTCTCTCTCTCTGTCTTCAACTTGAATTTATCTCCAAATGTTCCCATCACCTCTCAGCTCAGCTGCCACTGATGTACCCTCCCCATATCAGAGTTCCGGGTGCTTCAGGAAATAGCAGAGGGTACTATGGGGGGACCTCTGGGCCTCATGCCCTCCTTGGGGGCCTAGAGCCTTGGCCTGTGGTCCCACAGCTGCCCACCCTGAGTGTCCTCCTCTCTGCTTCTCTTCCAGAGGAAGATGAACCCTCCCAGTCATCCTCTGCTGATTCTACTCCTGAGGAGCCCCTACAGGGGCTCCCTTCAGAGTCCGATGGAGATGGCTCTGGCTCCACAGGCACGCCCACAGGCACGCCCACAGGCACGCCCACAGGCACACGCAGGAATCGCTTCCGCACAGCAGGTAACTGGTCCCTGGGCTCCAGTCCACCAGCCCTCACCCCACCCTCACTGCTCAGCTCAGCCTTCTCAGTCGTCAGCATTAAGGTACTCGTTCCTGATGGCATCTCTACTCCACCCACTTTGTCAGAATAGGGGGGATGACGTGAACGATGCTGCAGTCAGAGGGGCTGTGCTTCAGGTCCTGGTTCTGCTGCCTACTTGCCAGGTGACCCAGAACCAGTCACGTGACCTCTCTGGGTCTCGATCGGGTTGTTTCTAAGTGCAGGGGTAGGATTATGTTACTCTCTGGGTCTCCCAGCGCTAGATCATATCTGATTAGCTGGTACATAGACCGTTGACCCTGGCTCACTCTCTGCACAAAGGTCAGCCGCTCAGGCCCCTGAGCAGCTGGCAAGCGCAGGCTCAGGCCCAGCCCCTTGCCAGTTACAGTCCACTGCCAGTGCCCTGACCTGCTGGCCCCACCGCACCCAAAGCCTGGGTGAGTTTCGTTTCTTTAGTCCTGCTCCTCCCTTGATACCCAGGGCCTGGTTGCTTATTTCCTCCAAGGGCACATCTTAGCAGAGCAGTCTCACCCGGAAGTGGGTCCAGCCCAGGGACAGGACAGCAAAAGGTGCCCTCTATTATTTATTTATTTATTTTTAGTTGTGATGAATTATGTACAACATAAAATTTGCCAATGCGACATTTTTAAGTCTACAGTTCCATAGTGTTAAGTACATTTGCACTGTCATAAAACCAATCTCCAGAACTTTACCTTGCAAAACCGAACCTCTGTACTCATTAAACAATATCTGCCCACTCCTTCCTCCCCCAGCCCCTGGCAACCACCATTCAACTTTCCGTCTCTACGAATGTGACTACTCTAGGGACTTCACATAAGTGGTGTCAACGTAAGAAATGTCCAAGCCTGTGGAGAATTTTTATGAGTTTGTTTGAGCCAAACTTAGGACTTAAGTCAGGGGGCAGGATCTCAAATGCCCCGGAAAATAAGTTTCACAGCTTCTTTTATCCATTTGAGATTAAGCAGGGGATGGAAGGAAGATGACGTGGAGGTGGGAGGGAGCGAGGCGGGGATCGGAGTACAGGATAGTTAACAAGATCACGTGCTCTCTTGAGGGTCACGGCCCCCTCTAGGGGTGTCACTTCTGGTATTTCAAAGGTGTGTTAACCTAGGTGCCCAAGAACAGTAGACAGGCCCGCTGAAAACCTTTCACTGCAGAAGTTATAGGCCTGAGGCGTGACCACCTACCACCTGCCCAGTTAGGAATTTTAATCAGATCGCCCTGTGAGTTTACTTTCCATAGGACCCCTTTTTTTCATCTATGGTGGGATCATATAGTATTTGCATGATGAGAAGATACTTGAAATAAGCCAGTTTTTTTGTAACTGGCTTATTTCACTTAGCATAATGTCTCCCAGGTTCACCCATGTGTCAGAATTTTCTTCCTTTTTAAGGCTGAATAATATTCCGTTGTATGTAGATACCACATTTTGTTTCTCCATTTATCCATCTATGGATACTTGGATTGCTTCCACATCTTGGTTATTGTGAAAAATGCTGCTATGAACATAAGTTACAGGTATCTCTTTAAGATCCTGCTTTCAGTTTCTTTGGGATTATACGAGAATTGGGATCGCTGGATCATATGGTACTCCATTTTTAATGTTTTGATGTTTTAATTGCTATACTGTTGTCCATAGCTGCTACATCATTTTATATTTCCACCATCAGCATATAAATGTTCTACTTTCTCTACATCTTAGCCAACCCCTGTTATTTCTTTATTTTTTTTATAGTAGCTATAGTAATGGGTATGAAATGATATCTCATCGTGGTGTTAATTTGTATTTCCCTAATGACTGGAGATGTTGAGTATCTTTTCATATTTAGTGGCCATTTATATATCTTCTTGGAGAAATATCTGTTCGAATTCTTTGCCCATTTTTTAAATTGGGTTATTTGGGTATTTTGTTGTTGTAGGAATTTGTTACATATTCTGAATACTAACATCTTATCAGATATATGCTTTAGAAATCTTTTCTTTCATTCCGTAGGTTGCCTTTCCACTCTGTTGATTTTGTCCTGTCTTAGTTAATTAGGGCTGCTCTAATGAAATGCGGTGGACTGGTAGCTTATAAACAACAGCAATTTGGTTCTCATGGTTCTGGAGTGTGGGAGATCTAAGATCAAGACACCAGCAGATTCGTGTCTGGTGTGAGCCTGCCTCCTTGATGGCCATCTTTCCGCTGTAACTTCATGAGGGGAAGGAACGAAGTGGCTCTCTGGAGTCTCTCTTACAATTTCAATCATGAGGGCTCTGTCCTTGTGAACTAATCACCTCCCACCTCCTGCTACCATCACATTGGGCATTAGATTTCAACATATGAATTTGGGGGAACACAAACGTTCAGACCGTTGCATGTTCATGCACAAAGGTGCTCTCTTGGTCCATACTTCTTTCTCTGAAATCCTCAGCGCCTTCTTGCTCACAGGCCTGTGCCTGGCACCGGGGGAAGCAGCAGTGAATGAGGCTTGGCCCTGGACTTTAGAGAGCTCAAAATCCAGCAGAGGAGATGGAGGACAACATTGCCTTGTAGCTTCAAAGAGCAGAATGGAGCCTTTTCAAGGTGGCACCCTTCCCATCTGGAGCGGTACAGGGCCATGCTCCATCCACCTGTGTGTGCTCAGGATTCAGCCTCCCCCTGGAAAGCAGGCGGGGGCTGTTCTCACCTCCGATTCCAGTTCCGGGGCCGCTTTCTCGCTGTGACAGCAGAGGGGGACGCAGTGGGAGGCCGGGGCAGTGCACTCACAGACTTTCTCTTTGTCTCCAGCCACGGTTGCTGCAGCAGTTACTGGAGGAGGTGAGTCTCTCTGGGAAGAGGTTCAAACCCCCGTCTGCCCCTGGCCCTGGGCCTCTGAGTAACCAGCCTTGACCAAGCCCAGGGTTCCTTCGACCCCCAAATGCAGGCACAGGGGACAGAAGTGGAGGACACGGAGTGAGCTTTAGAGCGCAAGAACCAAAGCAAAACCGTTAACAGCACCCCAGGTCCAATCTCAGCTTCCCCCAAGTGCAAACGGGTCAATCTTGGGCGAGCCATTTGATCTGTCCGAGTCTGATTCCCATGGGGCCTAGAAAGCAGGGCCGGTCACATCCTCCTGGTGGCTGTTGGGAATGTATAAGCTGAGCTGGGTCTGGTTCCCTGGAACCGCTTTACAAACCCTCATCCGATGAGCCCAGAAGTTTCTAGCTGTGCTTTAGGGCAGCGTCCTCCCATACGGTGGCCAGAGTGAAAGGAAACAGACATTTCTGTCACATTGGCCACATGTCAATGCTCAGTAGCCACATGTGGCTACGGTATTGGATAGGGCAGATACAGAACTGTTCTGTTGTTGAAGGTGTTCTAGGACTGCGCTGCTCTGACCCCCCCAAAACCTGCTGCAGGCCAACCTTACCCACCCCCTCTTCAAAAGAGCAGCTCCGATGTTCTCTTCTGAGCACCCTGTGCTTAGGGGAGAGACACTATTTTCCCTGCCGAAAGGGGAAGCTTGGAGACCACTGCTTGTTTCAGTTGAATTTATTTTACAAAAGTGCAGCGGAGGCCCGGGGAAGGCAGTGAGCCCTCCAGGTGTCCCAGCAAAACAGGGGCCCGAACAGGTCTGGGATTGTTCTCCTGTCCCCTCACTTGTGTCCATGTCTACAACCTTCCTTTGCGTCGGGTCCCTGTCTCCGCCCTGTGGCTCTCACAAGAACAAAGCAGGCCCCCAGTTCCCCGCCCAGGAAGATGTCAGGGAGAGCTGGGGGAGACCGTCCCATGGGACCAAGCTTAAGCTCCTTTTCCCCGCAGCTTTGGCCGTGGGGTCTGCGCCCCTGTTGCTGAGCGCGGCGGGCTTCACCGGGGCAGGAATTGCGGCCTCTTCCTTAGCGGCCAAGATGATGTCAGTTGCTGCCGTCGCCAACGGGGGCGGAGTTGCGGCCGGCAGCCTGGTGGCCACTCTACAGTCTGCGGGTAAGTGTCCTGGCCAGGAGGAGTGGGGGAGGCGGACCAGAGCCAGGACAGGATTCAGCCCAGAGGCTCAGCCCGAGGGAGGGCCTGTGCTCTCCCTCCAGTTCCGTGGTCCTCAGTGTCCCTGGTCCTTTGTCTCTCTCCCACTGTCTCCTCTTCTGGTTGGGGGTGGGGATGGCAGGACCAGGGTGCAGCCCAGAAGGTGTGCATTCTCAGTCAGCCTTACAAAACCTGGGCAGGTCCCCTCACCCATCGGGCCCCAGCCTCATCCTGTGGAAGGCGAGGTGGCCTGTCATTTCTTGGAGGGTCTGCCCTGTGACTGGTGGGTTCATCCAGAGTTCATGTCTCCCCTCTGGGCAGCCCCCGCCCAAAGCAGAGATCCTGGGGCGTTAGGAAGTAGAGGGAGCAGGAGTAGGATGTCCGGGCCTCTGGCCTCCTGAGCGTCCCTGGGGTCTCTGACCCCCACACTCTTGCCAGGAGCTGCTGGGGCTGCCTGTCCCCTTGTGCTCTCACCCTCTCTTCTCCTCCAGGGGCAGCTGGACTCTCCATGTCATCCAACATCCTCCTGGGCTTGGCTGGGTCATCTCTCGGTGGCTGGTTTGGGTATTCAAAGGCGTCATCCTCTTCCCCTCCTCCAGATGGACCCAAGGCTGAAGCAAAGGACCCCAATGTTGGAGGTGACCCTCCAAGGCCCAAATGAGAAGCCCCTTGCTTCCCAAAATTGTTCAGAGAAGGATGAGAAATAAAGATGAGATGCTGTGACCTTTCCCAAGTGTCCACATGATGTCCTCATGGACAGGGCAGGGTGCAGGGCTCCATAGGAATGAGCGCCGGGTAACCTCCGTGACGAAGCCAGGTCTGTTTGCAGTCCTGCGAGTCGCTTGGGACACTGAGAAGGTCATGTCTCCCCTTTGAGCCTCAGTTTGCTGTTCTTCAGATGGGGACTTGGACCAAGTGTCTTCACAGATCTCAGCCAGAGCCAGTGTGATAGGATGGCTTGACTCTGGGGGTCACCGTTTGAGCCATTGACCTTCAGCTACCAAGCCCTTTATCCTCAGGCATTATTGACCCCTCCCCTCCCTACCCAAGTTTCAGGGTCTGGCTGTATCATGATTCTAGAAGTTCAGCAACTCTGTGTCTGCCTGTCCTGGTGGCCCTTGGGGTTCTCTAGGCAAGTGGAGAAGCTGTATCTCTCCAGGGAACTCTGTCCCCATTGGTCCTCAGCCCCAGGAGGGATTGACCAGAGCCTGCAAGGATCGACAGCCTCTCCTTCCTGTCCGTGTAAGACATGGCCAAACCTGTAGAGAATTTTTATATTTATTTGAGTCACACTGATGCATGCCAAGGGGCAAGATCTCAGATGCTCCAGAGAATAACAGTTTCTCAGTTTCCTCTGTGCATTTGGAGTTGAAGAGGGAACATGAGGAAGATTACAGGGAAGTGGGAGAAAACAAGGGCAAGGCAGGGATTGGGTCACAGCAGGGGTCCCCGACCCCCAGGCCACTGACTGCTGCCCGTCTGTGGCCTGTAGGAACCAGGCGGCACAGCAGGAGAGTGGCCGGCGAAGAAGGAGCGAAGCTTCATCTGTATCTGCAGCCGCTCCCCAGGGCTAGAGTCGCCGCCTCCGCTCCACCTCAGGTCATCGAGCATTAGATTTTATAGGAGCACCGGTCCCTGGTGCCAGAAAGGTTGGGAACCGCTGGATTACAGGACAATCGATGCGATCCTATGCTCTCTTGAGGGTGGTTACTCCAAAGGCGTGTAGCCCTAGATGCACAGACACAGTGGACAGGGCTGGCTTAAGGCAAAGGTAGACCTTTTACTAAGAAGTTATAGGCCTGGAGTCTGACCGCCCACCACCCGCGCAGTTAGGAATTTATGATCAGATGACCCTGTGAGGTTACCCTCCGTAGGACCCCTTTATTTCGTCCACACTTTTCCTAGTGGGGCTCCTGAGAGGCGGGCCAATGCAGATCACTCACTTCCAGAGGCCCACTATGTGCCCAGCCCTTAATCAGGCGCCAGGTGTTTTGTGTACACTGCCCTGACATCCGCCACCTGCCTGCCATGCAGATAAACCGATGGCCAGCTTCTGGCGGGCCATTTCCACTTTAGGCTTTGATTCTCAGACCTCAAACCATTGGTCCCAGCACCTCAGCACACTCTGGCCTTCACACCCATTCTTCCTTCAGTGGCCCTGCCACACCGGGCTCTCTCTCTCCCTTGGGTGCTGCCTCAGCTCACTCCTACAGCTCCCAGCTGGTCTCAAGGGCTCTATCCTGGGCCCCGTGGCTGCAGTCAATTAGAGGGGTCCTTCTCTACCCAGGGTGTGCAGTGTTGGGGGGCCAGGCAAGCACGCAGCTAACCGTGTTAAGGGACACGAGGTCGATTACAGGAATGACCACGTTCTCCACCCCGCCCTGCACCCCTGTCCTTTCGATGTGTCTGTGCAACCCCAGACAACCGAGTTGGGGGTTCGTGCTGCCCGCACTGCTCAGGAGTCAGGAGATTTAGAATAAGCGTTTATTATCAGAGCACTGGTAAACTGAGAAGGCAGCAGGTAAACATTTTTCAAAAACTGCCTTATTTTCTCAGTCCAGCTTAGGGTATTTAAGGGAAAATCTGGGCATTATTCCAGGGGCTATGTGGTGGTTCCGAGGGTCTGCCACGCCTCACAGAGCCATCCCTCCGGCAACACGGTCCTCTGGTGGCGTCGGCAACCCAGGAACAAAGATGGGAGTAGTCTGGAAAGAATACTAGACCAGAAGGATTGTGATCAGTCAGCATAAAGGTATTAATCGTTAGTTTCAGGGCAATTTTCTATGGCAGGGAATGTTCCAAGCCGCTGGGAACAATCTACTGTTAAGCTGGCAAGGAAAAGTGAAGCCATGGATGCTGTGAGGCTTCTACCACGGGAGTCCCGACCTAGCCCTCTTCATGTGGACACACCCTCTAACCAAGAGGCAGGGTTTGTTTGTTCTCCCTCTGAGTCTGGGCCTGCCTGCTGGAGGACAATAAACACATGCTGGCCAAATGGAGTTTGCCTATTATTCCAGATAAGGCCCCAGACACGTGAATGAGCCCAGCTGAGATCCAAGAAGCCAGCTCACAGCTGTCTGTGGATCTACGAGGGAGCCCAGCTGAGACCAGAAGAACCATCTGCCTAAATCGCTGACCCACTGAATCAAGAGATAAATAAATACTTTTTAAGTCACTACATTTTGTGGTTGGTTGTTACTCACCACTGCTAATTGATAACACAACACGATGTATGCGATATGTTGAGAGGATCAAGCTATGTGGCATGAGAGACAGAGAAGGTAGAGATTAATTCTAAATTGTAGCTATCTCGGAAGGCTTCCTGGAGGAGATGCTGTTTTATTTAAGATTATATAGTTATAAGTAATAGAGACTTGACTATAATTGGCTTGGAATCAAGGGACTTTATTGGCTTACAGAACTGAAAATTACAAAGGTAAGTGGGCTTCAGGCAAAGTTTGATTCAGCAGCTCAACACTAATTAATATCAAGGACCTGTTTTTTTCTATCCCTCCTCTGCTTTCTATCACCTTGATCCTGTGGCTGCCAACTCTCATGGTTAAAAAAAAGGCTATTAGCAGGTGCTGTGAGGATACCTGCTTCTTTATTCATGTGTCTTCCCCCGCAAAAAGAGCATTTTCCATGAACCTTCTACTAAAGAGCAAGGAAACTTCTTTCCCGAGTACCTCTGCTAAATGTTTCCATTAGTATCTTAAATGCAGTCATCTATTCATCCCTACACCGATTACTTTGGTCTAAGACACGAGATGTGATGATGGCTTTCGGCCATGCCGGGCTCACCTTCGGAGGCTGGGAGGAGAGCCCAAGGCCTGGACCAGCCCAGGAGCAGGGGAAGGGCTCCAGTGCCTGAAAAAGAAGTGGTTCCTGTTTCAAGGAGGACAGGCATGGACAAAGAGTGACAGCATGAAGGTGGTCCTCGGATGGAGGACCGAGGCTCCAGCGCTCTAGTGGGAAAACAAAGCAGTCCCTTGGCCAGGTGGGCTGTGCCTTTCTCTGGCTTATTTATTTATTTTTATTTTTATTTTTTCCTCTGGCTTTTTAAAATCTTCCTACATCAGGGATGAGGGAAGAGGCTGCGGGGTCTGAAGGCACACCGTTGGTAGGTTTTTGTCTTTTTATTTTTTAATTTTGCGAAACGGGATTGTATTATTTTCTAATGAAAACCAACATTTTATTGCATTTAGGTTTACCTAACGTAGTGGATGTTGATAACTGGGGAGAATTTACCTATGTGGGGGAAGGGAGGACAGGGAGAATCTCTGCTGTGAACCAAATTTTGTCGTGAACCTTCAACTGCTCTAAAGAATAAAGCTCATTTAAAAAAAAATACCTAAGAAATATTCAAATATGTTCCTCTCTTAAAAATCTGAGTTACTATGGATAAGGCTAAAGTCTCCTTGGATCTGATAGCCATTTTCCCCCATTATCACAGTCCTTCACTCACATTCCCAGAAGCTCTGCTACAATTTGATAGGTATATTTTCATGTCCCTTTAAAATGATTTCTATCGATGGATGATAAGTAGATAGGTAGATAAATAATAGAGACAGAGATAGAGATATGTAGATATCGCCATAGAAAACATTTTATGTAGCGCTGTTTTATCCTTTTTTATTGATATAGTTTTGTTTTAGCTCATACATATTGTTCTGCAGCTGGCCTTTTTCTATCCTATTAATCTTTTTCATTATTTTTAATTATTGCTTAGTATTCCACAGTAATAACACACCACATTTTGCTTAGCCTTCCCCCTATTTTACTAATACTTATGTAGCCGTATGTTACAAACAGGTTTCCTATTTGGGAGAAATCTCAACTTAAACTTCAAAGCTGAGAACAGTGGGGGACAAGAACCCCACTTTCAATGAGAGCTGCTGCTCTTGGCCCTGCGGGGTTTCCTGTAAGAGAGCAGAACAATCCTGTGACTTCCAGCCCCTAGGATCCATATCCAGCCTGAGTAAGGGAGGGCTTGAGACTCACCGGAAAAGATACCGTAAAAGGAATTCATTCAACAGATATTTGTTGAGTGTCCACTCCAGCTCTGAGTGCTGTGACACTTGGGTTAATAAGACAGAAGTTTCCATCCTCATGGAGTTTTTACAGAGGGGCTGGAGGGTGCTTTGACTTTCCTCGGTTCCTCTCTTGGAGCCCCAGGGGGCAGGGGGCGTGACATCTTTGAGACCTGTGTCTGTTGCCTGCTTGGCGGAGTCCATTTCGGGCCGTGGGTCCACAGTGAGCAAGTGGAGAGGGGCTTTTGGAGCTGGGTGGCCTGAGGAAGTTGCATGGAAGCTTGGAAAAGCAATGGGGCTTGAGCTGTCTCGAAAGGAGGCAGCCAAGACGGGTGCGGGCATAGGTGTGGAGACCCCGTAAGAAAGAGGCAGGCAATGGATGCAGCGGGGCTGGGGAGTGTCAGGGACAGAGAAACGGTCCAGAGAACTCAGGTAGATAGCGGTGAAGTGGGAGTCAGCAAAGCACCCTCTGCATGACTTATTAGCTTGTCTATAAAATTAGGATAAAAGTACCTCGTGTGGTTGTTGTGAGGATTAAAGTACTTAATGTACTCAACCCCAGAGTAAGTGTCTAGACCACATCGTTGGTGCTGCTGCAATCTGTGTTTGGCGCCCTCTGGTGGGGAAGATTCAAACTGCTAACTCTTTCTTTGCGGGCTATGGTGGTCTCCCTTCCGCAAGGTTCACCCGACTGCAGCGTCCTTGACGAGGGGAGCCTCCCCTGGCTGGACACCTCCAATTCTGTCCTGGCTGCTGCTCTCCAACATCCCACGCTTCCTGGATTCCCTCAATCCTGGTGGCCAGTTCCTCCGGCTCCAATGGCCTGGTGCCACATCTGGCCAACAGGAAACACAGGCACAAGCTCTGCGGGGCAGTGGACCCCAGGAGCGGTCTCCTCACCCTCCTGCCCCAGGTGCGTCTGCAAGCCACAGTCTCCTCCCTTTAGACTTGATAGGCCCGACTCAGACATCTGCCTCGCTTCCCTCAGATTCCAAGAGTTCATGTCAAGCTTTCCAAGGGGTCCCACTGAGGTCCAGTGGGCAGAACCCCTCCCTTCCTCTCCCCATAGGGCTTGGAGGAAAGCATGGCCCACCAGCTCTCTCTCATTCTCTCGTTCTCCCTCACTCTTTCCTTCCTTTCCAATCTCAACTCCCTAATTAATTCTTCTACTTCTTTTAAAACTAGTTTTACAGTTTCTTAGCATCCGCTCTCAGCAAAGGTTAGGAAGTGAAGGTTCTTGGCACATTATTCTACTGCTTCCCGTCTTCGAACCACAGCAGAAATACCAATGAACCTTCCACGAATGCCAGGGAGGTTCTGCACTTAGCCATTCATCTATGGTTCGAATCTAAAACCGTGAATGGGACTAACCAACCGTAAATTCTGGAGTGTGGGAAGGGAGGCTGAGGAAGAGGACGAGGAGGAATTCTCAGGTTGTGTGAACTGTACCTGTAACGTGTGAGTTCTTGAGCTGAGTGATGGGCATCTAAGTGTTGTATTATTTTATCTATAGCTTTTTGGATGCCTGAAAATATTATTATACACAGTGCATATTTTAAGAGCCCCCGTCAGGTGAGCATGAGGAGAGCAAGTATACATGTCTCTTTCATCAGTCTGCTGTAATGGCAGCAAAGAAACGGAATGGCGCTCGGTGAGAACTTGGGGTCGGAAAGGGGGCTTATGAGGGCAGCTGTTGTTTCTGGTTTGGGGTGGTTCTGTCACACCCTAAGGGTGCTCCCATTACGTGTCAGTTGGATTACTGTCATGGCTTCCGTGGCATCCACTTTGTAAAGTCCAAAAAGTCCTCAATTCTTTATGCTCCGATACAGTGCCCAGATCAGTGTCCGGCGTGGTGGGCCTTCTCTATAGATCTTTTGAATATCTGAACATCTGGCTGTTGCAAGGATTAATGTTATTTTGAAATCCACCTTCTTGTCTCCATTAGAAATTAATATTTATCCTGTGCTGGCTGGAAAATTACTGCTTGACCATCGCCTATGAGAACATTGGCTGTCACCCATGGGAACATAACATAACATTCTAACAATAAGCTTTCTGCTTCTTACCCCCACTTGCACAACCGACCTGTGGGTTGACAGGTCGTAAATAGAAGAAAAATAGACTTTTGTGTTCAGACAGAATGAGGAATGGGGTTTAGGGCTTAAAAACTCTGTACCTCTACACTTCGGGGCTGCTTAATTTGGGGTCTGCGTACCCCTGGCAGACCCAGCTGGCTGAATAAAGAGTGTGTTTCCTATAACTCACTGGTTTCTGGTGGTCTGTGTGTCTATCAGGGGCTGGCGGCTACAACAATCCTTTTATTATGTAACCGTGATCAGATGTGTTATTATGCAGAGAGCACATGCTCGTCTCTGAATTAAATGACAAAGCATCTTGCATTAACCGACACCAGTAGATACAGTGGTCAAATTCCATTTCTGTGATAACTCGATTTTCCATTTGGCTGGGAAAGGAGGGCGGTATGGCTGTAGTTTCAGTTTCAGTTTCCTGTAAAAACGAAACCCATCGCATTCGCTGGCTGAGTCCCTCAGGAAAAATGTTGTTCAAAGCATCCAGAGCCACGCCTCCGGGAAGCTCTGAACTCCAGCCACCTGGGTCTGGTTCATATTCCAGAAAATCCTCTTCTCTGAGTAAGACGGGCAGAGTGGCCCCAACCTCAGGTAGGCTGTGGGTGCAGGGAATGGAGGGAGACCCTGTGGATCCACTTGCAGAACTTTCTTTTGTTTCTCAGTAGGGGGGCTGCCATCGGATAAGGGTGGGGGACGGTCTTGGGAGGGAAGAGACTCAGTGCTTCTCCGTCCTTGGGCTCTGGGATTCCAGAGACAGTGAGCCTTGTCCATGCCTGGGTTGGGGTGGGATAGGCAGGGCAATAGAACTGTTAAGTACGGGAGGAACCAGCTCAGAGCTTCCAGCCAAGCTTTGGAAGCAGCTGGTCTGGGTTGGGTGGCGCTTTGACATACAAAGCCTTGTGACCCTGGGTGAATCACTCACCCACTCTGTGCCAGACAGTGTTTCCTCATTTATAAAACGAGGAGAGCATCTCATCTTTCTCACTGTGTTAGCGAGCAGGTTGCCTGAGAGCAGGAGCCCAAAGCGACCCAACCACAGTGCACGCCTGATTTCCTATTTGGTTCTCATTTCCTAATTCTGGTCCTTTTGAACTTGCTCCATGGAGATTTAGGGATTTCAGAACTATCTAAGGAATGGGCACCGGCGTTTTCTGGGGGAGGGAGAAATAAAATCCATCCCTCCCCCCACCTCTCCGGCTTGCTGTCACGAGTCTTTTCTAACCCCAAAACCCACACCTGGGCCCTTTCCAGACACGCTGCCCCCACGAGCTCAGAGCAGCCTCCTTATCCCCACTGGAGCCCCTGGTGGTTTTCAAGGTGGTGGGTAAACCCCAATTCTGGTGTCTGCACCCCCATCAAAGCGCCACCTATCGTGCAGATTCGGCTCCGCCCAGTTCCTGTTATTCTGTGCACCATGCAAGGCATCGCGACCTCTTTCCTCGCCAAGATGATATCGTCAGTGAGCCTTGCCAATTCCGGCGGGGTGGCCTCTAGCAGTATCCTGGCAGGACTGCCATCAGTGGGTGAGTGTTCCTGGGAGGGCCGAAGAGGCCGCTGGGGAGCGAGGGCACCAGGTTGTGTTCAGAGACTCACGCTGGGGGACAGGGTGGCGAACCTCCAGCCTCTCTGCCCTGCACTGCCCTCTTCCTGGGCATCTGCCCTGGCTCTCGCTCTGTGAAGGCCCAGAGGGAGGCAGGACCCCGCGGTGAGTGGTGGGTGGGGTGCTCAAGGAGTCTCGGCCCCCTCCCTGCTGGGCCCGAGTCCCCTCCAGCAGATCGAGGGGACCCAAGGCTGGTCACATTCACTGATTCCCATTTCCCTGGACTCGTCACTGGAATTCACCTTCTTTAGCTTTTTACCTACATGTCCGACCAGCCTTTCGTAGCAGTTTGTAACGTTGCCTCTCAGATCCAGAGGGTTGATTTGAACAAAATTCTTCGGTTTGGGCCCATTTTCTTTGTTAGTCCACGTGAGCCCCTCTCTGGTTCTATTTATTTGTTCTCGCCGTTTATCTCCCCTTTCGCCCCCACTGCCCCTCCCTTAGCCAGCCTTTCTAGAGATGTTTAATGTGTGTCTGTTTTTCATGTTCTTGCGACGTAGGTGGTTTTTTGGTTTGCATGTGTTTTAATTTACATACAGAATAACGTGTTGTATATCTCATTCTATTGCTTTTTATCTGCCTGAAAAACTATATTTTTGAGATCTGTCGATGTCGCTAAGTGAGCATCCAATCCTGGCTTCTCCCTGCAGCAAAGCGATTGTGGGCATGTCCACCGCCATCGACCCTTCTCCCTGGGTGGACGTCCAGGGGTCCCTCAACCTTCACCAGCACCAACAGCATAGAACGGAATGAGGTGAAGGGAGCAGTGCCTCTCACTACTACCCAACTCCTGACCTCTGACCCCTGGGTTCTCCCTCAGGGCTCCCCCTGCCATCCGAAGCTGTCCTGGCCTCAACTGTATCTACTCTGGGATCTTTGCTGGGGACACTGGAAGTCTTCTCCCCACTGAGTCTCCCTGCTGAGGCCCTGTCAGCTTCCCCACTCGGAGGTAACTGGCCCCGGGTAACAGACACCCCTCCTTAGGCCCCCACTCAGTGTACAAAAGTGTGACAAGAAAGTCAGGGCCCGAGCCGCAGCCAGGGGTCCTTCCTGCTTGTCAGAGGTATGGCAGCCTCCTCAGCCGATGATAAGCAAGTCCGGATTCGAAAAGAGTGAGAACAGCTAGGTTTCCTCAAACGCTGCGGTATCCTAGTCACTAGGTTGACACTTGACATTTATCAATTGGTTTAATTCTCATAACAACCCCAGGTGAGATATAATTGTCCCTTATTTACAAACGAGGAAACCGCAAGAGCCCTGGGCCGGGAGGAGCAGGGGGCTGCTGGGAGCAGGAGTAGAAAGGGAACGCAGCGCCCAGGCTCTGGGGAGGCCTCAGCACAGGGCATGTCCATGGACGACCCCTGGGGGGGCCCAGCAGACAGGCTGCTAGACAAACAGCACCTGCTTTCCGTGAGCTTTCTGATGTCGGGGCCTCCGTGTGCCAAGTGGCTGGCCGGCCTGGCATCACCTCGCCTGCCAAACAGTAACGTTAAGTGGTACCTTCTAACCGGGCTCTTGATGCTTGAGTCTCTCTGGCTCATACCCCACCCAGGTGGGGCCTCTGGACATTCAGGGTTTGGTTTCCACATCCCTCTTATTTTACTTTCTCCAGCGTCACCTAGAGGCTCTCTCCCTGGGGAGTCGCCTGAGCTCACTCCTGCACATCTTGCTATCTTTGGAACTCCTGGCCCCAAAGATTGCAGTCTTGGCCCTTATGGCTGCAGCAGACTAGGACCTCTGCCTGCTCCCCAGGGACCCACTGTGCTGGAGAGCCAGGCCCACGCACACCTAAATGTGATCCAGTGCTGTGAGTGGCTCCAGCCACAGGGAGCAAGGATTAAGTTCTGATCGGGAGGATCTGGGGTGGCTTCCTGGAGGAGGGGGCACCAGGTCAGGCCCTGAAGAATCATTAGCATTCAGCTCATTAAGGCATTGCTCTCAAGTAGCATTCAAGCATTCACCAGTGCTTGCCAGGTAGCACAAATGAAGCACATTTTTCTACGTGAAGATTTCTGGCTGTGTGGACTATGGGAGAAAGTCATATAACCCTACACTAAGCAAACATTGACTCTGTTTTAAGTGAACTTGGCTTAACATCTTGGCTCAGAGAGCATGACCCCCAGCCCTTTCGCCTCTCCCTGCCCCAGTCAAAACACTGTACCCTAAGTTGCTTCGCCAACGATCCTGCACCCACTGAGAGGATGCTGCAGTGGGTGGCCTTCCTCCCACATCTGTAAGGCTTTGTTTGTTTTGGTTTTGGTTTTGGATTTTACAGAATCTGGCTTGGAACACAGAGAAAAAGAAAAAGATAACTTCTGATGCCCCCACAATCCTCCAACTAACTCATCAGCACACAGATTAAGCAAAACAAAACAAAAACCTGTACCTGATAACTGAATTTTCGGGAACAAAGATCTCATACCCCACCCCCAGATAACTCTGGGCCAAGGCATGCACGCCCACTGAGGACAGGTCATTTGCCTCTGCGATCAGACACCCCAGCAATGCTCGCCAAGCTCAGGGCTGTGGGGTCCATCTTCTCAGGAAATCCCACTTCTCCGAGTGAAGCCGGGGTAGGGGGTGTACAGGGGGTGTCAGGCCAGGGTCATTCCTTCCTGTGTTTCCCACCTTGGGGCAGCGCCCCCTCCACCCCATGGGTGGGCCGAAGGCTCAGGGAGTGGAGGGGAGGCCAACGTGGATCTACTCACAGAATGTTCTTTTGGTTTCCAGCCAAGGCTGCTGCAGTTGTGATCGGAGGAGGTGAGTCTCTTTATGGAAGGGATTGAAGTCCCCGTCTGTCCCCAGGCCCTGGGACTTGGGCAGCAGCCGGCCTTGGCGTGCCCGGGTTTGCCCCAGGCCTCACGTAGTTGGTAGAAAAGCGGGTAGAATGATGGAGATGAGTAGGAAACAAGGAACTGGAAACAGGAAACAGAGTTTGAAACAAGGGGTGCCGTGGAAACCCCGCAGGTGCAGAGGCAGCCCTGGCAGGGGCCCAGTCTTCTCTTTGTAGAATGTTGGCTGTGTGACCTTGGACGTGTCTTTGGATTCTTGTGAGCTCCCATGTCCACCCCTGAAAAATGGGCCAGTATTGCCCACGCAGGGTTATCATGAGGGTTACGTAGAATGAGACATGCACAGAGTTGGGACATAGGAGGGGCATTAAAGAGATGCCATCGGCTCAGTGACCCTGGCGTCTCATTGCTGTGGTGACACCATGGAGACCCAGGGTTGGGATTTAAGCAGAGTCCTGTTCCCTGTGACCCCACAGCCCTTCCCTCTGCTTTCCCCACTTAGTTGTGCCCCCCTTATCTTGTGACTGCCAGCCGTGCCTATAGTCTCATCCAAGCTCAGAGTTCACCCCCTTCGCCACCCACCGTGAGGTCCCCCAGCTTGACCGACTGTGTGTGTGTACATGGGGGGAGGTCCATTCCCCTGAGCCATCCCCTTAACCCAGCTCTTGTCTCCTGACAGCTGTGGCTGTGGGGGCTGTGCCCGTGGTGCTGGGCGCTATAGGCTTCACCGGGGCAGGAATCACGGCTTCATCCTTAGCGGCCAAGATGATGTCAGCCTCCGCCATCGCCAATGGGGGTGGAGTTGCCGCCGGCAGCCTGGTGGCTACTCTGCAGTCCGTGGGTAGGTGTCCCCTGGCACGGCTCACTGTGCCAGGCCAGGAGGACAAGAGCCTCAGAGGATCCAGCCCAGATCTTAGCCCCAGTGACCATCCTGGGGGTTTGGGAAACAGAGGGTACTGTGGGGGTGGGGGGAGGTCTGGGCCTCAGGGTCTCCTGAGAGGCTCTGGAGTCTCTGACTCACTATTCTGTCCCATAGAGCTGCCCCTGCCTGCCCATCGCTCTCTGCTCACCTTCTGCTTCTCCCCCAGGAGCGGCTGGACTCTCTCTGACGTCCAAACTCATTGTGGGCTCTGCTGGGTCTGCCCTTATGGGCTATATGGTATAGAGCTGTGTGTCACTTCAGCTGCAGAGCAGAGGACCAGGCGAGGCCCTCCCACGAGCTTGATGCAGTGGAGACCAGTCCTGGGGCGATCATGTGCCTAGCACTGCACCCCCACACAAAGATAAGGAATAAAAATGAGTTGTTGCAACCCTCCTGTATCTCTTCCTTTTGTCTCACAGTCTGATTGGAGAAACGCTCGCTTCTCTTTCCCAAACATGTGGTCACAGAGTCACATGGTATTGGGGTGCAGTGAGTGGAAGGAGCCTACATGGGAAGGCAGGAAGCTGTTCCTAAGTGGCCTGGCTCAGCCTTTGAAAGCACAGGCTCCACCATGTCACTGCCTCAGCCCTGGCCGTCCCCTTACCCCCCAGAAGAAAACATGTAACAGCAGCGTCTTAGTCCATTTGGGGTGCAGTAACAAAAATCACAAAGACTGGGTGGCTTATAAACAACAGAAATTTATTTCTCCCAGTTCTGGAGGCTGGGAAGTCCAAGGTCAAGGCACCGGCAAATTAGGTGTCTGGCGAGAGCCTGCTTCCTGGACAGCCATCGTATTGCCGTGTCCTCACAGGGCAGAAGGGGTGAGAGAGCTCTCTGGGGTCTCTTTATAAGGGCATTAATCCCTGTCATGAATGCTCCACCCTCATGATCTAAGCACCTCCCAAAGGTGTCACCTCTGAACACCATCGGCTTGGGGGGGTTAGGATTTAAACATATGAATTTGGGGGTGGGGTGGGGGTGGGGGACACGAACACTCACACCTTAGCCGGCATGTTGGGAAAGGGGAGCTTAGACTTCATCCTGAGGGTTCCAGAGAGACACTGAAGGCTTTTCAACATGACAGGGACGCGGTCACAGGTCTTCCAGCCCTGCACACCCTGCCCTAGGCGCTGTCAGCAGCCTGCCAGGAGCCGTGTTCGGCAAGAATGAAACTTGTGAGTCTAGTGGACATTTCAAAAAAGTTAAACAACTTCCGTGTCCTCTATGGCTCCTATGGGTCAATGAAGAATGGTAGCTATGCAGCCATAAGAATAAATCCCTTGGGATGTTAATTCAATACTTGATGCTTTTCCTTTCTCCCCTTTCTCTGATGCCTTGGAAAATCTGATAAAAGCTATGAATGAACCTTTTCCCCTCCAAAATGCACATTCTCAAAACAATGGCTCCAACTGTTCGTTAGAGCTACTGAAGGCTCTCCTTGGAGCTGAAGGCAAAAACCCTGCCTGAGCTAGAAGTCCAGGTTCCCCACAAGACAGGCCCTCGGGTCTGACCTGGGTCCAGGAGGATGGACAGTGGGGGTGGGGGCCTCTCTCGCTGCCAAGGCCCAGCACACAGCACGCGATCCCCCTCCCCAGATCACTCATTCTGGACCCCATGTTGTGTCCCCATCTCCTTCCCCACCCCACTCACGAAGGGGAGGCCTTCCAGCTCCCAGAGGGCCCGTCTCTACTCTGGAGACGACACCGAGTCTGCAGCCCCCACATCTGGGTTTCCTGGGTCTGCTCTGTTTCTCCGCCTCTGGCCGTCAGGATTTGGCCTCTTTAGCAGGTGGAATTCTAAGCATGGCACCCAGGGCTCCCTTGCCTTGTATACTTCCCCACTTTCGGGCGAGGGTGGATCTGTGACTGTGATGAGATTTGACTCCTGTAATTATGTAGATATATACTTGATGAAAGGGACATTTTGCAGGTGGGTCTAATCTAATCCCACGAGTGTTCTCTGCCCGTCACAGAACAGGAATCAGAGACTGGAGGTAAGGGAGGGGTTTAAAGATTCTTACCACAGCCCCCAAATGAGAGCCCAGTCTGGCTGCAGCCTTGATTTGGGCCTTGTGAGACCCTAAACCGAGAACCTGGATTTCTGACCTACAACTATAAGAAAATAAAAGGGTATTATCTTAAGCTGCTAAATTCGTGATACTCTGTTACACAGGAATAGAAAACGAATACAGCCTTGACATTCCGCTGAGGGGGTCACTCGGGAGCTGGCTGGACATGGGGCAGCCCCAGGATTCCTGAGTCCATGGACCCTTGGGACTCCAGGTCCTGCCCCTTGCGGTTCCAGGGTCTCTGCCTGCCCTTAGGAGCCCCCAGTGTCAGGGGAGCAGGGCACATTCACTGCCAACCATATCCTGGCATATGGCAGCCCAGCATGCTGCAGGGGACAGGGCAGGGAGGCGGAGGTGAATTCTCACTGTGGCAATCTAGGAGAGCTTCCCGCGGGACCAGTGTCTTCATCAGTGTGGCAGAGGTCACTAGTGGTTGCCTCCCGTCTATTCTGCATCCCAGTCTCTCCTGCAGCTAGGTGTGCTCCTGGGACGCGGTTCTGGCCAGGGAGAGGTGAGTGGAGGGGAAGTCTGCTACTCTCTGTGCGTGCAGTTAAGCGGAGTGGGTGGGCCTCCCGTGTCCTCTGCCGCAAGAGGAAGAGTGACCATCTCCCACCCCGCAGATGAGAGCAGCACCTCGAGGAAGGCAGAGCCATACAGTGCAGGTGCCTGGGCCTCTGGGGACAGCTCCAGGAGCCCTCCCAGTTCCCAGATGTCTATATGACTGAGTCACAGAGAAAGTCTTCTCCCGTTCCAGACAAGAGGGCCTGTCTTACAGCAAGCAAACATCCATTCTAATGAACACAGTAGGGCATCTTTGATTGCAAGCAATAGAAGAATCAGTCCCACAGAGAGGATTTACCTGTTCCTTCTCGATATGCCACTAAAACCACAGCAAAAGATTAAAGCAAGGCTTAAACCCACAGGGACAAAGAGAAGGGGAGAGAAGACGACAGAATCACAATTTTAGGAGCCAGAAATCACGGGCACATGTGGTTCTACTTAGCCGTCTCCCAAAAAGCTGTATCTCAAGTTGTCAGTGGCAAAGGGGAGAAAGAGGCAACTGTGCCCTGCAGGACCGGAGTGGCGTGTGCTTCCGGAGGCTGGCCCTGAGGTGGACGGGCAGCAAGAGGGCTGGCTGGAAGTCTGTTTAGGAAGCAGGCAGGTCCCCAAGTAGCCCTCTCCAGCAGATGACTGGAGGTTTATTTTCAGTGACGTCGGGTCTCTGGGCCAGGAGGCACCGAGAGCTTCCTAAAAATGAGCGTTGATACTAGTGTGGAGACCTTCAGTTTTCTTCACTGACAGGTGCCCGGAAAGCCTGCACCCCGGGTTATAACTTCTGGAACAGAGAGAAGAAGGGTCCTCTGGGGAACCCTACCAGCCAGAGAAAAGCATCGCCTGAGGAGGGGACTGCCATCTGAGGGCTCAGCCAGATCACAGCAAGAGCCACTCCTCGAAGTGAAGGCTCAGACGGGAAGGGGCGCACCCTCAGCCCCTCCTGTCTCCGGCCCTTTCCCTGCTTTGGCCCCAGCCATGGGGCACTCGCCCCCTGACAAGCACAGCTTCCTCACTGGCTCCCCCGAATGGGGAGGGGACACGGTGCTGATCTGAGAGTGTGGAAAACCATGGGCACAGAAAGGGACCCGAGGTGAGGGGAGTGTACGGAGGGAGGGGGTGGAGGTGTCAGGACTTCTACAGCCCCTGGACTGGGGAGGAGGAAGGGGCCGTTCTCTAGGAGCTCTGTCCCCGGTCCTCCCGAGTCCCCACAACTTCTCGGGTACCCTAAACACCCACAGAGCAACTCTAAAAGTGCTGAAATGAGAGGATCAAAACGAATAACATTAAAAATAGATTTACTGCGGTCAAGACACTGCCCATGACTCATCACATAAAATCGGCTCACCGTTCCAAGAAAGGTGATGCCGACCACTAGGTCGTTGTCAAAAGAAGCTGTAAGAAATGGCCCCAAGTGCCTAACTCCCGCCGCTGCCGAAGATGGGCGTCTTTCTGTAGGCCAAGAACGGTCAACTCTGTGGGTTATTTCCAGATTTGGAGGCTTAAACTGGCTCCTTGCCCGCCAGCTGCCTCTCAGCTGCGGCATATGTTCAGGGAAATAAAACTGTTTTCGTAATGAATCAAACAATTTCAAAGTGATGCAACAAGGCGGGGTGGGATAGGTCACCAGGTCACCGGTGCCAGCCACCTTGGGGCCAGCCCCAGCTGGACCCTCGAGTGTCATTGGTAACAAGGACTTTTTAGAGAGGAGCACTTTTTCAAACTGAGATTGGGCCACATTTTCCCTGACAAATTAGGGACCATCCACTGGTTTCGAGTGACTTACCCCATGGCCCTTGGCATGCGGTGTTGTCCAGGGTAGTCTGGCTTAGGGGCCAGCCCCAAACCCGAGCTGTGCTCTCTGCTGGGATTCCGACAGACCTGGGCCTGTCTGGGGTCCTGACCAGGCGGGTTGCTCTGAGAGACTGTGGAGCCCCCTGTCTGAGCCTCATCCTGAGAGGAGATGGATTGGGCCTGAACCCTCAATCAATGAGGGGGTCAGCGAAGGTTCCTATTGGGAGTGCCGTGGCTGCCCCAGGCTCAGCCCCGTGGGCTCCTGCGTGGGGCCTGAGGAGGGGGCCGGAAGCTGCCTCAGGCCGAGACCCAAGACAAAGATCTGAGTGCAAGTGGTTTATGTGGGTGGTGACACCAGGGGGCACCCAGGTGTGTATGGAGGGAATAGGAGATGTGACAGGTCAGGACAGGCAGCCAAGGAAGGGCCCAATAATGAGTGAGTTTGTACTGTGGGCAACGGAGGCCCAATCCTACTGACCTCTGCGAGACCGTGTGGAGCGGGCCTTGCTGTCCCACCTGAGGGTCGTACATCCCCTAACTAAAATCCATCACTGGCTGAGGGCTATTCTGGGGGACCAACACCTGATACTTCCTTGTAGGCCTCAGAGGGTAGGGGGTCCTCGGAGGGAGGTGAAGGTGCTGGCAGGTACTGGAAGAGTGTCGGGGAGTACAGGGAAGTCTCCAACAGCGTCCGCAGCACAGCTCAGTAGACACAGAGGTGAACAGCGTTTATGCCAGGAAGTGGGTACGCCCCTTCTGCTGGGCCTGTCCAGGGGGCGGGGGGGCGGGGCGGCAGGTCAGGCCAATCTTATCAGGGGTTGAGCTGAGTTTGGATTTTGCTGTTGCTGTGGTTGCTGTCAGCACACCACCGGCTTCACCGTAGAGCCCGATTTTTCTCGGTATCTGCTCCACCCCGACGTCAGGGTTCCATTCTGTGTGTTTGTCTTGGAGAGGGTCTCTCTCTACTCCTGCGGTGGCGCTGGCATTCTCCGTGGTCCTGTCCAGCCAGTCTGGGGAGGCCACTGGGCCTGGGCCTGGCAGTGGGCTTTTCTCAATAGCCCTGCCCCTCTCCCGGTGGTGGGCGGGTTCTGAATACAGGCCCAGAAAGTTTTTGCACCTGTCTTAGGGGTTCTCGTTTTTTTTCTTACCCATCTGTGCTCCGGAAGGGGCGGGGAGTGGTTACAGGCTTCCCTGTCCTTCCCCCAGCAGCAAAAGGCTCTTGTTTCCTGGGGGAGAAGGAAGGTGGGAGCCGAGGCTCCGCTCCCTGTCTTGCTTCAGTGAGGGGAGTTTTCTCTGGGTTTCTTTCTGCCCCTCATCTTTCTTCGGAGCACCCAGTAGGTCCTTCGAAAACTATAGACCACTTTTGTCTCTATAGCTCTCCAGGGTTCCACATGCTCACAGCAGCCCCTGCTTGGCCTTGAGCAGTCAAGACTTTTAGCTGAATTCTCACCTGCAGGCACTGCAGCCCCACCTCCCTCCCACGCTCTGCCCCAGGTGGCTCAGAGCTCTCCTGGGGGGCACCGAATTTCCTGAGAGTTCCGGCCATCTGGTAGCCCTGCTACTTCAGCTCTCTTAGGGGTTTAAGAAAAGTTATGCTTTTGTACGCTGTCTGGCTTTTTCTTGTTGTGGGGTGGGAGTGATGCTCTCTCCAGCTTTTTACATCCTAAGCAGCACTTCCTGCTCGATACGTCCGCTGACTTGTCTACTGAATGCAGCGTGTGCATCCTGGAGGTCTCCTTAAGATGGCCGGCTGGGGTGTAAGCAGAAGTTTTAGCACTTCTATTTCTATTTATTTTACAGCTCATCCTAAAAACAAAACAAACGAAACACACACACACACACACACACACACACACACACACACACACACAAACAAACAAAACTCCAGAGAATGATACCTCCTTGGTAGAAACAAGACCAAGATTCCTGCAGGTGCACGGAGACTCAGAGACACACAAGAGTGCTTGCCATCAGGGTAGGAGCTGGTGAATGTCAGTTCCCTTTCGATTTCCAGACATAGCATAGTGACATTCCTGATTCAGTCTCCACCCCCTGAAGTGCCAGACCCCACTGTAACGTTTGGCATAGGGTACCGTCCTGGTGGTTCACTTGCCAGCCTCCCCACAAAAATATTGCGGTTAGGCAGGGAAGGCTGGTGACTTCTCATCTCTGGATGTCTAGTGCCCATTCAGGAGGAAGGGCGAAGGGCCCTGGCATCAGTGGCTCAATAGGTATTCTGGCTACCTCTCACCTCGGCCTCCCGACAGGAACCTCTGTCAACCCCATCACTGAATGAGGGGTACACTGAGGCCCACAGAAGGCCCATGAATGGCCCCGGGGTTATATAGCCCACCCCTTGTAAGACTAGGACCAACCAAAGCCTCTGACGACCGATTCTGTGCTCGATCAGCCCACCACCCCTCTCTGACCCTCCATGACCAGGCAGGTGGGAAGAACCGCCGATTCACGACTCCCCAGCCCGGGGTGCAAGGGGCGAAGAAGAAGAGGCACATCTGCACAGGAGCTTTATTTCACACGCTTCTCTGACCCGAGTGGGAGTTTTGCAGGTTGAACTTGAGATTTCTCCCGGTCCCCTTTAGCCCTGGGTCCAGCTGAGGGAGAGGAAGGTGGTACCTTTTTTAAATTTCCGAGCAGGGCCCCAAAAACTGACCCAGTGGAGGCCAGGAGGATGTTGGATGACGTAGAGAGTCCGGCTGCCCCTAGGGAAGAGACAGAGGGTGAGCATGGGGACCGTGCAGTGGCCAGTTCCCAGGGCCCAGAGATCCCACCTGGATCCCTCCTCCAGGTCCTGAAACCACAAAGGCTCTGCTCTGGGTAGAGAATGCTGGAGGCAGCAGAGAGAGAGAGGGAGGAAGCGGGGAGGGAGAGAAAAGAGACAGGGTGAATTCATGGGAAGTGGGAGACAGAGGAGAGTCGGCCACAAACTCTTGAGAGCTGTGGGTCTCCCTACTTTACACAGGAGGTCACTGAGGCCCAGAGAGGTGAGGGGACCTGCCTAGACCACCCAGTTGTCAGATTTGGGTAGAACTGAACCCAGAGCTCAAACATCACCCACCCTGGGCTCCTTCCCTTCCTCTCCTTCCCAGAACCCCCTCAACCCTCCACTTCTACCCCAAACCTCACCCAGAAGCGGGCAGCAAGAGGACAGTGAGGGAGAGACAAAGGACTAGGGACACTGAGGACCACGGAACTGGAGGGAGAGCACAGGCCCTCCCTCGGGCTGAGCCTCTGGGCTGAATTTTCTTCTGGCTCTGGTCCACCTCCCGCAACCCTCCTGGCCAGGACGCTTACCCACAGACTGTAGAGTGGCCACCAGGCTGCCAGCCGGAACTCCGCCCCCGTTGGCGATGGCAGCAGCTGACATCATCTTGGCCGCTAAGGAAGAGGCCGCAATCCCTGCCCCGGTGAAGCCGGCCATGCTCAGCACCGCGGGCACAGCCCCCACGGCCACGACTGCGGGGAAGAGGCACTAGGTCGGAGGGTGGGCTCCAGAAGCGGACCCCCTTAGGAATTCCGTGACAGTTTCTGGGGAGTCTGCTCCGAGCTTGGAGAAGGGTGCCGAGATACAGAAAAGGGTGCGCAGCGCGGAGCCAGCTTGGGGCAGAGACGTCATGGGAGGTCCAGGCATAGTCAGCTCTCTAACTTGCTGGGTGACGCTGGGGAGTTCACTACCCCTCACTGAGCCCCAGGGGCGTGTGTGTGTGTTGTGTAAATGTGGGGGGGGGCGAGATAAACCATTGCAGTTTTTAGCAGCACCCCCCTTTCAAGTGCACTCCTCTCTGCACGCTCATCATCTATCAGGACTACAGGAGCCGCTGGGTGGGGGTCCAGGTGGCCTCTTCCGCCAGGGCATCGTGAGCATCTGCCCCTCGGTCTCCAGAGGGCTCCCAGAGGGGAGGGTGGGGCTGAGCCAGCCCTCGTAACCCTCTCCCCCCGCGCAGTGCCGCGTCTTTAAGGTCTCCCGCCATCTCGGGGTGAGGGGCCCCGCGAAGGCCTGGCGGTGGAGGGGATCCAGGTAACTCACCTCCTCCGATTACAGCAGCAGCCGCCCGCTCTAGGGAGACAGAGAGGGGGGTGGGGGACAGTTAGTTGGTTGAGGGATTGAGGGAGAGAAGCGACTCCTCTGGCCCTTCGTGGGTCGGGGTTGGGGTCGGGGAGGCTCGCCCCCGGCCCAGGCTGCCATCCCGGTGGGACAGCGCGACTCACTCATCATGGTGAGGCCCTCCTGGTCCCGGCTCAGCTCAAGAAATGACTGCGCTCCGTGGGGTGTTTCTTCCCCCAGCGAACCAATGGGGACACGGCCCGCCCCTCGCAGCGGCTCCTGGGTCCTGCAACAGGCAGGACGCGCCTTGCACCCGCCAGCTCGCTTAGATCGCCCTGCGCATGTGCCATATAGTTCAGTGTATCGGCTCCCCTTTTTAAGAGTTGGAATTCTCTGTCAGTTTTGCTCTTGTAAGTTATCAGGGCAGGAGGTGTTTACGTCACGGTGCACAAGGGTTTTCTGATAATATTTTCCTGTAGGTAGAATTGCTGCGTCAAGAACTATGCATTTGTCATGGCGCTTGATATGACTGTTAGGTTGCTCTCCAAAAATATCGTATTGCTTTATACTCCCCCCAAAAGTATGTGGGAGGATCTACTTTGCTCTACTAGAAATTAGCTTTGTCATTAAAAAACAAAAAACAAAAATAAAACTTTGCTGACGAAGGGTGAAAATGGTGACTTATTTTAACTTTTTTTTTTTTTACTTCTAATGAGGTTAAACAATTTTTAAGTTTATTATGCTTATTCAGTCCTTATTTTGTGAATTGTCTTATTGTACTCATTGACCTTTTTTTCCACTGAAGTATTTGTTTTCCCTTACAAATGTATTGGAATTTGTCATATATTAACTATCTTAATCCATTTTCACAGATGTCGCCAAATTTTGTTTCCAGCTCATCATGGTCTTTTTTTTTTGGCATTTTTTTTAAACACAGAAAGGTTTTAACACTTATGGAAATTTGCCAGTGTTTTAGTTTATTGTTTTTGTCTTCATGTGCCTAAAAAGGTCCCTTCTACTAGCTATTAGATACGTCATCACCTGTATTTTCTTTAGGTTCTTCTGAGATTTCAGTTTTTAAAATTAACTTTTTAATCAACTGAGAGTTTAGTTTGGTACATATAGGGTGCTTTACATGTCTGTATATGTCTTAGGCAATTGTTCCAACACCATGTATTATTTTTCAATTCTTCTTTGCTTTGAAATTCCATCTTTATGTTCAAAATTTATATCCTAGTATCTACACTTAGTTTGAAGCTATCTCTTCAGGCAACAATATTACACTGTTATAATGTTTATAAATCTAATATTTAATATCTGACTGTCCTATTTCGTTTTAGGTTTTAAAACTCTTCCAGCTTTTCCTACCTATTAATTCTTAAGATGAACTTTTAAAATATTTTTTCAATTCCCAAAGTAAAAAATTCTTTGCTATTTTGATTGAAATAGAGCTAAATTTTTGAATAAATATTTAAGGAGTGACATCTTTACGAAAGCTATTCCTTACATCCATGAACATGATAAGTTTTTCTTTTTATTCAAAAATGTTTTTATAGCCCTTGGTAAAATGTTGTAGTTGTCTTCATGTAACGAGTACATATTTTTAAATAAACTTTATTTTTTAAGGATGCTCTTGGCTCATTTAGTCTATTTCTTGTCCCAGTCCTAGAATTGGAATCCTGATTTCTTTTATTAGAACATGGTATTGACTTCAACACCTGCATGCTAGGTGTGCTCATTGCTATTGGGACGTTATTGCTTCTAGGCCCTCTCAGCTACTGAGCAAGGAAATAGATATTTGTGTAACCCATGTATATACACATACCTATAAAAATTTTTATTTGTAAGTACCTGTATGGATGTTGAGCCAAACATGAGTTCACATTGATGTCTCCAACTCTAATCCATCATCACATGGGCCATTCTAGCCTCCTCCCTCTCTTATCTGTTAATTCCTACTCCAATAGAGAAAAACATGGGCCCCTTCACCTGTCAGCCATTTCTTAATTGTTCAATTTCAGTATACAGCATGGCAGTATCAGAACTACTAATACAAGGCTACATATTTTTTGTGAAGCTTAAAAATACTTTGAAATAGTCTCTACTATCTTGAAATAGGATTCACACATAATAATATCTAGTTATACACAATATACCACCGAAATTATATATACAAGAGCAATAAAAGGTTATTTACAATAAAAAGTGTGTATTTCAATATGTATATGCTCAAGCACTATTATACCAGAAGATATAATGAATCAGTTGCTTGTATTCATTTAAGTTTAGATTTAAGATAAAATAATATTCAACTGAAAATTAGTAATTGTTTTGTTGTATTTTATTATTTGAAACAAGGGCTTAAGAAATATATCTATATTTCCCTATCCATATATTTATATCTAATCATCATGAATGTGGCAGCTGATTCAAGTACCCAAGAATGACATTGCTACTGGCAACACGATTTTCTGAAATGATCAATAACTCTTGGTAAACGTCAGAACATATCAAAGTACAATTTCTCTCTGATTTTCAAGATAATTGCAATGCCTGGAAAATCTAATCTATATCGAAACTATGCAAAAAACCCATGTAAAACGTGGTGAAGTTCTAGGTTCAGGTAATTATGAATTCTTTTGCTTACGTGAAGGGACCTTTGAAATTTGTACAGGGTAACTTTTAGTCGTATGGGACTGTTCTGCATATTTCAGGATGTCAGGCATCCCTGGGTCCTAGTACTAAATTCTAGAGCATCCCTCCATCACTTTGACTACAAAAAACATGTCATCGAATTTTGAAAATGTCCCCTAGGGGGCAGTACCGCCTCTGTTAAAAACAACCATCTTAGAAGATAACTTTAAAAACCTAGGAATGTTTATAATTATTTAAAAGAGAAAATAAAATATAAAACCAATGATATTCATATTTTGACATTTGTTTCAAGAATAATTTTTGAGTATTGAATATTTTACTTGTGCATAATAATTTGGTATATGTGACAGATTAGAATTATGATTCTAATTTTAATGGTGTACTTTAGTAAGAGATTTAATCTTGTGATTATAAAGATGAAACATTAGATTTTTAAACCAATTTTGTAGATAATGTTAAAAAATTAAAAATTGTATATTTATTCATTAGATTTATAAGATTTGCCAGTGTTCATGGGAAGGGTTTGCTTGTTAGAAACAAATGCAGTGTTTAAAAATAAAATTGATTATATATATAAACCTAAAAAAAAAACTGGTTATGTGACTATATATACAACCTAAAATATTTACAGGATTTGATTAACTGGGTTGTAAATATCCTCTTAGGTTTATACATAGGATATTGAAGTTTTAATTAAACCTAAAAAGTTAAGGATATTAGCATTTAATTTTTATTTGGAAAATTTCAATGTTAATTTTTTAAAAATTATTATTATTATTATTTATGCCTACAGCACCTGGTCTTCCTAGGTGGTCTCCCATCCAAGTACTAACCAAGCCTGACCCTGCTTAGCTTCAGAGATCAGACATCGGGCTTGTTCAGGGTGGCATGGCCATAGACCATAGACTGTGGATCCACTGGGGCACAAACCCAGGACCTCCTGCGCGTAAAGCAGACGTGCTAACTGCTACACTATGGAATCACATCCTTAATGTTAATTAAAAAACCCAAACCATGAATAGACTTTACTGTTTATAAAAGCTGTTTTCAAAGATAACCTAAAATTCAAATATAAACCGGCCATGTTATTAGTCTCTCCTGAGTATTGCCAACTGTATCATTTCTGATTTTCTGGAAGCTGCAAATAAAAACCGTAAGCGTAAACCAAACACAAAAAAGCACTTAAGCATAAGGGAAAAGGTTATTAATTTTAATACATTAAAATTAAGAAGCGCTATTCAACAAAGACACCATGAGAATGAAAATTTAAACCACACAGTGGGAAAAAACATTTGTCACAAATATAACCAACAAAAGACTGATATCTGGAATACATATATTACTCCTACAAATCAATAAAAAGGCAAACCAGTAGAAAAATATGCAAGGGATTTAAGAAACCACAAAATGAGGCTATTCAAATAACCAGTACATATATGAAAAGACACACAATCTCACTGAGAATCAGGAAATAGAAATTAAAACCACAATATGAGGAGTTCTGCCTCTGGCTAAGATGTAGAGGAATGTGAAAAACAAGAAATCAATGAATAAACAATATATATATATATTTTTTTCTTTGAAGCTGGTGATGACAACTATTCTGTTATGGGACAGAGAACAAACATTAGGTCACACATAGTCTCTATAGCATATTCTTCTCCTCCTTCTTTATTCTTTAAAAATGTAAAAGCCATTTTTATTTCATGATCTGTACAAAAACAGATTGTGAGCTGGATTTGGACTGTGAGCTATAGTTGGCCAACCCCTGCTTTAAAGTCATTAAAGAGCTGTTGACACAGAAATATAAAATAACTAACTCCATAGAAATAAGTCTTTCCTAGATACAGTGTCCAGGATCAAAAAAATACATATATATATATAAGATATACAAAGGAGCAGGAGAGGGTAACCTGTAATCAAGAAGGAAAATCAGTTAATAGACACAGTCCCACAGATGACCCATATGTTGGAATTATCAGAAATATACTTTAAAATAATTTTGATAAATATATGAAAGAATCTAGAAGAAAGCATAAATATAATGATTGAATGATTGGAAATTTCAAGAGAAAGTCGGATGCTCTAAAAGAGAACTAAATGGAAATCATGGACCTAAAAAATACAATATATGAAATTATAAATTCAGAGTGGGATTAATAGCATACCAGACACAACAAGAGAACTAAAGGTGAAGAAAAGTAAATAAAGATGATCCAACTGAAGCATAGAAAGGGAAAAAAATGGAAAAATAAACAGAACTTCAAAAACTTGTGAAATAGTATCGAGTGACAAGAGAAATGGTAGATTAAAAATGATATTTGAAAGAATATTGGTTAAAAATTTTATAAATTTAATAAAGATAAAAACAGTAGCTCATCGATCCAGAAAGCTCAGTAAACCCCAAAGAGGATAAATCACCAAGGGACATTATAGTCAAACTTCTGACAACCACAAATTGAAATTTAAAAATTATAATCAGCCAGAGGAAAAAAGGAACATTTATATAGAAACAAAATTAATAGCAATCTTTTAAAATAAAAAATAATGGTGACCAGGAGACAGCAGAATGATGACTTTAAAAAGAATTGAAAGAAACAACTTTATCAATCTAGAATTCTATATCTAGTGAAAATACCTTGCAAAAAATGAAAGAAATAAATACATTTTAAGATGAACCAAAGCACATAAATTTTTTTTCTTAGCAGATGCATGCTTTAAGAAATTTGAAAGAAATTTATTCAGGCTGAAGGGAACTGAAACGAGACTGGGACCTGCATGTGCAGAAAGGAGCCAAGAGCATAAGAAGAGGTGACTACGTGGGTTAATAGAAAAGACCTTTCAAATTGTCTTTACATACAATATGAATATAATCTTAAAAATAATTATTGAAAATAATGACAATGTATTATGGGGTTATAAACATAGATAGAAGTGAAATATATGACAAGCACGCAAAGGGCAGGGGAGAGATAATTGGAATTTAATATTGTAAGTTTCTGATACTGTTTGTAACGTAGACTATTAGCTAAAAATAGAATGTGATAAAGATTCAGGTTTCAGTTTCTGGAAAAAGTGCTAGAAACAACACGAGGAGGCTTTGCTAAAAAGTTAATTGAATAACTAAATGGCATACTAATATAGCAGGATGGTAGTCTCAAACCCAACCATATTGATGGTTATTCAAACATCAATGAACTGAATACTTTATGTGAAAAGCAGGGATTGTCAGACTGTATGAAAAAGCATATGGACCAATTACCAAGATATACCATTAGACTGGGCCATAAAACAAATCTCATAAATGTCAAATGATTGAAAACATACAGAGTACATTAACTGGCCATAGGGCTATTAAATTAGTAATCAATAACAATAAGATATTTAGAAATTCTTTAAATATATGGGAATTGAGTAACAGGCTTCTCAATAATCAATGGGATGAACTAAAAAATCACAAGTGAAATTAGAAAATAGTTTGAATTAAATGAAGATGAAACACCCAGATGTGTGGGATGTGATTAAATCAGTACCTAGAAATATTTTTTTGGTGCAGCTTTAAATGTTTATATTAGAAGTGAAGAAAGATTTAAAATAAATTACCTGTTTACAAATTAAGAAGAGTAAATTAAATTCAAAGTAAGTAGAAGAAAAGAAATAAAGACAAGAGCAGAAATCACTGAAATAAACAAACAATAGAAAAAATGAACAATCCCTTTTTATTTTAATAACTCTTTAAAAATTCCAGCTAGAGTTTTCCTTGCTAAAGGAAAAAAACGAGAGAAAACAAAAATCACCATCATCAAGAATAAAATAGTAGTTATCACAACATTAAAAGAATAATAAAGAAATGTTGTAAACAACTTTAAGTGAATTCAACAATGTTAATAAAATGGATATTCCTTTAGAAATTAGCAGACTGACCCAAGAAGAAATAGAAAACCTAAAGATAAGTTAAATTTAAATATTAAATAAATATAATTGAGGGCTGGGCAGCAGGCCAAGAATGCTGAGATCCAGAGTCCTACCCTCTCATAGTTTTGTCAGACTCCCAGACAACCTACATCCAACCTGGTCGAGCCTTCTGCAGTCAGAGTTTTGAGGAGAGAATTTGCGGGAAATTCGAGTCCTGGTTGTGAGCGCCCCCTTGTGGCAGCATCTCAAACGGAGGCACAATTGCAGGCGAGCTGGATAACGCACATACAGCTCTCAGCTTGGTAGGGACTGAGGTTTGTTTTGAGGGCTGGAACACACTTGTCTTGAATTAAATGGAAAAGCCTGCCAGGGTAGCTCCCTTTCTTGAAACAAACTTTTGTACTGAGCAAGCAGAAATCCCACATTGAAAGAAGTTTTCCAGTAATTTCTTTTTAGGATGTCTCCCCAGTTCTCACCCATGCCATTAAGTGCTCTTTCTGGCCCATTCACAGGATGGGCTTCTGGAATCTAAGCTTGTGAACTTGACCTCACTTCCTGGACCACACTGATAGAATCATAGATGGCAGTTGGTAAATCTGGACTAACTGGGATTCTTTTCCTAGAAATTTGGAAAGAGTGATACAGAGATGTTAACCGGATAGCCGGGTCTATAATAAAGCATGGGAGGTTTTTTTGGGGGGGCGGGGGGAGGGCATTTATTTAGTTCTGTAGTATCATCATGTGGTCTGAGTAAGAGAGAAAGCTGGTCTGCTGATAAGAAGAAATGCAGCGAATGTGCAGAGAGAAGCCAGAGTGTGAGAGAGAGAAAGTCCTACCTGTGTGCTCATTTCTGGAGGCCTCCAAGCTCTGGCCACATCCAGCTTTTGGGTTGTGAGTTGCTTCTTAAAGACCTTATTACTCATACTTCCTTATGTCTTCATCTACCTGAAGTCCTACCACGACCTGCCTTGGTGCCTGCTTCTAGTGCCTCTCATTCATTTATTCATTCAGCAAATAATTCTCGACCATTACTACATGCCAAATACAGCTATAGAACCTGGAAAAAGAGCAGTGAACAGAAAGAAAATTTTGCTCTCATGTAGGGGAGGTGAACATTAAACGAAAAACACATCAGTACCTAACATGTCAGAGGATGTTAAAGCTATTTTAAAAAAGTTCAAGAAGATGACAGTGCATGTTGGAGTGGGAGCTGCTACTGTAGATAGTGTGGTCCAGAAAGAATAATCCACCAACGTGGTACTGGAGCAACGACCTAAAGGAATGGAAGAAGCAGAAAGAGTTATGCAGCAATCGGGGAAGAGCACTGGTAGACAGAATGGTAAGTGCAAATGTCCTGAGGCAGGAGGTATTTGACGAACACCAGGAAAGCGAGTGTGACTAGAGGCGTGAGTGAGGGCTGAAGATGAGCTCAGGGTAGGCTGGCTCTGTGTGCACTGGTGGGGATGGTGGCACAGGATCTTGCGGACATGTGAAAGGACTTTGGCTTTTGTTCTGAGTTAGATGAAAAATCGAAAGGAACAGTTTAAGTGCGCATTATGATCCTACTACATGTTTTAAATGTAATAGACATTGGCATTCATTTGGGAGCCTGGAGGGATTCATTCGAGACTGAAACTGAAAGCATCGACAGGGCTGGCGGATAACACCCTCTGGAGGGTGCAGGTCAGGGGTCCATAGCTATAATTGGGATGTGTTTGTAGGAAGACTAGGGCTTCATCTCAAAACAGGCTGGGCTTGAGTACTGGCCGCTGGATATCTCCAGGTTTTTGCCCATGTGCTTTGTTCTCTTTTAGGAGTTTCGGTCTTTCCTTTCCCATGAGACTGAGAGCTGAAAGATGGGCCGGTCTGGTCTTCTCTTGCTTGGGAGGAGAGACCCCTCCCCTGCCAGACCTCCCTCAGTAGCCAAGTGGGAACAGTGGGGCCGTGGGGGAGGGGAGGTCTGCGGTGGCCTCCAGGCAGCTCAGGGACTGCCCAGGGCTTCGCATATTAAACAGTGGGGAACTCGCCTTGTCTTCACAATGTTCATCCTCTCTCCTGTTCCATGGACAGGTGCATCTGTCATCGTCCCACTGTGGATACAGACATGTGTACTGAGAAATAGTGTTTCAGTATAAGAGAAACTGAGATGCAAAGTCCATGATAAATGATGGCAGAGGCTGGGGAGGCCTGAGGCCATCCGGAGGCTTCCATCCTGTACAGGAGGAGACAGATGGGAGATGCTCTCCCGTGGGGCTTGTTAGGGCCAGATCTTCTGAATTTTGCAGACAAGCTGGGTCTCTGGACAGTCTTACATTAAGACATCATCAGTATCCATGACAACCGCCACACCATGGTCAACCCGGCCTTGGGCAGATCCAGCCCGCAGGCCACAAGCCCTGGGCTCCTGGCCTCGGGGAGAAAGGCTTTCATCCCCCCAGCATTGGTCTTTCCCTTTATGCCCACCGGGGCCGGGCTTGTGTCCCCCTGAAATGACCCGCCCTCATCTCCTTTGCATGGGAGAGGACTAGCTTATTTTAAGGTTCCCTTGGGTTGTTCCTTGTCATCCTGGAGAATCAGAGCACCTACTAGTCTGTGAGATGACCTCTCATGGTCCCAAGAGCCTGTATCAACGTAGAGTTCATTTATTCTTTCAGCAAATATTGATTTACATTTTCTACATGTCAAACACTTTGTCCCCAAAGAGGAGTCAGTGGAGCCCATATCAAGTTGCTTTCCTGCATCCCTGTGACCTTTGCTCCTTCTGGTCTTGGTCTTACCTCGGTTCCCAGGATTACATGCAGCTGGTACGACCAGGCTGGGCGATGCCAAGGTGCATTATCACTACGTGTACCTGTAGTCGAGACACACGACGGTGTTTATCCTGAATGAGCTAACGTAGGATAAACACCTCTCGCCTTCTCCCTCTGTTCTCACTCCCCATTTCTTTTCTTCACATCTGATTTTTTTAAATTCTCTTGCACGGTGTATTGGTTTCCTACAACACCGCCTAATAAACTGACCCAAATGCAGTGGCTTACAACAACAGTCATTTGTTGTCATTGTGTCTCCATAGGCAGGCAGGGGCAGTTCTGGTCATCTCGGCTGGGCTTGACTGGGTGGTCTGAGTGGGGTGGCTCCGCTCCATGTGCGTTCATCCTGGAGTCCGGCAGAGCAATGGGGCTGTAGCTACCCAGGGGGAAGTTCTTTTATGGCGATGGCAGAAACATAGGAGACTTAATAAGGCCTCAACTTGAAACTGGCATGCTGTCACTTCTATTCCATTCTCTTGGCCCAAGCAAGCCACATGGTCAAGCCTCAAACCTAAGACAATGGAATTACCCTGCCTCAAACGAGGTTGTGGTAAGGGTGTGGAGACAGAGGGGCGAGGAACTAGGGCTAGGAATTCAGTGTCCCACACCTGGTCAGTGCACAGTATTTCTTGTCCAGTTTATCCCACAGGCTGACCTGTACATTTTCTAGGGGCCTTTAAAACTCCTGCCTGTGAGGATTTCTTTAACTCGATTTCCTCAAAGGATCTGTTTTGGGCTGCAGAAATCAAGAGGGCCACAAGCACGCTTGCGGTGCTTGAAAAAATCAGAAGAGATTTCTCGGAAAAAAAACTCCACTGGCTGTGAGTTGGGACTTTTAGGATCGGGGCCTGGGGCTCCATCACTGTACTTGGAACATTGATTAGCAGAGCCATTAGAATGCAACTGCCAGGGCCAAGGCCAAGGCAGAGGCTTCTGGGCCAGAGCGATGCTTTCAATTCAGCTGCAAGGCTTCAGGGAAGAGACTAAAGGTGCGTGTGCCAAGAGCAGTCCACACGTTATCTCATTTAACGCTCATCACAGCTCTGGACGTCGGTATTTTTAACCCCACGAAATGGAGCACTTACATCTGTGCAATTATAATACCTCTCCCTGGGTAATTACTTGAATCGAATTTTGTTGAGTGTGACGCAGTCCATTTCCCAGCATTGCTGGAAGATTTTGAAACACAGGTCAAATATCCTCACCTTCAGGTTGTATCAAGAAGCTTGCTTAACAGAAAATCCAGTGTAATAAGATGTTACTTATTAAACGTGCAGGCGATGCCTCCGAGACAGCCTGCAAGACCCCCTCGGCTGCCCCCTTTGCAACCTGGAGGGTTGCTTCCCACATTCACTTGCTGACCTCAGTCCTGGGTCTCCAGGTACCACACATGGGATGCTCTGAGGCCTGGGGGCAGGCTGAAAAACCTCCAGGCCTCCTGGAGGAACCAGGAGCTCTTGTAGCCCTGGGCCCTGGGCCATCTCTTCCCATCTGCAGTTGTTGTCACCTTTAGCTATTTGACAGCAAGCGGGAGCTGTCCACTCTTCGGCTGCCTTTGGGCAGTAGCTAACTTGACAGTCCATGTCAAGAGGCTTTGGTGACTGGGGAAGAGATGGGGTGGAGATGACACAGGGCAGGAAGAAGGAAGTGCTGGTCTGTTTCCTGCTCATCTCCATCATCTTCATTTCCCATCCGGCTAGAACCACCCCCCACCCCCACCCCGCCTTCCTCTTTCCTTCCCTTTCTCCCACCAGGAATGTGTCCCTGCCACTCCGCCCTCTGCCCGCTCTCCTCTTTATCCCACATTCTCATACTACAGCAGCATGGCCCTCTTTTCTCATTGAGGAAACGAGGTTCGGCAGCTTTCCCAAGGCCGCGCAGGGAGTCCGTGGCAGAGCGGAATTTGAACTAAGAGCTCCAGGCTCCGAGTCGCACAGCTTCTCCCCGCCCCAGCCACCCTTTCCCAGCATACTTGTGTTGGTCTATCACAGAGCTTCCCGCACAAATCGCCGGGGGGTGGGGAGGAGCTTGGTAAAAATCAGATTCTGATTCAGCAGGTCTGGAGAGGGGCCTGGAATCCTGCATTTCTAACGAGCTCCCAGGTGCTGCTGGTGCTGCTAGTCCACGGACCGCACTCTGAGTAGCCAGAGTAGAGCGTCTTAAAACGAACTTCTCTGCGTGTTACTCCTTTTGATCCTTGCTGCAACCCTGTGAGGCCAGCAAGGCAGGAGCTAGTGCACTGATATTTTACGGGTGAGGGGGCTGAAGTCCAGAGAGTTGGCATGACGTGTCCGAAGCCTTCTGGGGAACAGGCAGCATCACGGAATCGGAGCCTAGGTTCCTGGTTCCCGGTTGGGAACCCGATGCCTGGTTCGCCGTGCTCCTCAACCCTAAGATGTAACTGGGGAAGCTGCGGGCTCCAGCTTGCCAGGTACAGCTCTGCAGCGGCTGCAAACCATCCAGTGCGCTTCACCTCACCCACGCCCCTGCCTCCAGAGCAGCCTTGAAACTGTGGTGACTGTCCTGTCATTCTGAGGTCCCATTGTTCCTGGCCTAGTGAGGTGCCCCAGTCAAGTGAAAGGCTTCAGGAAAGTTGTATGTGGCCGTAGGTGGGGAGCACACACCTCTCAGAGGGCAGAGCTTGTAGTTTCCCTGTGCAGGATCAAGTGTGCTTTGTGAGCTGTCCTTGGCAGTGGAAACGGGCCATGTAAATTATACATTGAAATAATAGAGGCTGCTGCAATCTGCCAGAAGGATCTGCGATGGTAGAGATGATGGACTTCTTTGGGCTGAACTCAAGAAGGGAGGGGAGGTTGAGGCCAGGTGTCCAGGTTCTGGATTTCCTAGTGACCTGGACACATGTTTTTCTCTGCGGTCAAAGCGTGCTGGCCTTTGGCTAAGGACCGACGTACTCAGAGTTGCTGATCTAGAGAAGGAAAAGAAGGATGAAAAGGGTCCAATAGATGAGTGATAATTTCAGCACTAAGGAGTCTGAGAAAGTCGGGGAGGAGGGGTGGAGGTGAGGGAGCCCGAGAGCCCAGCCTGTCTGTGGGGCAGCTGGGGAAACGGGCCCAGAAACAAGGACACCTGCCCGCGGCCACCCAGCTTACTGCAGGCGGCCCCGGGGCCAGTGCACTGGCTGTTGAATTGTCTCGAGTTTTCCCGCCTGCTTCGCCTCTTTGTCTTTCCATGGTCCAGGTCTCGTTTGACTTTTCTTAAACAGGGCTTTGGATTAAAACGGGCAGCAGGGCAGCAGACTGTTTTTGCCTTGGAGAGAAGGACACATTCTGAGCAAAATGTCTGGCATCAGGGAAAGGTGCACATTCCAATGGGGTGTCACCCTTTTTAGCCCGTGGGCAGGAGTCTTTTCTTGGACCACTATTCAGCTGGCATTTCAGTATGTCTTCACTAAAGTACATTATTTATCTGTCTGCTCCTCAGTAAACATTCGTCAACTGAATGAGTGAATGAGCTGTGTGCACAAGTCAGGTCACGTTTCAGGTCCTCGTTTGCTTCTCTAACAAACCCGACCTGATATCTCCTGTCTGCCAGCCAGGTCCTGTGCCTGGCACTGGCCACCCAGAGATCAATGCCATTGCTTCTGCCTTCAGTGACCTTTGTTACGATGCTCTTATGTACATAATATAGATATTATCGTCGTCACACTTTCTACGGCAGTGCGGCTCAAAGTGCCCATCTGCGTCTACAAAAGGAGCTTGCATCATAATGTAAATCAATACACGGTCAATTTCACTGAGAAAGTCTTCCTATGAAAAAGAAAAGTTAGCGAAGTCATTGCTTGATCTTCTAGCACGAGGTCCTATATCACCATGGACCCTGATGGTAATTGTGGCTGATGGTCTGTGGACCACACACTGAGTAGCAAAGTCCTAAAGCAGTGGTCCCCAACCTTTTCGGCCCCAGGGACTGATGATGCTCCTATGAGAATCTACTGCCTGATCATCTGAGGCGGAGCTGAGGCGGTGATGCTAGCGCCGGGGAGGGGCTGCGCATACAGATGAAGCATCGCTCGCGCCGCCACTCACTTCCTGCTATGCAGCCCGGTTCCTAACAGGCCACGGATTGGTACCGGTCCACAGCCTGGGGGTTAGGAGTCCCTGTCCTAGAGCACTTTGTGTTCCTCAGGCACACAGTTAAACACTATGTATATAAGTAGGGTATGTACATACGCGCATGCATATATACGTATACATATGTGTGTGTTAATTTCATCCTTTAAATAATGTAGTAAAATGGACTCTTTTCCCCTCGTGATGTACAGTTCTATGAATGTTAACACTTGTATAGGTTTGCACAACCCTCAACATAATCCAGGTACAGAACGGATGTGTCACCCCAATGAATGCCCTCCTACTCTCCATGGCAGGCATCTCCACCCCTCATCCTGAAACCCCGGTGACCGCTGGAACGTAGACAGAGTGGGGAGCCCACTGGGACCCTGCAGATGAGCGCAATGTCCGAGGGGTAGAAGGAGCATGGGCCCCCGGGGCCGAGCAGAGCAGAGCAGAGCAGAGTGAGAATAAACTCATCATCATGCCCCTTCCCTCTAACCGCAAAGGGTCCTGGGAAATAAGGCCATTGTTTCGAGCCTCTCTTATAAAATAGGAGTGACAATGACAGTCTCTGCCACAATGATGAGGCTCAAGAAATACCTTGTTTCTTTATTTTAAAAAATAAATCAAATCTGGCTTGAAACTGTCATTATCAAGGTCTGGAACAGGCTGACTATCGATTGTTCTTGGGGCTCCCTCCAGCACATCCCAGGCTCGGCTGCCCAGAGCAGCGTGGGGAGGGGGACCCCCGGTGTGTGTTGCCCCTTCTTCTGTCCAGTGCAGCTGACGGTGGGGAGGGGGCTCCTTCATTCTTTGAGTGTCCTGGAGGCTTCCAAGGGCTTTGCTGTGGGGACACATGTGCCCACAGTGAAGGCCATGGCCTTCAAAGAATGACCTCAGCATCTTCTCAGCCACCCTCAGTTAGGGCCATTGCTTCAGGGCACTGCTTGGCCTTCTCACGAAACCCTCCAAATCCTTCTCCCCGACAGTCTCAGGGAACCTCGAGGTTAAACATTTAAAATTAGTATGAATTCTTAAATTCACAATAATAATGATCCTGAAAATATGTATATACTTATAATAGTCTTAAAAAAAAAATTCAGAAGAGCCTCTGGGAAGCTGAACGACCTATGACTTCGACTAAACCAAACGATGTTATGTATGATGTTTAGAAAGTAGACGTCTCAATCGGAATCCTGGCAAGAAACAGGTGGCGTAGCCAGTTTGGGCAATTTCAGGAGAGTTGAATAAAGAGAACAGGCGGGGGCTTTGGGAGCCGGAGGGGGTGGGGGCGGGGGAAGCTGTTGTCAGAACGTACACAGGGACAGAGCTGGTGAGAGAGGGGTTTCTGTGGCCTCAGCCCTCGGCAGCCCACAGGGAAGAGCTGGGAGAAAACATACCTTGACAACACTCTCCTCCCTCCTCCCGACCCTCCTCAGGGTTCCTCGTCAGCTGCGCCCAGCAGGAAGTAGAGGCCAGGCGGCTGTCCCGAAGCACTCAGGTGGACAGACTGGGTCTGAAGAGGTACACAGCGCAGTAGGTGATGAAGGACGAGGATGCTAATAATAAAAGCCAACACTTTCACTGGGCTGGCTCTGCCAGGAATTGTTCTAGCAGCCTTTCACAGGTTAATTCATTTAATCCTTGCAGGACCGAGAGCAAAGGACCCCGAAAGCTAGGTGAGGATTCAGAGACATTCCAAGGGATGAAGGAGGAGGCGGATTTGAGCTGGGCCTCATGAGGTAGAGTGGCTTGAAGAGGACACATTTATTAGAAACACCCTGATCGAGGCACAAAGGAGGAGCAAACAACACTCCTAGATCAAAACGCTGATTTATCTCAGCGCTAACAATGGCAAGTGGCGTTTTGTGTGTGGCGGGCAGGAGGGCGGAGGTAGGTAGGAGGGGTTTGCAAGTTCAGACAGGTTCGGGATTAGGAAGCAGTCAGGCCTTCCTGCCCACTCTGTTTAATCACGTCCTTTAAGAAGGCCAGGTCAGAAGGAAGAAGGAGGCCTTGGAGCCCACTACCACCGACGGTGACCATTATTATCAAACTCCGTTTGCCAGATGCTTTGGTGCCCCTCACCTCTGATCATCAGCACAGTTTTGCAAAGTGAACACTACTGTCCTTTTTTATTTATTTATTTTAACGGATGAGCAAACAGAGGTCTGGAGAGGTTGAGTAACTCACTCAAGCAAACAGGTGACAGAGCTGAGGTTCGAGTCCAAGTCCTGTGAGCTTCCCATTAGACTATGTCGCCTTCCACGTCTACGGCAGAGACAGAACACAGGGCGTGGAGAAGACTGAAAAGCCCACGTGCCTAAACGGAGGGGGCATCGGACTGAGGAGGAGACGAGGGTTAAGATTACTGGAGATAGTTCCGGGAGAAAAGCGAACAGAAATTGAACTTCGAGGGCGAGGCGAATTACTGCTAGTGGAGAAAAGGGACAGAGCATTCATCATGGGGACAACATAACCAAGTGTATAGTGGCAGGAATGAGCATGGTTCATCGCACAAGCAGAGGCAGCCATCCTGGTGAGAGCTGGAGGCTGAGCTGGGAGGGATTTTGCTGTAAAAAATGTAGGGGCTGAGACTTTGGACTGGCTGCAATGGGACTTTGGCATCAGGTCAAGTTTTTGAACAGAAAAGTGACACGATGAAAGCGGAGATTAAGGAAGATTAAAATCCAAGGTACACAGTTTATATCTACAGCCAGGACTTGGAAGAATGCATGTGATACAGCTCTATAAATTAGATATTGAAAACAGGCGGCCTTTAAAAACACTTCTTTCTATTGTTGGGTATATTTTAAAAAGGGCAGTCATTCAAAATGTAGCTAACACAGAAAGTTGGTGTTTTTTCCTTTTCCCGCCTTCATGAGTTTAACTGTCAGGGTCTGGGGTGTTGCTGACCTGACCCAGAAGGTTCCGTGGTGCGAGGCCCCGCTGGAGGAAGGCAGGAGGAAACTGGCAGGCGCCCACTTCACCGCGGAGCGCGCTTCTGCCGGGAAGGGCAGTGCCATCGCACGGGGAGCGCAGTCTTGTGGGCACTTCTCCTGCTCCCCTTTCTCGTGCTCCCCTTTCTGTCGCTCTCCAGGGGGCTGCATGGCTCCTCACGTAGCAGAGTAAGAAAGTGGCATTCGGCGGCACGTGAGTGATACAATAAGCGGAAGTATGTTTACATATTTTCTAAGTCTGGGGTCCTATTCCTAGCCGCGGGCCTGGATCACAGCCAGGCCTTGGGCCAGCCAGGCCTTGGATCAGCCAGGCCTTGGATCACAGCCAGACCTTGGATCCCAGCCAGACGTTGGGCCAGTCGGGCTTGGTGCCCACACTGACACTTGTATTACTTTTCTGGAAAACTACTGCCCCAAAACAAAATCTGTGAGCACGTGCAGGCCCACACAGCTGTGCGGGCAGCCCCGTTGTTTTGACAGTGGAGATGGTGGGCGCCTGTAGCTAGAACCTTGCCATCTGCTTCCTGGCTGGCCTGAACCCTCAGCAGGTGCTGAAAAGGAGGGCTTGGTCTGTGGATCTTCAGGGTAACGATGTCTGGAATGGGCCCGTGATGTCAGGTTCCGCTCAGACCCACAGTGCTGAGATGCGGTGAGAGCCTGGAAGCCGGCCTTGATTTGGTTCTTACGTTGTCAAATCAAAATTAAACAAACATAAATGAACTTAACCTAGGGCTTAAGGAATGAGTGAGCTAGAGAAAGGTAAAACCCATGGCTGAGGCGATAAGGGGTCACCTGGGATGCCTGAGTAGGATAGTCCAAGGCCGTGGTCATTGCACGTCCACCAAGTGTTAGGCTCTGTGCGAGGCATAGGGTAGGTGTGAAGATGACTAAGGCCAAGTATCTGTTCTCAAGTGGAGAAGCCACAGTTGCAGGTCCTCAGATGTCACCTCTTCAAGGACCCCTTCTCTGACACATACACCCTGCCCCATTCAGGGGTACTTGCCTTACCTGGGGCCCCACAGCCCTGTGTGTTTATACTGATCATATTGCTCACCACACTGAATCGTCATTTGCTGACTTATCTGTCTCCTGCTCTCTCTCCAATGTTAGTGTGTCACCGCTTGGATCAATGTTTTAAAAAACTCATCATCCAGCGAAACGGGGTAAGAGAAGTTAAATCCAGCCAAGGAAGCGAATTAATAACTTTGAGTTATCTTGAGATCATTTGCTTTGTTAAGAGAACTAATTTTATGAAATGTCCTCCAGAAGCTCAGAAAGTAACCATCTCACGCCTTTCTGGGCTCCAGAGTGATCGTGGGATTTTGAGAACCTGCAGCCACTGACAGTAATGGGTGCCCAGTCATCTGGGACAGGCTAGAGGGTGAAGCAGAACGACTAAGAGGAACCTCCGATCACTTTTGACCCTCTCACTCCCAGGGAGGAGAATGCAGCCACATTCAGCCTTCGTTCTATATACCCGGGAGAGGGGAGCAGCTTAGGGTGGTGATGACCATCAGCTGTGGGAATATTGCCCCTCGCTCTTCTATTTACATCATGGTGTCAAGCCCTAGGTGTTCATGCCTGACCAGTATGACAGCATAGTATTTAAAAGGGGAGAAGGACAGCGGGTAAACAGCTGCGTGTAGTTGGTAGGCTTTTGTGGTTTGTCAAGTGAAGAATCGTATTTCCTTCCCCCCTCCACATGATTTCAATTCTTCCTTGACCTCTCCGTTCTTTCTCCTGGTTCTGGAAAATATCCTTTAGGCTTCTGGACAAAGTAGACTAACTATATAGGTGATGAAAACTGCAACCCTACATCCTATTCTCCAATGTTAAGTTCGCTCTAATTACATTGGCATAATGAATTGACGCAAGACGCAGAATGGTCACACGCTCATACCAGGCAGTTGTGGTTTCTTAGCAACAAACTGGAAACTGTGTTAAGTAGGTCTTGTTTGCATCTGGGTTTGTGTGCATCAAGGGCTGTGGTCACTGTTGAACGTAGATGGACATTTTGCGCATGCACATTGATTTCTTCCCTAGGCTCCATTGCAATGTAGTCACCTAACAAAGAGTTTGAAAGGCTGTAGTACTCTTGAAATTGTTTCATGGGTCTGGAGCTAATTGTAAAAGAAGCTAATCTTATCTGCTTCTGCTTACCTTGTACTGTGTGCTGTGCTCTGAGTTATAACAATTTGTCTGGAGTAGCACAGAATATCCATTCTGAAGCTCTGCTTTAGTTTCTAAATCAATCAACCCCTCCTATTTTCTGGTGCTCAACTGATCTTAGAATAGAATACCTTATTTCTATTTTTACTTCCTGCAGAGAGAAGAAACATACCCATGTCACTTAGCTAGCCAGGGGTAGGGTCAGGATTCAGATCCAGGTCGGCCTACTGTGGGATAGGGAGGAGGTTTCTGCTTCGAGACTTGAACTCCTATAGTGTCTCTTTAAAGATGGTAGCAGAGCATTCTTGGGCACCAAATGATCGTTTCTCTGGTAGGCCCTTTCTCTGGATCAAGACGTGGGAGGGAATAAAGATGAACTTGAGACTCCACGGTACATGCTTCCTGCTACGTCACTGGTATTCTATTAGTACGTGCTGAATGAATGAATGAATGAATTAGTGAGTGATTCTAATTCCATTCACAGCCAGGGTTTACACTTGCCCTGAAAACTGAAGCAGATCATAAGGGTTTCCATTACCCAACACTCCGGAGATCGTTTTGCTGTAAACGACAGTACTTTTGCAGGTTACCAGAGAATTATAAGTTCTCGTTGTCCAAATTATTGTTCTCAATAATTGTTGTGTTGACACAGGGAGAGAAACGGAGCTGCCCCCTCTTATGAAACAGTGAGCCAGCATGAGTCAGGGATGAGCATTAGCGGGCGTTGTGGCGAAACAGGTGGCAGCGGACTGCCTGGGGCTGTGTTTGCCAAGAAAAATGCGATCACAGAGCACAGCGTTAAGATCCTTGCACTGTCTTGCTGAGAAATTGTGCAGAAGCGTTTATACCTGCTTAGTCCGTTTCATCCTGGATGAGAGCCACTCTGACATGGGCTTACTTCTGAGGCGCTTTGAGTCTTTCGGGCCATGGCCTCTATTTATAGCTGGGTCTCCAAATATAAACTAACAAAAGCTCTGCTTCATCTCCCCGTTCAGCCCACACCCTCTGGAGGTACCTCACTGTGCATTCTGTATCTCCAAGTTGTACCCGGATATGAGGGCTAGAGAAATCCTTGTGCTAGCCAACCATCATTTATGCTCTCGTTTGTGTCTATTCATTAATCATTTCTTCTATTTTTTTCTCTCATCTAATAAATACTCATCAATTTCTTGCCAAGTGCCAGACAAACTTGGAGATGTGAAAATGAATGTCATTCTTCATAGTGAAGAAGCTCCACTCATGGGACACAGTGTCTTTGCAGGGTAGATTTTATTGAAGATTTACTGGCAAAGGAGGAGGCTTTACAACTCAGCAATGCCAACAGCTTAATATTGAATATCGGACATCACTGTCTTTAAAAATCTTTCCACTGCTCTGTCTCTTTGTGTGCTGGCCATTTCTTCTCTCTCCTTTTCCTCAGAGGAGGAGACTTTTATTCCTGCCCCTCAGATGACTCAGGGAACACCTCTGATGGCTAAAGATTTATTGATGCAATCTCTTCAAACAGGAAGCAGCCGCCTTAGGTCTTATTCCCTCTCCTACTTCTCTTTTTTTAAGGAGGAGTGAGTAGTATAAAGATTTAATTTACTCATGGATAGAAGTTACATCACACACTTTCTCCTCCCCGTTCCCCAACCCCCATCTTTGCCTTAGAAATAACTTTTGCGTTACAATCAGTTTTGGTTTTAAAACACTTGCAAAAGGTGAACTAAATGAAGAAGTACAAATTGCCAGTTATAAAAATAGTCACAGGGATGTAAAATACTGCATAAAGCATATAGTCGCTAATACTGTAATAACTATGCCTGATGTCGGGTTGGTACTAGACTTATTGGATGATCTCTTGGTAAGGCATATAAATGTCTAGTCACTATACTGTACATCTAAAACTAATATAATATTGTAATTGAAAAATAAATTTAAAAAATTAAAAGCAAGACAGAATGCTTATGTCATCGTTATATGAAGCCACGCTTATTAACAGTTTGTGTATCTTGTTTCAATTAGCAGACATTTGGTCCTGTCCACACCGTCCCCTGAGACATTTGGTCCATGCCAAAAGGACAAAACTCCTTCACCTTTGCCAACAGGTGAAGCTCTCCGAAGCCTCTCTTACTGGGATTTTATAGAGGCTTCCTCACATAGGCATAACCAACCATTAACTCCGTTTCCGCCCCTCTCCCCTCGCTGGAGGATGGGGGTGAGGTTGAAAATTTTAAGCTTCTGATCATGGCTGGTTTTCCTGGCGACCTGCCCCCACCCAGGAGCTCTCCGGCGATGCCTCATTAGAAAAAAAGGTGCTCCTAGTGCTCTTATCACTTAGGAATTTCCAAGGCTTTTAGCAGCTTTGTGTCAGGGATGGGGTCAAAGATGAATATATATATGTGGATAATATTATAATTTTTAAAAATTAATTTTATTTTCCAACTACAGTTGTACAGGTGTACGACACAGTAGTTAGACATTTATATACCTTAGGAAGTGATCTCCCCGATTAGTCTAGTACCCACCTGGCACTATACAGAGTTATTACGCTATCATTGACTATATTCCCTATGTTGTGCTTTACATCCCCATGACTATTTTTTAACTGCCAACTTGTGCTTCTTAATCCCGTCACCTTTTTCACCCAACCTGCCACTGCCCTCCCATCTGGTGACCATCGGTTTTGTTCTCTGTATCTATGAGTTTGTTTCAGTTTTGTTTTGTTTTGTTTTTTAGATTCCGTATATAAGTTAAATCATATGATATTTGTCTTCCAAGACAAATATTAAAACAAGAGCTGCAGCTTTTATCATTTAGGAAATTACAAGGGTTTTAGGATCCCTGAGCCAAGAATCAGGGGCAGAGACCAATATATATATGTTTTCTATTATCTCACAACTGTCTATTATTAATGGCAGACAGAATAGATATATTAATCTCTCAGATAATTTTTTAAAAAAACTTCTGAGCCAAGAGTTTTAGCCTTTTCCTTGTATGAGATTTGTTGACCGGCTGTGATACTGAGCAGAGTTGAGTTTCATCAGCTCTGTCTTTTGATAGAGAGAGGCGGATGGCAGTTGATGGGGCATGAAAAATTCATGGTTGGGGGAAGCGAGTCTCTGCAAAGGGAAGATGAACTTTCGTGGCATATAGAATTTGATATATTAACAACCACTCTAGTTCAGAAGAGCTTAGATGAGCAAATTTATTGAGGCGACACTACTTCAGAACTTTGGGGCCTGGCGAGTTGTGACTGTCCGCTCTGGGCCGTTAAATGAAGCCATCGAAAGATGCTGGGACGCAGTTTTCCCGCAGGGGACTAGTGGGGGAGAAATCGAATGACAGATATCTGGAGTCCGAATTCCATTTTTCCTTTTTTATTTTTTTAACGAAGCTCATTATTGATTAAGAGATTCCAGAAAATCAGATTCACGCCACATTTATTTGTTCATTCCGCCAGCATTTCTTGAGTTCCTACTGTATGCCAGGCACTGTGTCAGGTCCTGGGGGCTTTGAAGCAAAATTCAGCTAAGTCCTCATGCTAGAGAAGGCCTCAGTTTATCCCGAAATGAAAACGTGGTGGTTGGGATGGAGGTGGGCATGGGGCTCCCCGATTTCTTGGTGCCTTGGGAAAGTGACCATTCTCTTCTCGAGCCCCCATGCTAGAGAAAGTCATTTTATCCCATGAAGGTTGGTAAGCTCTGAGTCGTCATGGCAACAGATTAAACAAAATTGGAACTGGGTATGAGGGCCCCAGTGGTGAGCACACTGTCCCCACCTCCTCCGCCTGAGTTCTAGCTTGACGAGTCCTTGCTTACTGCAAAGACCATTTTCTTAGATGTGGAATTTGGCTGGAGAAGAAGGAGCAGAAGAAAAGGAACCGCTGGGAAGCGGGAGACTAGTGACGCTACAGATTCATAAGGAAAAACAAGCTAAAACGCTGACCCTCATCACATGCCAGGCTCGGTGCTGTGTGTTGCAGCCTCATCTCAGCTGATTCTCACTATAATGCCATGTGGCTGCCAGGCTTCCTCCCCCACTACAGAGGCGAGGAAACTGAGGCTCAGATGAGCTACAGATAAACTGCCCAAAGAGGTAGCAGAGCCGAGATGAGAATTTGGGCTTGTCTGATCTCCATGCCTGTGTTCTCAACGCCAAGTGGCAGTGTACCTGGAGGTGTGGAGAGCGGAATGACCAAAACGCAGACTGTCAGGTGCAGTTCCCAATCTGCTGAATCGGGATGTCTGCAGCTGCGGCCCAGGAGTCAGAAAACGAAGGCGTCTTGGAGGTTGCCTGGTCCGAGTGACGCCTGGAGAGGGGAAGTGACCTGCCTCAGGTCTCAGGGCTCGTTAGGACTAGGAGCCAGGTCTTCTACACCAGCTTAGGGGCTTGGAGGGGTAGAGCGGGGTGTTCACAGGGAACCAGAACAGGATATGATGGGCCCAATCCCTGAAAGTTGATGACAAGGCTCCATCTAACCGGTGCTCCAATCAAGAAAAAGAAAGGAGGGAGAGAGATGCTTTAACCAGTGCTTATTATATTTTCTTTCCAGCATTTTTGCCTGCAAGGCTAACCCACTTCCTAGCCCGGTCACCAGGGTAACCATCACCCCCACCTTGACAGTCAAGTGCGCACGTCCCCGAATCCTTGCACCCACATCCTGGGCCTCGGGACCCAGCCCTATAATCAGCCTCCCGCTGCTTCTGCACACAGGCAGCAGCGACAGTCAGACAGTCAGCTCCCTGCTCTCCCGGCCCATCACCCCATCACGGTTCTGCAGACACCCCCGCCCCACGCTCACACACCGAGTTTGTTTCCCTCGCCCACTGCCTCCCAGGAGACAAATGTGCAATCTGCTCTTGGCGTGTATCATCACCTCTGGAGGGAGGAATCTGCCCTCGAGTTGGGGCACAACCCAACACACACGGCCCACACAAGAGAAAAAAACGCCCCCTCCCAGAGGAGGGGGGCTGTAGCCGTGAACGTCCTCTCTCCCTCCAGAGACAGCTGAGGGGGTGGCTGGAGTTTAGGAAGAGTTTGCAAAGTGACATCAGAAGAGGGGCTGAGGAGGCTAATAGGGAGGAGAACTGAGGAGAGGATGAAGCAGCTCCAGGGCTGCCGCACCCAAGGGCCCCCTGCTTAGGAAATCGGAGGCCCCTCCATCACCATAGACACCTGGAGCCTGACGCTGCAGGTGTGAGGCAAGGGGCCCTCTTCAAGGACCCCACCAGAACAGTTTCATGACGCCAGGCTGTTAGGGCCATGGAATCCCCAGCAGGACTTCAAAAATTCCCATTTCCATCCAGGTCCGCAGGATGGGCCCACCCATGCGCCCTGCCTGCTGGGCCGAGCACCTCCGAGCTCCTTCCTCAACTGCTGGAGCCGTGCAGTGCTTCCCCAGCTCTGTCCTGACCTCTGTCCCAGACACTCCAGCTGTCTCCTGCTTCGCCTCTTCCTTCTCTCATCCCTCCTGTCTCGGACACGTCTTAGATTGTGTCAGATTCTGTGGGTCTCACCTGTCTCCTAGGCTCTGAGCCACTTGCTCAGCCCTGGGGACCAGGGATCGCTGTCTTGATCATCCTTCTTTCTTGGTTCCCTGCAGTCTGAGGCCAGCCCCTCAGGTTCTTCCTCCCATTTCCTGACTGGGATGAAACCTTCCTCCTGAGACCTGGGGTCTGGCTTCTCTGAAAGGTGAGATCATAACAAGGAATCAACTTTGACTAATGGGAGGCAAAAGGCGGGAGGAAGCCTTGTGTGCTTCCTTCCCGTGGCGAGTTCCCAGGCCTGGTTTCTGCACAGCCTGTCTGGAGATGTCCTGCGTGGCTGAGCATCTGGCTGTGCCTCTTCATGAGCTGGGGGGCAACGTGGCAGCCCAGTGCCATGTATTTACTTCCCACCCTGGCCCACTTCTCATTACTGTCCCCTTCCTCTGGCTTCCCTGGGATTGTATTCCCAAGGAAGGGTTAGCACTTAAACTTTGCCTCAGACTGTTTTCTAGGGAATCTGGGCTAAGTCAGCACCTAGATTCAAATAGAACAGAGTTCTGGTTCTATATTCCCTAGCCTAATTCCCTCATTTCACAGAGGGAGCTGAGGCCCAAGGAAATGAAATGATTTCCCCAAGTTTACAGGTAGTGTAGAAGCTATGCCTATTCATTACTTCGATAAATAATTAATGAGCACCTACTATGTGTCAGGCATTATTCCAGCCATTGGGAATGCGGTGGGGAATAAAATGGAAAAAAAAAAACTCTGCCTTTATGGAACACAACATTTGACTGGGGAATTGGAGGAGAAGAAGACTATAAATGAGATGAGTAAGTAAAATATTCAGAAATTAGACTGATAAGTGCTGCCGGTGGTGATAGCGAGTGTATGGGATGAATCGCGTCCTCCAAAAGTCGTGCTGAATTCCTAACCCCAATACCAGGAATGTGACTGTGTTTGGAAACAGGGCCATTAGAGGTGACTGAGTTACAAAGAGGCTATTAGGGTGGTCCTTGACCTCATACGACTGGTATCCTTATAAGAAGAGGAAATTTGGATACCCAAAGAAACGCTGGGGATGCCTCGCACAGAGAAAAACCATGTGAGGACAATGTGGGAAGGTGCCTGGCCATCTGCAAGCCTTAGGAGAAACCAACCCAGCTGACACCTTGGTTTTGGACTTTCAACCTCCAGAACCATGAGATAATCCATTTCTGTTGAAGTCACTCGATCGGCGGTATTTCATTATGGCGGTCTCAGCAAACTAACGCGGTGAGATTTTAATTCCATAAAAGGCATCCCAAGCTGACCTCATCAAGAAGGTGCCATCTGAGTACTATCCTGAAGGACATGATGGAGTGAGTTAGCTGAAAAGCCAATGGAAGAGCGTTCCAGGCTCCGACTGGGCTCACGGTGCCAGCATGCGTGAAGAGCGCAGAGTGCGTGAGGGAGAAAATGGGAGGTTATGAGAGATGCGGGGGTGTATGAAGAATTTCTCTGAGTAAGATGGGGAGCTGTTGCAGAATTTAGAGCAGTGGTTCTCAGTTGGGGGATAATGGGATTTTGCCCCTAACTGTCCCATTTGACAATGTCTGAAGACCTTTTCCATGGTCGCAAGAGGGGGTGGGGGTGCAAAGAGGTCAGGATAGGGTACTGGCGTCTAGTGGGTAGAGGCCAGGATGCTGCTACATAGCCTCCAATGCCATTCCTCCCCCACCCGCAACGAAGGTTTACCGGGGCCCACATAGTAACAAGGCCGAGAAGCCCTGGGTTAGCGCCTAAGATGACTGGGTCTGTCTTTTGTGTTAATAGGATCAGTCTGGCTGTGTTGGAAGCAGCTTTAAAAGCGGAAGAGCAGACGCCGAGGCGCCATTAATCCAGCTGAGAAATATCCTGACTTGGACCACGGGGTAGATCTTCTGCTGGGCCAGATTAATCGACAGAATCCTTACTAAGTGCTAACCATTGTGTCACGTGCTGGGCAGATTCCAACAGACATGGCCCGCTAGGAATCTTGTCTATTTGCCCAGACCCAAGCCAAAGAGAAGAGAGCTACAGGGAGCAGCTGCCGAGTTGGGGGCAGACTTTGGGAAATCCGCTTGCGGCTGCAGATGGAGCTCTGTGGCAGTTGTCAGCAGCTGCCATCTACTCAGACACTAACAAAGCATAGATTGAGCACTGGATGGGGGCTCCATCCATCTGGCTGCACTGGCCAAAACTCAGAAACCATCCTTAATGCCTCTGTCTCTGACCTCTACCTTCCCTGCCAACATATCTCCAGTTTCTCCAAAAATCTCTCTTGATTCTTTGCATCGCTCCATCTCTATCAAAATGACTCTGGTCCAAGCTATTATCATTGCCCACCTGGTCTCTCTAATGTCACCCTTGTGTCCTTACCATCTTTCATTAATCAGGATAGATAGGCCATGCTGCAGTAAGAGAAAACACATAATCTCAGCGACAACACAGTAAAGGTTTGTTTCTCACGGATTCGAAAGTAGCTGGGGCGGTTCTCCTCCATCAGTCTCATACCTCCCTGCGTTTTTTTCCATTTGTATTTGTAGCTTGTAATTTATATTTATTTACATGATTATTGGATCGATTTCCATTGTTGTCCCTAGAATGTATGCTCCTTGATGGTAGGGCCCATACCTGGCTTGCTCTGGATCCCTAGAATAATTCTTGTAGGATAGCCAGAATTCTCGAAATATTTTTTGAATGAATGAATGAATGAATGAATGAATGTAGTGGCTAAACTACAACTGGAAATCATGGAGTCTCCCCAACCTGAAGAATTCTAAAATATTTCATGCACAAGACATCATATGGTACATGTATATTTTAAGCATATCAATAAAACAGTCATATGTCACTGGCCAGTTCAAAAAATAACATCACCGGTGCCCTCTGTGTGTCCCCTCCCTGATCACACCTCGATCCCAGAGATTAACTTTAGACTGTACTTGGTGTTTATCATCTCTTTTGTTTTCCTGGTCATTTAAACCACATATGGGTATTATATATTATTGTTCTTGAACATGATATAAATAGTATGATACTGTAGATAATCTTTGGCAATTTGCTTTTGTAACTCCGCATGTTCATGAGATTTATCTTTGTTGTGTTATGTAGTTGGGATTCATTTTCAGGGTCATAGTTTCCCACTGACTGAGTGTAATACAATTGATTTATCTATTCTCCTGCAGATGAATAAGGGAATTGTTACCAGGTTTTTGCTATTACAATTTGTACTGCCATGAACTTTCTTATGCAGGTTCTTATGCAAGTGTGCAGAAGTTTCTCTAAAGTATACGCCTTGAAGGGATAGATTCCATTTCACAACTGAATGCCCAATTATTTTCCAAAGTGATTTCCAAAACGGTTACACCAAGTTTTGCTCCCACCAGCACTGTGCAATCATTCTTCTTGTTCCATGTCCCTCAAACTCTCGATGTGGTCAGACTTCAAAATTTTTGCCTTTTAGGTGAGCGTGTACATTTACCTTTCCCTGATTATTAATGAGGTTGAACTTCTTTTCATAGGTTTATTGGTGAGTCATTTTCTGTAAACGGATTGTTTATATGTTCTATCTATTTTTTTATTTAGTTGTCTTCTTACTGATTTGTTGGAGTTCTTGATTCTGGATAGCAATCTTTCTTTCATTCATTTGTTGTAAATGTCTTTTTCCAGTCTATAGCATGTGATTTTGTTTTGTTTAAGAAAACTCTATTCTGACATCATAAAAAAACTATTCTCTTATATTTTCTTCCAAAAGTTTGAAAGATTTGTCTTTTATGTTTAGGTTTTTTATTCACCTGAAATTGATTTTGTGTATGGTCTGACGTAGAAATCTAATATAAGTTTTTTTTCTCACGTAGATAATTGTATTAGATCCTATTACCACTATAACAAATCACTATCAATCTAGTGGCTTAAAACAATACAAATTTATTATCTTATAGTTCTGGAAGTTAGAACTGGCTTTCACTGGACTAACATCAAGGTGTCAGTGGGGCTGCATTTCTATCTGGCACCTCAACTCTAGCAGAGCTGAGTTTTCCTTTTCCAGCTTCTAGATCCTGCCCTCATGTGGTGCCCGTCTATCTTCAAAGCCTGCAGTTGCCAGGCAAGTTTCTCCTGCCTCACATCACTCTGATACTGACCCTCCTGCCTCCCTCTTTCACTCATAAGGACCCTTAAGATTACATTGGGCCCACCTAGGTAATCCAAGGTAATCTTCCCACCTCAAGATTTTTAGAATAATCACATCTTCAAAGTCCCTTATGCTGTATAAGTTAACAGAGTCACAGGTTCAGAGGATTAGGATGTGGACCTCTTTGAGAGAGCATTATCTTCCTTCCCATAATAATCAATTGATTCCATGCAATTTATTAAATCTTTTCTGAGCCTGTGTATAGGGGAACACTGGCCAGGTGGTAATAATAATAATAGCAAACACTGAATACTTACTTTGTGCCAGGTATTTCTCTAAGCATTGTATACATATTATCTCATTTATTTCTTACAATAAGATTTTGTGCTTAGTATTACTATTATTCCTGTCTTAAAGATGAGTAAAGTGAGGGATAGAGTAGTTAAGTACCTTGGTTAAGTGGGAAGGATTCAAACTCTGGCAGTGGTGCTCCAAATTCCTTGTGCATAAGCACCATGCTATTGTTGAATGAACTAACAAAATAAATAAATTTAGCCTCCCTTAGCTGTGTGCTCAACCTAAGTAACCTAACTTCTCTGAACCTGTTTCGTAACGTGTAAAATTGGAATAGTCATGTATTTCTTCTGTACCCACAGGGTTGCTCCTAGGACACATTGAGACAAGTGTTATGAAAGTTGCTCAGATAAGGAAAATGGGTTCCGAGAGTCATTCCGCTGGGTGTCACTGGCAGAGCCAGAACTGGTACTCAGGTTTCCCGGCAGCCAGGTAGGGGTGGGCTATTTCCACCGCAGGGTGGTAACTGTAGCAGTTACAGATTCCAGCCATCAAAATGGAACATTCCCCTTTATCGACCTCCTGCCCTGCAACAGCCAGCATCAAAGCTATGTCTGTTTATTTAACCAATTGTCGTTAAGAGTGTCACCAAGTCCAAGATGATGCTGTTACAGAACCCAAATATAATACTTATTTGCTGAAACAGAATAAAGTTTGCAAGTATTATTCAGTATCAGTTATGAATCAAGGGGAAAAGGAGAATTTCAGAAATTGACAGAAAAGGAAGGCTGCAAGGTATTTGCTAAAGAAATCCTCTTCCCTTACCTCTTCTCTATCCTGATCCCATCAAGATCTATCCCTTTTTGCTTTCCCTCCTTAGTGGAGTAGGGATCAGAAAAGCTGAATTTCAGCTTTGGGGTAACCACTGACTTTTCTTTTTGCTTTGAACTTCAAAGGCAATACTAAAAAAAGAAGAAAAGAAAAAGAGCAAAGAGTGGGAGGATCAACTCTACCAGGTATTAGGACATAAAACAAAGCCATAGTAATAACCTCAGTGCAGCACTGATGGTACAGGAACACAACTAGATCAATAGGACAGCAACGAGAGTCCAGAAACAGAGACATGTGTCGGCGGAGACTTGGTGTATGATACAGACAGCAACACACGTCAGTGGGGAAAAGATGGATTGTTTGGTGGGTACTGCTGGGAAAACTGGCTCACTTCGTAATGAAAATATATTTTATTCCTAGACTGGATGAATTAAGACCCGTGATAGGTAAAAATATGAAACTAAATAGGGGGAAATGCAGGAGAATATTTTGTGGTCATGGGTAGAAAAGATCCTTAAACGAGATCCCAAAGCAAACTCTGCAAGGCTAATATTTGATGGATTCGTCTACACCAAAATTAAGGATTTTTCCTACTTTGTAGGATAGGAAAGACCAAGCTAACAGGATGTGTGAAAGATTGAGAGATATTTGCAATGTCCAAGACTGACAAGGGATTAATATTAATAATATATAAGAACTCTTTCAATTCATTCAGAAAAATAATAGGAAATCTAACAGAAAAAGGCAAAGGATGTCAACAGGTACTTCGCAGAAGGAAGAAATTTCAATAGTTCTTAAGTATATATGCAAAATGGTTAATATCACTAATTGTTAAAGAAATACAAATAAAAATTATGTGACGTTACTTTATTAAGCACTATAGACTCCATGATTCCAGCAATTCCATGTCTGTATTTTGGTCTATGAGAGACATGTCTAATACCTATCCCAGCATTATCTGCAGTAACAAGGAACTGTCAGCAACCTAAATGTCCTTTATTTAAGGAATTGATTAGTAAAATGTGTTAGGTGCACAAATCCAATACCAGCAGTGGTAGGGGTTAACGAACTCCTGTTATATATCAGTTTCTTGTTTTTCCCTCAACATAACGCCTTATCTCTCTAAGGTGTTTTCTTGAGGGAAAAACAAGAAACTGAGTGCGTTCTTAGCACAAAACATTCATGTATATTGAAAATAGATACACAAATTAAAAATAGTATCTCTCCAGGATCTATACTTGTATTGTGACATATCTTAAACATATAAGAGAGGGTGCGAACGGAGGGTAGAGAAATGCGCGTGGGGAGAGGAAACGAGTGGAAAGGAACAAAATAAAAGAAGGGCCTTGCTGACCCTTATGAGCTGAAGAGTATGATCAGCATGACACGTCCCTAAGGTTCACAAATCACCCCAGTCCCACTTTCATCACTTCTTGTTCTTAATAGAGTCCAATGCAAGAGACTCAACGTGGCTGCCCGGAGCAGGGCCTCCCTGCTTAAAGGACCTGCCTTTCTTCACCCACCTTGCCAAGCGCTCGCTTCCCCGCACTCAAGTTCTACTCTGACTGCACCGCCCACAAGCAAAACACCCCCAGGCTCCATCCGAAATGACCTTACTCTTTATTATTCATTTCTCTTGGAAAAGCCTTATTGATCGTTTAAGGTTTAGTTTAAGCGTCTCCCGTCCCAGGGTCCTTTCCTGACCGCTACCTATCACCAAATGCTAGCCCCTCCAGGACCACATTCCCATACACCCCTTCCCCATCACGCCGGCACTCGCCACGGTGTAACTACTTATTTTGAGTACACATCCCGCCCCAGGGCTACCGCCGAGCTTTGTTGCTCCCTAGGTCCACATCTAGGCTGCTGAAGTGGGCGGTCCCACGAAAAACTGGAAGGTTTACTCTAGCAGGTTAAGCAAGACCGCAGCCCACCTCCCTCTCCTTTGCGTCCCCTTTCATTGGTTCAGCCTCTTCACCTCCCGGCCCCCGCCCCCAACCCGCCCCCAGCCCGCCCCCAGTCCGCCCCCAGCCCGTCCCCGCGGGTTGCGGGAGGTGGAAGGCTCTGCGCACGCGCTGCGGGGTGGGACGCGCTCGGTCAGGGTGCTGGGAGAGGAGGGCAGAGAGGGGAGGGCGCAGAGGGGCGGCGGGGGCGGGCGCGACGTTGCACGGCAGTTGCGTCCGGGCCGCGAGCGCGCGGCTCCCGGGAGGGGGCGGGGCCGAGGCGGGCACTTTGGCACCTCCCCCGCCCCTGGCCCCGCCCCCGCAGCCCGCCCGCGCGCTCGCCCCGCCCCCTCGCCCTGCCCGCCCCGCCCCCTCGGCGGCCGCGCTCCTTCTCCTGCCGCCCTCTGGTCGCCCGCCGGGTTCCCGCGGCCGAGAGCAGGAGAAAGTCCTGCTGGTGGGCGGCAGCGGGGCTGCGCGCGTCCGGCATCCCGGGGCCGCTCCGGCCCGGGCGGCGAGGGGGCCCTGCGGTCCATGCATCCGCCGCCGTCCGCCGCCGCCGCTGCGATGGATTTCAGTCAGAACAGCCTGTTCGGCTACATGGAGGACCTGCAGGAGCTCACCATCATCGAGAGGCCGGTCCGCCGAAGCCTCAAGGTGCGCCCCAGGGAGGAGGAACTGCCCGCAGGGCGCTCGGCGGCTGGCCCGGGCCCCTACCCCCGTCCCGTTCCCCGTCCAGTCCCCGAGGTGGACCGGGACCTCTTTGGAGTCCGGTTAGCCTCTCAGTCCTCCTCTGGTCGCCGTGTCACCCTAATTGGCCCCTCTCGGGATCCCTTCTTCAACGCAGCCCAGGTTCTTCCAGCCTGGACCCCCATCACTGAGGGACCGGCCCCTGGCTCTTTCCCCTGACCCGGGGCCAGCCTCGGCGCCCCTCGGCTTCCTAGTCCTCTTCCCCAGCCCGCCCCCAGGAACGGCCGGCCGAGCCCCTGTCATTCGGGCCACCCCAGCGTCTTCCCCCGCGCCGCCCCTCTCGGACAGCGGTGGCTCCTCAGTTGCTGCCCTTCTTACTCGCGCCGCTGCAGGAGCTCCCCCTCTGAGCCGCAGCCGGCTCATCCTGAATCCTCTCCCGCTGCTTACCCTCCAGCGCGGCCCCTGTGCCTGGTTCTGGCTACCCAGTCCCCACTTTCTCAGTCAACACAGCAAACTCCTCTACCTCTCTCTGAGAGACACCCCGATCTCTTCACCCTCGCCCCGTCACGCATCGAACAGCTTGAGAACTCTCCCTGACCCCCAAGTCGGCCAGACTCCTTCTCCTCCCAAACAGCACCATAATAGAATCGCGTTACTACCACCCATCTTCAAAGCCCTCTGGAGCCCTTTGCCCCCAATCCTGGTCACCACATTTCAGGGCTCCTCTAAGTTTAGCTGAGACCCTGGTTCCCCAGCGGAAGGAGCCAACCTTCACTAGTTTCCCCCCACCCCCACTGTACCCCACCCATGAGTCATCTTCCTCCCAGCCTCCCAGAGGCTCCAACCCTCACTGTTGGCAAACCTAGTTTACGGACCCCCTCTGCCCCGGAGTCATCCTCTTAATAGCCCTTTTAGCTCTTCTCACTACCACCTGCCACAATATCTTGAATCTTTGATTTCTTTCCAGCCCCAGATTTTATTCCCTCCGCCCCCCTCCCCTCCAGATTTCGTCTTTTTCATTCTCATTAGGCTGCAGTCTTCATCCATCACCCTTTTAGCATATCCTAGGGTGGAAAAGGCTGGAGAAACAGCTTCAGGGGATTAGAGATAAAAAGTATGTATATATTTTGTATATGCATATAAAATTGATTTCAGCAATGTTCTGAGGCCACAGTGAGATTCTCAAGCTTCAATCTAGAAGAGCAAAAAAAAAAAAAAAAAGCAACAAAAACCAAACCCCAGACCTCTCTACCCAAACCCAACATATTAGAGACAATTAGAGACCTCTGTGCTTGAGGTCATCACCTAGAGTTCTCAGACCACTGATTAGTTTTCAGTGATAATGTTTAATTGTGAAACTTTTTCATTAGTTGGCAGTAGTCATAGAGGGTCCCTAGAGTGGCACTGGTTGGGAGGGGGGCGAGACTGATGAATGTTTGTGTGCATAATTTGTATTTTACACTTGACAGACACCAGAAGAAATAGAGAGATTGACCGTTGATGAAGACCTCAGTGATATTGAAAGGGCTGTTTATCTGCTCAGGTATTTCCAAAAGTCTTTCTGTAAATTGCTGCTTCTTTCCCTGTGGCTGCGTGGATGAATGCTTTCTGAAATGCCATGTTACGGTCATGTTCAGGTTTACTTAACCATCTGAACAGAGTACTTTTGCAGGCACAACACTTAATTATGTTATAAATTCAAAATTTAGATATTGACTTATTAGAAATTTGAGAAAAATCAAATAAGATACCTAACTTACAGAATATTGCTTGGAGGAGGAGAAATAGAACAACTAGTGGTTTGAGCTGAATCTCATTCTTTTTTTATTTTCGAGCTTTGGTGGTTCTCACATAACATTCAGTCAGTTTAGATGAGACTTAAGAATATCCAGGGATTAATTTTAAGTTAATCGTAGGGTATGAACCTTATATACTATTTACTATATAGAAAAAATTCCACAAATATAGTAGTTCAATTTGTTGATCAGGATATCCTATTCATATTACTTTTGCTGTGTGAACTTTATATTTCTTGAGAGATTTTAAAATTGAATTACGTCTATTCTCATTTAAATTTCATCTCACAAGCTCTGCAGAATTGCTTAAGGCAAATGGTTATTGCAAATATTTACATGATTTCTCTCAACTATTTTGAAAATTGTGCATTTGGCTTCCTGAAAGCTAATGTGATGAACATTATCGAACATATCTCTGAGAATACTTAAGAAACAGAATATCCCAAGGTGTTTTGTGTACCTTTGTTTTAAAATTTTTCTTTAACTTGCACAACATTTTTTTCCCCCTTTTGGCAAATTAGTTTTCACTTTTGTTTTTCAGAATCACATTTTGAAAACTAATGTTATTTATGTCCCGGGATGTTTGTTGTCATTTCCTTAGGTTAGGTGCTGGCAAGTTTCTTGTTCTTTATAAATCGTGTTTCTAGATCCACGTTATTCATTGAAGGATCCTGTAAAAAAACAAACAAACAAACAAAAACAATAAACCTCTGCATGATGTCCACTTTTTAAATTATTCTTTAGCTATTAGTGGCATCTTGGGTTTCTGTTCTTAGAATCTTAGCGTGCTTACAATTTAGACTATTCTCTCCAATAATCTTATCACCTTAAAGTGTTTCTGGACCTTGGACCTTATGTTGATGGTCTTTTGGTGATTTTGGTAGCAGACGCTCATCATTTCCACCTATTTATTTAAAAGAAAACTTTTATTTATGTATGAATTAGCAGCATGTGTTTTTGGTGTTTAATAGAGAATAACCCAATGTTTAACCTATTTTGTTATTTAATTGCTATATTCGAAGTACTTTATTCCTTAATCATTAACATGTCCAATATGGTGAACCCTAATTGTAAGCATCTGCCTTTCCCCACAGTTCTTTTGTTTGGAGTAGGTAGACAGTTGATGAAAGTTTGGAATAGTTTGTTTTAACAGACAGCAGTTAATGATTTGAAATAAGGTCCTACTTACTCCTACTGAATTCTTTTCTTTGTATAAATACTGGCTTATGATTAGGAAATGGAGAGTCTTGCTCTACTTACTTGCAACAGCAGATACCATCTTCTAGATATCAGTGACAAGGCTTCTTTTTTAGGGTAGTTATTTGTTTCCTGTTTTGCTTTTATTGTTAGCAAACCAGGTCTTCTGAGTTGTCTGTATTTCTCAGGCAGAGAACATAAGTTTCATACAGTTCTGGAACTTACAAAGCCCTGATAGAGACAGATAGGTCCTCTCATTCTTAAGACAAGAGACTTTTGAAAGAGATCCGATATCTCCTTTAGTTTCTCGTGGCTCATCTACCTTGAAGGAGGTTTGCAAGGTGAGGCTAACACTGCTTTGGTTGTGTATGGGCTCTCCAGCAGAGTGTTTTTGTATTTCTGCCACCTCACCACCTCCTGGGGGAAAGTGGAATTTCACCTCTAAGCTAACTTCTGAAGGGATAGCTCTAAGACTGCCTGAGAGGTTCTTTCTTCCCTGGGATTGGGGGCGGGGAGGAGTGAGGTTGTTCCCAGACATTTTCCAAACTTTCCTCTGTTAAAGCCTCATCTGCTCTCAGGTACTGAGTCTTCTATTTTAAATGTAATTTATTGCTTTTTAAAAATTTATACTCCCCAGTGCTATAGAACCTAATGCTGAGTCCTATTTTTTCTCTCTCTGATTTTCAGGTTTATTTTTGAGTCCTTTTCCTTTTCCTTTGCATTGGTTATTTAATATCTTTTTATTTTTATTTTTTTTTGCTCTCTGCTTTCGAATGTCAGATTTGTTTCTTTAGCTCTCTTTGTATATTAAAATTATTTTGGAATATTATATTAAATTAGAATTTAGGGTCAAAATGTTTAAGTATCAGTAGGGAATGCTTGATATGAGTGGGAAGTCTGATAGCATTTAAATTGAATCTAATATTGAAAAAAGCATTATATACAGAGCACTGTCATCCAATGAAAAACAAATCACAGTGTTCATTATCTCACCCTAAAGGAAGCTAGATCAATTATTAATGCTATTTAACAATTAAGATTAGAACATTATGGTATTTAAAGATTTGACACAGACAAATTTGTGGTTTTGCATAAATACGATGCTGATACACCCATCTGTGGCATTTAGCACTGAAACAAAACAACTTTTCTAATATTCACAGCTTGTGGATTAGTCAAAATCATACCACAACATCTTTTTCCCGTTCTCTTTCTTCTTTGTGATTTTGGCATACATTTTAGGAATGTACTTCAAATATGTGAATTATTTTGTTAGAGAAGAGTCCTAAGTATGCGTATACTGTGCTTTCGTTAGGTAAATCTTTACTCATTTCTCTGATTGCCTACCAGATCAATTCCAGACCCTTAGACTTGGCATAACTGGTGCCATCTTAGCTGTGCAATGTGATGTCTCCACTGGGCCCTCGCTTTTCTTTAACAGCACGATTGAGATGTAGTTCATATGCCATCCAATTCACCCATTTAGAGGGTAGTGTTCAATGGTTTTTAGTGTTTTCAGAACAGTGCGACCATCACCACAATCAATTTTAGGACGTTCTCATCACCCCGATAAGAAACCCCATACCTATCAGCAGTTCTTCAGTACTTCTTCCCAGCCTTTGGGAACCACCAGTCTACTTTCTGTCTCTGTGGATTTGCCTGTTCTGAACATTTCATGCAAATGAAATTATATAACATGTGGCCTTTTGTGACTGACTTTTTTCACTTAGCATGTTTTCAAGTTTCACGTGTGTTGTAGTATATCAGAACTTTATTCCTTTTTATTAACAAATGGTATTTCACTGTGTAGGTGTATCACATTTTGCTTATTCATTCATCAGTTGGTGGACACGGATTGTTTACACTCAGTCCCTCTCTCTTTGAAGCAGTTCTGCTGGCCTCTTTCCTGTTACTCAGATACATGTGCTCATCTTTAACTCTGCTCTTGCCCATCCTGGGTTAGCCTTTCGTTATATCTATCCAACATTTTCTATCCCTAGGATGGCCCTGTAATCTTGCATCTTTCATAAGGCCTTTCCTAATGGCTGAAACCGCATGCATCCCAGGCTTCTCTGAGCTCCCGTATCGCTTGGTGGCTGCATTCTTCAACTAGTGATCACTACTGTGTATTCTTTAACTCTCTCTCTCTGTCTCTCCCTCTCAGTATGTATGTATGTATGTATGCATGTATGCACACATTTTCCTTAATAGATTGTAAACTCTTCGAGGGCAAGCCATATTTTATGTTGTTGCTGTTTTGGTTCTTTCTTGTTCCTTGCTGTGATATAAATATATGCCTTTTAATGGAGTAAACTATATTTGTTAATTTTAAGGTGACCAAAATGCCAGATAATTTAAGCAACTTCTGGTTTTTTTTTGTATCATAGGTAGTAGACTCAGACAGATTTAGTTTATATCCTGTTCTACCATTTATTATCTGTGTGACCATGGGTAAGTTACTTATGGTTGTTAAGCTCTGGTTTTCTTTCTTTTTTAAAACAAATTTATTTATTTTTATTATGGTGACATTGGTTAATGAAATCCAGTAAGTTTCAGGCATACTATTCAAAGGCTCTGGTTTTCTTATCTGTAAATGGAAATGGTAATTTGTTTCTCCAGGTTGTCACGTTACGCATAGAGCCCCTAATACAGAATAGGTTCCCAATTAATGTTAAGTCCCTTCTGTCCCCTTTCTCCTTCCCTACTTCCTTGCTGCTTAGGTGCTCAAGGTATATTTCAAACTTTTAAAAGAGGATAACAGTATTAATTTTGCTTTGCAATAATTTAATAAAGTAATGGGCAGGTGAAGTATATCAATTGACATTTGTGATAAATATCGACTTTCTTTACTAGTAATATTTATCAGAAACTAGAATCTTCACAAATTATAATCAAGCATGTTAAACTTAGTGAAAATAAGATCAGCTTGTTTTACAGATTTATATATATATTTTTACCAAATGATCTGAAGTAACATTTGCTATTTACATTATGCATTAAATGTATTGATTGGTTGGTTAATGTACTGAACCTAACTTTTTTTTCTTAGATGAGGAAACCCTTGGGTGACCTCACAGATTGCAAGGACCTTGTTAGCTTACAATCTCTTATTTTTCACTTTTTACACCTGCAGCATCTGGTCTTCCTAGGTGATCTCCCATCCAAGTACTAACCAGGCCTGACCAAGCTTCCGAGATCAGACAGGATCCGGCACGTTCAGGGTGGCATGGCCGTAGCTGAACCTAGCTTTTATGTTGCGTATTTTTACAGTCCCTTGTCACTTTTAAAGTATTTTTCACTTCGGACAGTGAATTTTAAAACATTTTACACTTTACCTTCCAGAGACAGTCAGGATAAAAGTGCATCATTAGGAACTTTTTCCCTTTTCTTTCTCTTTTCATTTTTTTTTTTTTTAAGGAGTAAGTGCTCCCCCTAGCGATATCACAGAGTGAGATTTCTGCAGCCAAACCTGGAAATAAAAGTGCTGTAAACTGGCGATTGCTCAGGGCCTTGTGTCGGAGACTGGAGCGGGGCAGCCGCGAAGCGGTGAGGAAGAACTCCGGTGGTTAGCCTTGCTACCCTGTCAGCTTGTGATCGTTTGCCTTTTAAAAGTCCTTATCTTATTTGCTATGCAAATGTGAAAAGTTGGGTGAAAAACTCCTTATATACCCTTATTTCTAAGATCTATATCCCCATACTTCTTTTACTTTTACTGTTGTCTTGATTTTTTTTTTATTTGATACCTTCTGCCTTTTATATTGTTTTAATGAGGCAGGTGTATAAGGGGTGCGCGTGCGCGTGCGCGCATGTGTTTCTTGAGTGGCCAATATTGCTTGCCCAGTTCTCTTGAGTGATGTACAGGAAAGGCCTTTTTAACCCCTCATAATTGGGATGGATATTTGGTTAGTTAATCTGAAAATACTGGTAAATGTGGGAAATCATAAAAATGATACATACCTTCAGCATTTCATTTTAATGTAAAAAAAATATATTTGTTCGCCAGTCTTTTGATGTAGGTCCACTACCTTTTCTTTGAGTATGGGTCTACTGATTATAGTTTAGATTCCTCTTTCTTGCATAAATTATCCCCTTAGCGCATATACAATGTCAAGTTGAGGTTTATTTAAAGATGAGTGAGAATTTAAAGATGCTTAGAAGCGGTCTGAAAGCATGGTCCTAGATTTTTATGGTATTCTATTTTCTCTTGCAAGTTTTCTTGTTCTTCCAACTTCAATAGCAATTTTCTTTGGCAACTTATCTTTTTTGAGTCTTTCTAAAACTTTCAACTTAGTTTTCATAGAGACAATTCTTTTTGCATTCACATGTTTATGTAATATTTAAATTATGTAATTGCAATATCAAGTGAAATTGGGATAAACTATCTGGGAACAAACAGCTGAGACTTGGTTACAGCTCAGCTAGTGAGAGCAGAACTCTGTGGGCATTCTAGAGCACTGGTCCCAGCAGCGGTCCCCATCTTTTTTGGCACCAGGGACTGGTGCTCCTATGAGAATCTAATGCCTAATCATCTGAGGTGGAGCTGAAGTGGTGATGCTAGAGATGAAGCTTCACACACTCGTCCGCTGCTCACCTCCTCCTGTGTGGCCCGGTTCCTAACAGGCCACAGACCAGTACTAGTCCATGGTCCGGGGGTTGGGGACCCGTTCTAGAGAGAAGTCTATTAGCTAGGAGCTTTCAGCTTGCCTTTGGGAGTGTCTTTCAATACCTTGTTGAGAGGGATACTATACCCTTCCAAAGCAGGCACTGTGATGATCTTGTTTCCTCCTTGGATACCCACGATATTCCTCTCTTGTTTCTGAGTTTGGTCTGTGGTCTGGTCTAGTCTTCCTTCACCTTTATGTACTAAAAAAAGGAATGAATTAGGAATCATTTAAATCCTATTAGGAATCATAAGTCTATATTTTGTTTTTTTAAAACAAAACTGAACACTGGCAGAAATGTGCATGGATCATAAATATACAGCTTGTTGAATTTTTACAAGTGAACACATCCATGTAACCAGCACCTGGATTAATAAATAGGACATCATTTATTGTGTTAGCCTAGTAGCCTCCCTTGTAGCCCTGTCTGGTTTCTCCCACTTCCTGCAAAGGATAACTGCTATGCTGGCTTCTAACACCATCGATTAGTTTGCCTGATTTTGAACTTCGTATAGTAGGAACCATGTAATGTACTGTTTTGTGTATAGCTTCTTTTGCCCAACCTAATTTTTAAAAAGATTTTTCAATTTTGTTGCACGGAGAAATAGATCATTCATTGTCATTGCTGTGCCGTATTCCATTGTATGAACATACCACACTTATTTACTCATTCTACTGTTGATGGACATTTTGCTTGTTTCCAGTTTTTGGCTATTAAGCGTAATGCTGCTATGAACACTCATGTACAAGGCGTATGGATATATGCGTGCATTTCTTTTACGTATCATCGTAGAATTATTGATCATAGCATATGCGTATGTCCATCTTAAAAGATATTGCTAAACAATTCCCAAAGTGCCTGTACGAATTTATACTTCTACCAGCAACGTCTGAATGGTTCCAGCCTGCATTTTTTAGGAAACGAAAGTGACATGAATTTCTAGCATACCAATAATGAACTACCTACTTAATAGCCCATAGGAGTTTGTTTTTCTGTGCATGATTTACTTATATCATCTAATTTTTTCCTTTTCCTACAAGCAAGAGAGTTTCTGTAAGTTTTTACAATTAGTCTTCATGCTGTTAGACTGTCTGGTTAGAATACTCTTGCTCAGAAGGTCTTCTTTTAGGAGTGCCACCTTCGGTCGCTGTACTTTTAATACTTCCAAGAGGTCCCATTTACAGAAAAGTTCCCAAGTTATCATCCTCTGTGAAGTTGATGCACAAACGACTTCCTTTTCTAAACAAAAATGGAAAGCACCTTCGTCTTCATATTTTGGGTTAGTGGGATCACTCTTTGACATATTAAGAGGAGTACATAATGGATTCCAGCTGTATATCTTCCACTGTCACCGAGGCCAAATCACTTAAGTTTTGGCAAACTCTGAATTCCCGGTTTTGGAAAAGCACTAGGTCTCTGGGTATAAGGGGTTTGGAGATTAGTTCCCGTCTCCTTTTCTTTGAGAACAATGATGGGAGAGGCATCTGCTTCTTTTTTCCTATTGACTGAAGCTTCAGAAGGCTCTGTCTCTGACATCAGTAGAATGCAGAATGAGATCTGTAGGAAAAGCTTAAAATAAACTATTTCAGCAATGTAAAGGCGACCCATATAATCTCATTGGAAAGACATGGAGCTTAATAATGTGATTATGAGAGATTTGAGCAGTTTTCATCTTCAGTATAACTGTTTGATTATCTATTTAAAATGCCTGCAAATTTCTATGATAAAACATTATAAAGTAATATTAAAATGAATGATTTTACAGATTAGAATAAAGTATGAGTTAAGTTATGTAACTATAAAGTAACCATATTATAACATACGTATGTGTATATTATAAATGTATGTATGTATATTTGTGTATATTTCTTTTCATGAACAATTAGTTCATACTGACACTTGGGAAGCAGCTAAGTGAGACACAGGAAGGTTGAGTTTTGTCCCAAAGCATAGCTAAGTGGTTCCTAGTAAAAATTTTGAGTTGTATTTTTTGGCTTCCAATCTTGAGTCGTGTAGTGTGATTTCTTAGTATTCACATTGCAAACTAAGGTGCTGACTATCCCAAGTGGTAGAAATCATAAGGCTCCTTAGAATTAGGGTCACATGATGGTTATTAAACCATTGACTCTGTGGGAGGCGTTGAGAAGATGTTCAGGCTTAGTTCTTCAGTCACCACTTTTGGCTTTATCCTTTGGAATGTGGTAATCACGTCAGAAAAAATTGCAAAACCTATTATATTCTTATGTGTGGATGTGCCTCGTAGTGTCATTTTCCATCCAAATCAGAGATGCTAATAATGGAAACCATTTGTAATGCAACTAATAGTTACTTTCAGATACATCTTAGGTTAAAACATACAAAATGATTATTGAGTGCTATCATTTGTTGGGCATCCCCCTGGGGAATGAATGGCACAGTACCCGCAGATACTTGTGTTCAAGGAAGTACTTGTTTAAGGAAGCAAATTCATTTTTCTTAAATGTCAATAGACTAGAAGTCATCTCCAGTTAGCAAATGTGTCGGGCATTGAGAAGGCAGTATATTGTGTCAGAAATACTTTATACTAGGACAGATCCAGGTTTATTATTGGGGGCCGAGGCTTGCTTATTTACTTGTTGAGAGACCTTGGTTAAGTTGCTTATCTTCTCTGAATCCAAGCCCCCTAATCTAAACTGGGGAATAATAATACCTACATTGTAGAATTGTTAAGATTAGAGGAAATGTGTGTAGAGGGCACAGTGCTCGGCGCAGAGTTGTATTCGGTAAAGGACAATTGTTACTGGTCTTTTAAGTCATCTGTTTGCAATTCAGAACATATTTTCTTTTGGATGTAGAGGAAAATTCCCATCTGGAGACTTTATGTAGTTTTAAAGTTTCCTTTCCAGATAATACCCCTTTGCAGTTAATCCTCCCCCCTGGCCCTAGGCAACCAGTGATCTGCCTTTTGTCACCATAGATTGATTTTTCCTCTTCTAGAATATAGACATATGTTTTCATATCTCTTGGATAAATGCCTAAGAATGGAATGCTAGATCATATGGTGAGTGTGTGTGAGTGTGTGTATGTATGTGTGTGTGTTCTTTTTTTTTTTAACCATTTTATTGAAGTATAATTGACATCCAATAAACTGCACATATTTAAACTGTACAATTTGATGAATAAACCCATAAAGTCATCATGACAATTAAGATAATGGACATATCCATCACCCCAGAAGTAACTTGGTGCCTCTTTGTGATATCTTTTCCCTTTTTTCTGGTCCCTTGCCCCACTTCAGCCAACCACTGATCGGCTTTCTGCCACTACAGATTAGTTTGCGATTTCTAGAAGTTCATAGAAATGAATCATATAGTAGCTCCTTTTCTGTCTGACTTCCTTACTCCACATAATTATTTTGAAGTTCATTCAAAATGTTGCATGTATCAATGGTTTATTCCTTTTTATTATTGACAATGATTCCGTTTTCAGAATATAACACATTTTGCTTATCTATTCATCAGTTGATGGACATTTGGGTAATTTCCAGTTTTTGACTATTACAGACTAAATGGCTGTAAACATTCGTGTACAAACCCTTGTGTGGACATGTGCTTTCCTTCTCTCTGGGAAACGGCTAGTTGCGGAATGGCTGGGTCATGTCGTAGGTGTATGTTTACATTTTTAAGATGCTGCCGAACTGTTTTCGAAGTGATTGCGCAGTTTCGCATTTCCACCAGCGGATGCAAATGTGAGAGGTTGAGTTGCTCCATACACTTGCTGGCACTTGGTATGGCCAGTCTTTTTGTTTTTAAGCCATTCTAGTGGTAGTTCTAGTGGTCTAGTGGACTATTTCATTGTATTCGTCATTGGATTTTCCAAATGACCAATAGACATTGAGCATTTTTACATGTGTTTATGAGCCAGCCATATATCTTGTTTGGTGAAATGTCTGTTCAAATATTTTGCCTATTTGTTGGATATATATAGCTTTGTGAATATTTTCTCTCAGTCTGTGGCTTGCCTTTCGATTTTTATAAGAGTAGCTTTTAAAGAGCAAAGGATTTTTTTGGGGGGGTGGGCTTTTCTTTGGTCTAATTTCGATGAAGTCTAATTTGCCGATATTTTTTTCTTGATAGTTAGTACTTTTTGTGTTATGTTTAGGAAAATTTCCCTAAGTCCTAGGTCATTAAGATGTTTTCTTTTAGAAGTTGTAAGGTTGTAGCTCTTAATTTTAGGTCTATGATCTATTTCCAGTTAAATTTTGTGTATGGTGCTAGGTAAGGGTTGAGGTTAATTTTTTTTTTCCTACATGGCCATTGTGCAATAGAAAGGGCTAGTTTGCTATCAAAAAACCAGGGGATCTGGCATCTGTCTCTGTGCTCACATTCAAGTCACTTAAGTTCTTCAGGCACGGTGACCTCCTCTTCCCTCCATTCGATATAATGGGTTGGGCTTAATAGAAATTAAAGTTCCATGTTGCTTCTGCAGGCTATCCTCAATTCTAAGATGTTGAAACCTAATTTCTCATTTTCTCCACTAGGAAGCGCTAATGGACGTCCCCAAAGGGCAGAAACTCCTCGGATAGGTGAACAGTTTCAGAACTTTTTAAATAAGGGTCATTTGTTGGGTAGATGTTCATAATCCAGAAGATGCCTGCGTTTTATTAAGGATGGGATGCAGTGATATTATAATAGAACTGAAAATACTGTTTATTTTGCTGAATTAAAATATATCAGTTGAACAATATTTTATTTAAAGAATTCTGTGCGTTGTAGATTTGGTTGGAATAACTTTTGGGTAGAATGTGTACCTCACATAATTTTTCAATTATTTGGTGGATTTTTCCAGATATCTTTCTGTTATTGGTTTCTAGTTTCATTCTGTAATGGTCTCAGAACATACTTTGCTTGACTTCAGTTCTTTTAAATTTACTGAGGTTTGTTTTTCGGCCAGAACTTCGATCTTGATGCATATTTCATGAACACTTGAAAAGATGTATTCTGTTGTTGTTCGGTGTAGTGTTCTATAAATGTCAATTAGGTCAAGTTGGTTGACATATTTTTCAGATTTTCTGTATCTCTAAGGATATTTTCTGTGTACTTGTTCTATTGACTACAAAGCTTTGAATGTTCAAGTCTCTAAACTATAGTCATGGGTTTGTCTCTTCCTTCTTTCAAATCTATCATTTTTACTAGCAGTTCATATATTTTGGTGTCTGTAGTTAGATGCACGTACAGTTAGGATTGTTGTTTTCTTGGTGAATTAACCCTATCTTTATAGTTATATGATGTTTGTCTTTATCCCTAGAAATAGTTTTTGTTATGAAGTCTACTTTATCTGATATCAGTATACTCACTCTAGCTTTCTTTTGGTTAGTGTTTACATGGTATATCTTTTTCTGCCCTTTTACTTTAAAAAAAATAATTTTTATTTTGGAATTATTTTACATTTCCAGAAAAGTTGCAAAGGTAGTACAGAGAGTTTTCATATAAAATATCTTTCACCAGTTTCCCCTAAAGCGAATGTCTTACATACCCGTGGTACGGTTGTCAAAACTGAGGAATTAACATTGGTACATCACTAGTCACTAAACTCCAGACTTTATTTGGATTTCTGTTTTTTTCACCACTGTCCTTTTTTTTTTCTATTTCGATATCTAATCTAGAATACCACATTTCATTTAGTTGTCATTGCCCCTTAGTTAGTTTCCTCTTGGCTTTGACACTTTCTTAGTCTTTCTTTGCTTTTCATGATCTTGACTGTTTTATAGAGTCCTGGGCAGGTATTTCGTACAATGCCCTTCAGTGTGTGTTTGTCTGATATTTTTCTCCTTAATTAGGTTGGGGTCATGGACGCTTGGGAAGAATACCCTAGAGGTGAAGTGCCTTTCTCATCCCATCGTTTCAGGGTACATGCTATCAACATGACTTGTCCCTGGTGATGTTAATGTTGATCACTGGGTTAGAGTAGTAACTGCTAGGTTTTTCCACCGTGGGAGTGGTGAGGGGGACCCTCCCAGCCTTGTTCCTCATCTTAGGGGAAAGTATTCAGTTTCTCACCGTTAAGTATGATGTTGGCTGTAGGTTTTTTATAGCTACCATTAAGGTAAGGAAGTTTCCTTTATTCCTAATTTGCTGACAGTTTCTATCACAAATGGTATTGAATCTTGTCAAATGTGGTTGCTTTTTTTTTTTTCTGAATCTATTGATATGATACATAGCTTTTCTTATTTAGTTTTTTTAATATGGCGAATTACACTGATCAATTTTCAAACGAATCAGCCTTGCATTCTTGGGATGAAATATACTTGGTCAGGATCTTTGAGTCTTTTTACATATTCCTAGACTCTATTTGCTGCTATATTTTTGAGGATTTTTGCATCTATTTTAATGAGAGATACTGGTCTGCAGTTTTGTTTTCTTGAACTACTTTGCCAGTTTTGGTTTTAGAGGAATGTTCCTGAAGTGACTTGGGAAATGGTTTCCTATTTTCTGGAAGAGGTTGTGTAGGATTGGTATTCTTCTTTAAATGTTAGGAAGAATTCACCAATTAATCCACCCGGGCCTGGAATTTTATTTTTTAAAAGGTTTTAAACTAAAATTTGATTTAGTTAATAAATGTAGGGCTATTTCAGTCATCCATTTCTTCTCGAGTGAGTTTCAGTGGTTTTTGTCTTTCAAGTACGAGGATACCTCGTTTAATTGCACTTCACAGATGTTGCATTTGTTGTTGTTTTTACAAATTGAAGGCAAGACCCTCCACCATCAAAAAGATTATGACTTGCTTTACTGCAATGGTCTGTAACTGAACCTGCAATAAATCCAGAGGTATGCCTATATTGAACTGTATTTCATCTAAGTTACCGAATTTATGGGCATCGAATTATGCTGTGCTAGTATATTCCCTTTTAATGTTTGTGGGCTCAGTAGTGATGTTCCTTCTTTGATTCCTGATATTGGTAATTTGTGTCTTCTTGCTTTTTTCTTGTTTATCAAGGCTAGAGGTTTATTAATTTTAGTGATCTTTCCAAAGAATAAAGCTTTTGGTTTTATTACTTTTCTCTAATGTTTTTCTGTTTTCAATTTTATTGGTTTTTCTCTAATATATATTATTTCCTTCCCTCTGCTTGCACTTAGTTTTTTTCCTCGTTTCTTAGGTTATCGATTTTAGATCTTTTTTCTGTTCTAATATATGCATTATAATGCTGTAAATTTCTGTCCAGGTGCTGTTTTAGCTGCATCCCACAAATTTTGATATGTCATATCTTCATTATCATTTATTTGAAAAATTTAAAAAAGTTTCCCTTTGACTCACGAATCATTTAGAAGACTGTTATTTAATTTCTAAATATTTGGAGATTTTCCATTCTTTTTGTTATTGATCTCTAGTTCCACTGTGGTTTGAGAATGTGCTTTGTCTGATTTCTGTGACCTCCCCCTCCTTAATTACAGCCCTCATGTCACATCTTAGTATTTCCTCCTTCACTTGGTTTGTATTTCAGCCATCCTTGCTGTTCATTAAACGTACTAAGTACACATCTACCTCGGGGCTTTTGTACACGCTGTTTCTTCTGCTTTTAATGTTTTTTCCTCACATATCTGAATTGCTAGCTCTATCATTTCCTTGAGGTCTTTACTCACATGTGGGTTGCCCACTTATCTCAGGTAAATGGTACCACCATCAACTCACAGGTTAAAAACATGGGAGTGTCCTCTATTTTTCCTGTTCCTCATCTCTGATATTTAAACAGATTAAATCTTTCTTTTACAAAATAGAAACATTCGCAAGGTTTCTGTAGTTTTCTGATATAAACTCCACATTTGTTTAGTCCAGCTGGTTTGCAAATCCTTAGTTAGCAGAAACCTCCCGGAGGGTCAAAATTCCAGTGTTTTTACTTTGGAAAACGCTCATTTCTTTTGGTACAATCGTGGGTAAATGATGTAGCCTCCTTTTTTTTTTTCTTCAGGAAAATATTGCTTAGTGTTCTAAAATAGCACATATTTTATTAGTTCTGTTCTACTCTTATTTATTAGTAAGGAATATATATATGTAATCTACCTCTATACTAATTTTATATTTCTTTTTATTAGGCAGTGAAAGCTATGAAATTTATGTTTTTAAAAATTTTGGTTGCTAAGAGACATGGAGCACAGCCACTAAAAGCTGTGTGACCTTGGTAACACCATTTAGCTTGTCTGTATTGTCAGTAAAGTGAGGGAGATACACTAGCCACGCAGTTGAGATTCTTTCTTAAACTGTGACTCTGCCTAACTTGGGACAGTTATCACTTTACACAGGTGGTTAGCACGTTCATTTCTTTCCTTCTAAAAGATTTACTTGTCTCTAGTTTAAAGGAAACAACAAATCAGTGTATACTAGGCAACTCTGATTCTCTCGACTAGTATTTTCTATCAAATAGTAAAGTGTTTGATATTTTTTGTGTTTAAACGTATGCTGCTCTAAATCCTTTTGCTTTGTGCAGCTAAACAGTGTACAAATAAGAATGGAGTGGCCTGTTATTTCATCAAATATTTACTTCATAGTAAAAATCATTACATATTGTGATTTAAAAAGTCCATTATACTGCTTAGTTTCTTCATGATTCCTACATAAATAGCACGTGGACCTAGTCTTGTGGACAACGTGTTAATACCTTGATATGTATTTGTATATTTTTGGAAAGATATATATATATAATACACACACACACACACACACACACACATATATATATGTGTGTAATTATTTACTCGTACATTTGAATAAATTTACTTATTATTTAGATATCAATCTTTACTCATTGAATTACATATGGTATAATTAACAGTTAATTTTCCTTAGACAATATTTTTCTTTTAAGATAACTAGAGGACAGGTCATTCGTATATTGTTAAAAGGAATGATGTGAATGTCTAAAGTAGTTCTTGTATTACAAGGGATGTCAGGGAGAAAAATGACTTTGCTCTTCCTGAAGAAGAAAATATATAAATATATGTGTGAACTAAATTTAAATTAATAGTTGTTTAGGAACCCATGAGACATCTTATCCGATCAATAGTTGTTGTTTTTAAATTAGATTCTTGTTTCGTGAAGATAGTGTCCTTGACCCTGATCTTAACTAGCCGGCTGACCTTGAGCAACTCTCATAATCTCTGTTGATGCTGGCTTCCTCTTTGTCACAACATGAAGAGGTGCATTGTATTTCAAAGGCCCTCTTTAATTCCGGCGTTCCATTAGATCCCATTGTGAGCATTAGAGAAAAGGAATCATCATTTCACACAGCATTTACAAGATTGCTTTTTGGTTGACTGATGAACATTTAAATTTTATAATTGATTTGTTTGTATCACAGTTCTGATTCAGGGCCTCAGTTGCCATAGCACCGGTCAAATGAACAGAGAGGAGCCAGAGTATATTGTTAGGGACTCTCTTTCTGGGTCAGATTATCCACTCCTGGATTTCAGCTATTGTCTCCAACATAATTTCCAAATCTGTGGTCAATGTCCAAAGCCGTGAGCTTTTCTCCCCAACTTTGGGTCAGGACTGCTTGCTGGGTGGTGTCACTGTGGTGTCTCTACTGGAATGTCTCGTCGGCTTTTCAAATTGGTGTGCTTGAAACGGAATTCATCTTTTTTTTTTTTTTAAATCTAAATAATTTTATACTATTCTTTTTTCTTTCAGTGTTCAGTTTTGTATCAAGTCCTATTGCTTTTATTTCTGCAAGAAACCATTTCTTCCTTCTGCTCTAATTCAAATACGCAGAAGCAGAGTGCTTGTTTTTATTCTCTCTCTTTACTTCCAGGGCATGGCAACTGGCAGTTCAGAAGTGTTCAGTAAATCTTTATGAAATAATTGCATAAATCCCATCTAGCACGGGACAGTCAAACAAATTGTACCTTCTACACATTGTTTTTACTGATTCCTACTCATTTTTCAGGTCTCAACTCTTCAGAGAAGCCCTCCCCTTGACCTCCAAAGTAAGCAATGTTCTTGGTAGTGCTGCAGACTGTTCCTTCACAGGTCTTTGCACACTTAGGGTGATTTAATTGGTTTTTGTTGTTTCATGCGTGTCTTCTCTGACGGTGAAGCTCTAATAGGGCAGGGATCGTGTCTGGCTGTACCACCCTGCCCGGGGCTTGGTTGAGTGTCCTATGTGTAATAAACACTCAGTCTATATTTGTTGTCTGACAAATTTTATGGCTAAGGCATCAAACATTATTAGATTGTGTTGGAGGATCCAGAACCAGCGCCCAGCACCCTGCAGGTCCTGAATTAACGCTACCCGAATTATCAAAACTATCAGTCCACCTGTCTTCTGCAGGTTAAGTAGTTGGGTCCCTTCCCCTTCCTATGATAGCTACTTATCATCCTTTCTTCCTTAAGGTGCCAGGGGTTTGGCCCGATTTTATGTCTTTTTTTTTTATAGCTATCGGTTACTATTCTACTCTTTCTCTTGGGTTCCTTGCCTACTGGATGGGCTGCTGTGTAAACCCAGTCTTCTCAGCTATCCTTTCCCCCTGCTATGTTCTATGTTTATATATTTTTAAATATTTTTTAAATGGATTTTTACTGCTATTTTTTAATGGGGAAATAGGCTGATTTTAAAAAAATAATGGGAGAGATTACAATGTTCCCAGAAATCATCCAAATTTGTATAGTTATTCCTGAACTCATACTTTACAAATCTTTCAATATTCTTGCTACCGCTCATATATTTAGGGCAGACTATGGTAATCTTTCCCTTTACTCTTTGCAAAATGCTATAGAATAATGATTTTCAAAAAAATTTTTTTAACCATGACTCACATTAAGGAATATATTTTAAATTGTGACCTGGTATATACACACATGTGTTTGCGTGAGTGTACTAATATATACGATTGAAACGAAATGTTAATAATTATCCATCTATATATAATAAATTGAAAACATATGGAAGTTAACGTCAAATATAATCTTAATATTGAAATACAAAATGGAAAAATCCCAAATAAAGAATACAAAAACAAAAATAAGGAAAAGTTAATGGGACATATGTGTCTGCCCTTAATATGCTCATTCCACTCCAGAATAATGGTCATCTTACTATGGCGAGATTTGATGTGGGGCATGAGGGAGAAGGGAAAGGGTAGAGTAATTCTAAGATGTGTGCTGGAGAATCGGAGGGCTGTTTGTACCTCTGTTGGTACAAAGGGGGAAGTGGGAAATGAGCTCAATTTTTGACATATGAAGTTGAAGAGCCATTGAAAAAGAAATGCTTCTCTATAACTGGTGATACTGGTTTAATCAAAAGAGGAGTTTGTCTCTTCTTCCCAATAAGCATGAAACTAATGCACATTATGGCATTGGGATAGCGAAAGATATATGGTGGATATTGTCAGTGAAAGGATTTATTGCAACATGAATATTAATAAATAATATCAACTTAGAGGCATTTTTAGGCTGACAGTTCAGCCACTTCTTATGCTGGGACTATGGTCCTAGGCGGTAGGTTATGGACTTAGAAATCAGGTTGGAATCCTAGCTCTAATCTTCAGTAGTTGAATGACTTTGGGTAAATCACACCTTTTTGAGTGCGGGACTCAGTTTCTTCAACTGTAAAGTAAGGATAGAAATATGCTGCGTATATATTGTCCAGATTAATGTGGCAATGTATGTAAAGCACCTTACCTGGCACATAAGAGACCCTTAAATGTCAGTTTTTCTTTTATTCTGCCTTTGGTGCTATTAACAAATACAGTTTGCTTCTCTATGATTCTAAGCATGATGACTATAAGCAGAGTTGAATGGTTCTTTACATAAACTTTTTGAAGATTTAACATGAAGGACTCAAATTTGTCATACTAACATGAAAATATGTCATACTGACATGAAAAATTACCGACATATGGACTGGTATTCAGTATCTTCTGCTTTAGATCCTTAAGTCATCCTTGTCTTACAGGAAGGTATTGTCTTTTTCGGAAGTTTAATTGTCTAAACTCATCATTTCATTCATTTTATTCTGTTCATTAAAATAAACTAATAATTTACTTTGAGTACAGAAATAATTAAATATCAACTATGTAAAGTTCAGTTTTCATTGTGAACTCAAAGCAAGGCCTGTGTGGTATTTGCTTTATTGTTACAAATTCAGGTAGTGTCAGCAGCACATGTGCTATATTTTGGATTTTGAAACTAGAGCTGCTAGGATTAGGATCACAGACTCTATATATACACTCATTTAAAATCCTGCACTTAGTCGAACAGTAGCAGAGCTAGAGTTCTCAGATTAATTTCTCTAATAGCGACTGCATTATGTCGTCATTTTTGGATAGCATCTGCTCCTTCCCCTCCTCCTTTCGCACTGGTTTAGGAGGAAATAAACCACAGGTGTCTGGCTAGAAAAAGAGGGAGGATTTTTTACTACACAGTCAGGATTCTCAGTGTGTGAATCTGTCTTCATTAGATTTTGAGTTCTTAGAAGGTCGAAGCGAGGTGTAAGAATAGAGAAAGACAATATTGTCAGTATCTAGATCCGTTCTCACATGCGGCTTACCTTTTTTCTGGGGAAGGGCGTGAGTTTTGTAATGAGCACAGGTAGTCTCCTTTTTAGAGACCCAAGATAATGTTTCCACGCATGCCTTAGGCAACATAATATAGTAGGAATTTCTGGTCTTTTTCTTTATTTCCCTCAAATAGGTTGTCATTTTGTTTTCTTCCAGCATCATTGAGGAGCAGCTTTTTTTTTTTTTTTTTGAAATCATATGTTTTTAAAAGCAGTAAGCAGCATAGTTATACAGTTTGCTATAATGGTGGTACATAGCTTAGGATCAGGAATGAGATGGGAAAAGCAGATGGATGAGTTTGGTATTGGCTGGGTGCAGCAGTTGGAAGAGGGACAGTGTAGTATAATGGTCAGGATGTGGGTTTTGGAGTTGTATAGGCTGGGTAACTGGGGGCAAGTATCTTCATCTTTCCAAGCCCTGATTTCCTTATCTTTAAAATGGAGCTAATAATAGTATTTAATCTACCTCATAAGAGTATTGTGAGAATTAAATAAGATGACTGCAAGTAAGGTTCTAATTAGCATAATGCCTAGCATATAGTATATTAGATACTATTTTTATTATTATTAGGAGGAGGATGATTGAAGAAGTGAGGTCATTGGTGGGACCTTCCTTGAAGTAATTGGGAAGTTCAGGCTGGCAAGGAAGAAAGTGAGGGATGTTAGAAATTGGAGAATAAGAAATAATTGAGGGATTAGAATTGTGATGAGGGTAAAAATGGATTTAACGATAGAAAAATAGAAAGATAAGGATTTATGGGCAGAAGGTGAGATCACAGAGTTTGAGATTCTAGAGGTGGAGCGTTTCCACACAATGACATCATCCAGCCTTTGACAACGGTTGCTGATGTAGAGACAAATTCAATTTAAATCAACAAATATTTATAGAGTCCTTACCGTGTGCTAGATACTGTGCCAAATATTGGGGAATGTAAAATTTGAGTAAAATATAATTGAATTAGAGCTGGTCAAAAACTAGCTATTCGTTGTTTACCTGAATGATGAAGTTACCCACAACAGTGACAAGCTGCCAAACTTTATTATCACAAAAAATGTTTGAGTGGATTGACTTGTTTTTCATTGGTTTAAGATATTACTATAAATGGCTCTTTAAAATAGGCGCATCTCCCAATGGGAATAAAATAATTAGCAACATTAATTTAGAATTTAAAAGATAGCTGTCCTAAATTCATTTATTTGACTAGTCTTTTTTTTTTCTTCCTCTTTCCTTTTTAGCCACTAGTGCGCTGATTAGATGATTAACCCAGTTCTTTTCAGTTTTAGAGGAATGGTTTGCTGAGTGGGGTTGTGTCCTTCTTGTTTCTGAGTGAGTATCCTAGAAAAGGAACATGTCCCAAAGAATAGCGTAATTGGGGCAAAAAGGAACAGCTCCTGTTGTAGACAGAGTGATTGTTCCTTGTGCCTTCCAGTTGAAAGTTGTAGGCTTTGAAGTCTAGGAAGCTTACTTTATCAAAAAATATATGTATACACATGTATATAACGTTAATTAAACATTTATTGTAAAATTACACATACCCTATCGAATAGCAATAAAGTGAATTTTATACTGTTGACTTAAACCTACGCTGATTATTTTGGGGTTCCTTCCATTCAGTGGTAGGTAGCACAGATTCACACGTATTTGGTTTACGTATATTGACTGCGACCACAGTCAGCAGGAGATAAGAGCGGGTGCACAGCACCCAAGAGGTTCCCAGGCGGGAAGCTCAGGCCCCTGCTCTACTGTCGGCTGTGTCTGCTCTCCTCCATGGCTCTCTTGTCTGGTGCACGACCTTTGCCAGGCGCTCCTCTCGCTTTTCCTCCAATGTGTGTTTAAGGAGACTACGCGTAATTCCACCTCTGCTCACGGCCCTTTGCCACATCACTTTGCCATCGTAATTACCAAGAGGAGCCGTGTTGCCAGGACTAGCAGAAGCGAATATTTATGCAGTTGGTGTCAGATGGACCTTCTGCTTCCTTTGGGCAAACTGCTACTATACACTTGGCTCGTTTCACTCATGTGGCCTAAAAAACGTGGAGACTTTGCAATGTCCCCTCCTTTTATTTTCTGAGCTCTTCCTCTATCGTGGTGGCTCTCAGAGTATTGTCTACAGACTGGCAGCATCAGCACCACCTGGGAGCTTGTTAGAAATCAAGTTCTCAGGCCTCACCAAGATCTGCTGGCCCAAGATCCTGTAGCTGGGGCCCGTCTCTAACAAGTGCTCCAGGGCGATTTTGGTGCATGATAAAGGCTGAGAACCACTCTAGCATTTTGTGCTTAACAACCTGTGTACATTTTCTTGAAATCTCTGACAATATATTTCTACTAAGCTTAATGTATAGGTTGGAAATATGGAATTTCCATTGTTGTAGGTCAATAATTGTCTAGTGCTCGCAATGTCATGTGGTTCAACTAATAGTTACTTTGTCTACACCATGATTTCTTAGACATTTTCTTGTCGAATCATTGATATGTGTTTTTTGTGGGCAGCTGCACCATGCATTGTAGGATTTTTAGCAGCATCCCTCGAGTCTGCCTACTAGATTAGAGTAGCATATCCCAAGCTGCGATATTCAACAATGGCTTCTGTCTGACATTGTTCTGGTCGGGGGGCGTGGGGGGTGGGGAGCACTCCCGGCCGAGAGCCACTGGCTTCCCCTTCTGAGCAGCAGGATTAGGTTGTAGATATATTTTATGATGGGCCACTATTCAACCCACTACAAGTAGTATTTTTATATGCAACTTTAATTTCCCTATTTTGATCTCCCCCTCTTGGCATGGGTCCCTTATTTCGATCCCTTCTCCTTTTCTTCTTGATTTTGTCTTTTAAAGTTATTCACGTAGAGAGTGGTGAGTATAGTGGATGATTGTGTTGACCTGTACTGCAGGCTACTGTACTGCAGAGAAAAAGCCTTTCTTCACAGCAGGCATCTTCATTTAGAATCAGAATATGCTTCTTAGTAACAGAACTTATAAGACTCTGAAGCAAATAAATATAATACTTAAACTTTTGAAACCATGTTAAGGTCTTAAATATAATGACAAATAGTTCCATTTGAAGAGCTAAGTAAAAATAATTTTAATTAAGATAAATAAATATTATGGCATCAGTAATTAACATTTAAATTGGTATCAGTTAAGCATAGATAGAATTTTCCTCTGAGAGGGTACCACATTCACTATCATCATTTTTCTCTATATAGTTTCAAGTATTTACACAATGTATGTGGCTTAGCTTATGTTTTAAAAACAAAGAATTTTTTGCATGGAAATGGATTTTCGGAAGAATCTGAACACCTTTTCTAAGGGATTTAAACCACTAGAGTATCACTGAGATTACTTTGCTGAAGTTTTGGTGACCTAATGAACATTATGTCAAAAAGGTACTCTATTAATGTATCTTTAAGGTGTTTCTGGCAATTCATAGAGTTGGTCTAGTGCAACAGGTAATTTCATGCATCAGAAGCGAGTCGTATGATTCTCCTGTAGTTGATTTTGTTGCTGCCCCTGCTGCCGTTATGATTATTAATATTTTAATATAATGAAATTTTACCATTCATATTTTCTTGTAAAGTACGGCAAATTGGCAGGTTACGGAAAAAATGAGTTAGAATTTTAAAGTAAGTAATAATAGTCTTAAGACTTTTAGACCTAAGATATATATGTAGAGAATCCTCTTTTAGCGTAAACATAATTAATGTCTTCATGTATTTGTTGTAAGATTTAGTTAAAGAAATTTCAGTTCTGGTTTGATTTTTATAGCTAAGTGATATGTTTAAAGTTCAAAACTTTGTCAAAGTCTGAGTGTTTATCATTAAAAGCAGTCAGTATTCAAATCAGTCCCTACTTTTTATAATCATAAACCAGAATACAACTTATAATGACAAATTTTAAATTTGTGTTTTCTTTGTAAGTGCTGGTCAAGATATCCAGGGAACAAGTGTGATTGCAAATCTTCCATTTTTGATGCGACAGAATCCTGCAGAGACACTTCGGAGAGTCTTGCCAAAAGTTAGAGTAAGTTGGTGCGAAATAAGATTTAAATTTACCTTTTTTTCCCCCAGTAGCATGTTGTCATTGTCAGGAGAAAATTTCAGAGCTTTTGATGGCTGATCTTTTGTACTTAATCATTGAGTGGAGGAAGAATTATGATACACATTTTGAATTATGATGGAAATAGGGAAATTAGCTGATGCAAATGGAGAAATCCAGATCTTAAGTTGTAAAGATTTCTTTAGTCATTTTCTGAGTAGAGACATTTTAACAAAGTTAGCTTTCAGTAGTTCAAAAAAGATTTTAGTCTCACATTCATAGCTATCTTATTTAGTATTCTGTTGACTTAAATCTATATTAATAGTATTCTATAACATCGATAGTATAATTTAACTGATAACTACTAATGATGACCCAGTGGTGACTTCTACAGAATCATTAAATAAAAATTGAATTGTGGCCATCAGAATTTTAGTTTTATATTTATTTTATTGCTTCCTAAATTCTTCAGAATTAGTTTTTTCTGCTATGCACAAAAATATTTGGTCTACTATAACATCCTTTCCTCTATTTAATACTTATTGATAACATATAATATTAAATATTTAAGACACAACATTTATTATTTGTACATATGTGCAAAGTGTTTTTCTTTGTAAGAACTTGAATGGACAAATGGGAACAGGGAGGTTACATATTAATGGGGATTGTGTTTGCTAATAGTGAGTTTTATATACTTCGCTTTGGCTCTCTGGTTATAACTTTTTAATATTTTTTAAAATTTGTTTATACATATTTAAATACTGTAATTATTAGTGTGTCCTTGGGTTTTATTTTTAGGCACATATAGCATGGTTGGTTACAGTTACCATGATTTAGATCAGTGGTGTTCCATGTTATTTTTACAAGATGCTCACATTTCTATGCAAGCAATGTGACTTTTTTTTTACTAGTTAAAATGGTGAATAGAGATGTTTATTTTAGCATTGCATATGATTCAAAAGTGAATCAAGCTTTTTCCTACCTATTTTTCCCAGATTCATGTCATAATTTCAATGGAATTGAGTCTACGCAGTCCCTTTTACGTTCAACTCCAGTGACAGTAACTGACCTATGCTTGTTAGCATGACACCTGGAAGTGCCAGTTAAACAATGGTAGACAGGAACAGGTGGCTAGGTCCTCTTGACTGAAGAGTTATCGTACATAAGCAAATTAAATTTAAAGCTAAAAATCCTGAACATGCTATACACTGTGTCGAGCAGGCTAAATCTGGCCCACGGCATACTGAATGTCTAAAGCTTCATAAAGTAAAAATAAAAGTTGAAGGATATAGAGTAGTGACCTTTAGAGGTCTCTAAGTTATTTTGAAAAAAGCCTTTGCTAATGAAATTACAATAAAATCAATTAAATAATAAGTTCCTCACGATCTTAATTTCATGGGATTGTGTAAAGAATATTATATACTCATATGTAGAGTATATTTATACAAAGAATCAAATGTATTTGCTGAAACTATATAACTGAGTTAAAGATATGATTTTAAGGAGCTTTTAAAGTAACAAAAATTAATCCATAATATAGAAGATTAACTGAATAAATGGATAAAGAAAATTATAATAATGAATATGTACTAAGAAAACCTTTACTTATTGCTGAATGATTTCATTCATTTCTTGAGTTAATCAACAAGCAGCCATTTACTTAGGACTCTCATTTATCTTGCCCTGTACAAAAAAAGATACAGAAAGGGTAGCAGACAGTCCCAGATTAGGTTCTACGTCTGGAAGGCCTAGAGACTAGGGAAAAAAATTAAAGAACAAGTATAGGAGAGTATTTCCATGTGTGATTCTGACTTTATATAAAAATGCTGAAGAAGTAAATGCTAGAAAAGATTTAATGGGGGCAATAATAATTACTATAGAGGGTTTATTATAAAATATAGGCAACTAAACATTTAAGCAACCCCATGTCAAATTATACAACCTGTGTTTATGTACAGATCATTTTAAATCATGGTATTCGTATATTAAGATTTATTGGTATGCATAGTTAGCATCTGCTTCAAATCTGCCTTGCTTCTGTGAATGGTTACTTTCAAGTGATAAAACCATAATATAAATCACACATAGCCACTTTATTTACTTTTGCCATGGCCATAATTTTTAATTTTATAAAAAAGCAATCTTGTAATATAAGTGAGCATTTAGTAATAATGGCATTCTCATTCACTCATAAATATTTACTGAGTACCTCCCGTGCACCAGGCACTGTTGTAAGCACTGAGAAAATATGAGGTGAACAAAACTGAGAACTTGCCCTCAAGGAGGCGACAGTCCAGAGTGGGGAAGGAGGCATAAAACAAGTGAGTGACAAGAACAGGGTAGTGACAGGGGGTACCTACTGTGCATTGGGAGGGCAAGGAAAGCCTCCTGGAGGAGCTGGAAACTGAAGGGTTAGGAGGAAGCAGACATGTGGAGTCGGGAATGAGTGGTCCAGGCAGAGAGCAAGAGAGAGTCCCTAAGACGAAAGAGCTTGGTGGAATTGAATGAGGCAGGTATAGTTGGAATCCAGTGGGTCAGGGTGGGATGTCACTTAAAGAGACGTGAGCGTTGTGATCAGCAACAGAGAGCACGCGAGAGTTGTTCTTTCTTACGAGGGTCAAAAACTACTGAAGGATTTAAGCACAGCACTGACTTATCCCCTTTACGTTTACAGTGACCTTTGATAATTATGTGTAGAGTAGATAAGAGTGAGAGAATCAGGATGCTATAGCACTAGTCCTCATGATATTTGAGGGTGGCTTGGATCAGAACAGCTGATTCAGACAGTAGAGAGTAGTGGATGTATCTGAGATACATTTATCAAGGTAGAACGAACAGAACTTCATAAAGAATGGGATGCGGGGAGTGAGAGCTGATTTCCAGATTTCTGGCTTGAGCATCCAGATGGTTCTGCTGGTTTTAGGTATCTTGGTTGATAACGTTTATTAAATCCATAGGGAAAAATAGTTTGAGTACTTACAATTACTAATCATCTTATGAGTGATTTACTTTTAGAGAATTTAAAGATATGAACAATAAGTATTTATGTAAGAAGCTAACTATTCCCAAGCTTCTTACCACATTTCTAATAGTAATATAAGCAGCTTTTAGAACTCACCCTTTACCTTATCTTTACCTTAAAGAACTTCATATAAAGTGATGATAGCGATTTTTCTGGCTTTAGGCATTATAAAAGCTCACCAATGATATTTTTATTTTAATTTTTTGTTTTGTTACATTTGTGTTTCATCCTTACAATAATATATTTACTGAAAAATGGTTTTTAAAATTGATTGTTATTTTCACTGTTTTAGAGATGAAGGGATTTAAAATTAAAAATAAAATGGTAGAAACAGAGTCAGAATTAGAACTGAGCTAATCCATAGTATTTCTATAATTTACTTTCTAAATTTTATCTGACATGGACAATGAATGATAATGCAGTTAGATAAATAATCTCAAAGTTAAATTTAAATAAGAATTCAGAAAGTAAATTCAATTTAAATTCCCTAGATATGGAGACATTTTTAAATATAGTTATCGTAATATAATCATGTTATATGATTTAATCCTAGAGTATCTTTTGAAAAATAAACGTTTTCTGTTTTTATTAAGTTTGAATTCTTTTCTACAGTGAACTAAATTGAAATCTTACATGTTAGATTTCAATATTTGACTTGAACTTGTAGTTATCTAGAAATGAAAGAATTTGATTGTCAAGACACATTTCTAGAATACTGAGGTGGTTCTTTATAAAATTTAAGATGGTAATGATATAATTACACCATGTAATATCGGTCACTCCTTTGTAACGAAGTACAAAAATTGTCTCTACCTGTTGAGTTATTGAATCCTGTTAATTGTTTTTTCATTTATTTTAGAAACCAAAATATATGGCATAAAATTATATAATAGGTAATGTGCAATGTCAGAAACAGATAAAAATAACTGTAGCAACAATCATTGAGGTCTTACTATTTGTCAGGCATTGTAGTCTGTCAAACGTATTATGAATTTTTCATCTATTCCAATGCTCATGGCAGTTCTATAAGGGTCACTTGATAGAGGAAGAAGCAGCTTGATTGAGTAACTTGCCCCAAGTCACAAAGCTAGCAAGTGGTATGAATAGTTTGAACAGGAAATCTGACTCCCAAGTCCTCCCTTTTTACTGCTATAAATCTCTTTATTAGCCGATCATGATTGTAACAGATTTATAATGTATAACTTTACTTCTCAACCCTAGTCATCTCTTGTCTGGGTCCTACAGCAGTCTCCTCACTGGACCTATTGCTTCTACTTTGCCCCCTAGAGCCCTCTCTGCCAAAAGAGTGATCTTTCATTTATTTATATGAGAACAATCTACAGATTTTTTTTTGGACAAACAAAACTGTATGTATTTAAAGTGCACAGCACAATGCTTCAGTGTTTGTGTACCTTGGGAAGTGATTGCCACGATCACGTTAATACTCCCCTCATCTCACATAGTTACCTTTTTTTTTCTTTAGAGAGATCTTATAAAAATATCTGTCATATCTTTTTCTTCATGAAAATTACTTAAGTGTTGCAGTAGACAGAATTATGGCCTCCCAAGGATGTCAAGCCCTAATCCCTGGAACCTATAAATGTTACCTTATTTGCAAAAAGTGTTTTTGCAGATGTGGTTAAGGATCTTGAGATGAGGAGATTATCTTGGGTTAGTTGGTTAGGCCCTACATGCCACGTATCTTAGAAGAGAAGAGCAGAGGTAAATTTGATGCAGACACAGAGGAGAAGGCCATGCGAAGATGAAGACAGAGATTGGAGCGATGCAGCCACAAGCCAAGGAAGCCAGCAACTACTATAAACCAGAAGAAGCAAAGGACAGGTCCTATCCTAGTGTGTCCGGAGCGGGTATGGCCTTGCCAACACTTTGACTTTGGCTGAGTGATACTGATTTAGGATTTATGGCCTCTAGAACTTGAGAGAATAAATTTCTGTTGTTTTCATCCACTCAGTTTGTTGTAATTTATTTCCTGCAGCCACAGGAAACTAAGACAAGTAACTTCCCATTTCAGATAAACGAAGACTCCTTGCTGTGTCCTTAAGTGACCCCATTTAGCTGTCTCATCACCTGCCATTCTTTCCCTTGTCTCCATAAGGGCAGAATCTTTGTCAGTCTGGTTTATCACTATATCCCCAGAACCTAGAACAGTGCGTGGCAAGTAATAGGCACTCAAAAATAATTTTAAAATGAACACTGATTAAACTTAATATTCTGAGAAAGTAACTGTACACCTGAAAGGCCAATGACACATTAGCCTCATCCACTGATGTCATTCTTGGATGAGAAATAAAAACAGAGTATCAGTGGAGTGATATAATGCTGATTTATTTTCCTAGAGAAACCTTTTTTGGGGGGAGCGGGAGAAAGATACACAATAGGGAAAGGATAAAAGATGTAATTAATCAATATGCAATTTGATCGTTTGCACTCAGTAGATGCAGTCTACCAATCTGATTCCGAAAAGATTCATTAGTTCTACTTTTATTAATTTTGTATTACTTTATTTTCGTTTATGGAAATAATAGAAAAATATGTTTCTCCCAATGTGATTTTTTCATTACAGTATTTCATATCTACTGAATATAGGTAGCTTTTAAAAAAAATCTTAATTTCAAATATTTCTAGAAAAATTTACGGTGTAAATAAAGATATTTGTGAATAAAAAGCTTAACTTTACTTACTCTTTAAGTCTATTTCAAGTGGCATAGATACGTGGATAAACAAGAATAACGCGATAAACAATTACTGTTGGCCAGGACTGGGCTTAATGCTTTAGACATATCTTTTTAAACTTCTTATAACAATTCCATTTGATGTATTTATTTTCATTTTAGAGTCGAGGAAATCTAAACCTAAAAAATTCAGTTGTCGACTATGAGTAATTTTTTTGGGAGGTTTCTAGGAAGTATGAAGTTATATATGATTTCTTCCTAGAGTTCACCGAGAAAAAAAGAAATGATCTTAACTAAAGGAATTAAATAGCATAAGCAGATGATACAAATTGCTTTTTTCTTTTGTTTGCAGCTTAGAAATAAAAGTACCTGTCTTCTTCACTGTAGGCGATGTTTTCTGAGATAAGTTAAAAGTCATGAGAAAAGCAAAAGCATTTTGTGAAAGAAACACGTTTATGCATAATGCTCCAGACACCATACAGGTCATACAAAGCCCACAATGGACAATAGTGCTCTCTTGACAAACTTGAGCATTTGGGGACACGATGTGAAGGAGGGTGAGGAAGGAAGTGAAATAGTCCCTATGATATAAGTTGATGGAAAATAATCATCAGGGTCAGAATTGACCTTTCTAGGAGGATTTATGGGCTAAGAAGCATAAAGTTATGTAACTGTATTTTTCCATTTACTAAGAAAAGAAAAAGTACTAACCAAAGGGATTAAAGAGCATGAATGGATGATACAAATTACTCTTTCTAATGTGGTTTACAGCTTTTAAAAAGTACACTGACCACAATGCTTTTTGAAAATAATGTCTGTGTTATGTTTTTTTCTTTTTCATGTATATCTATTTGTGTTTAAGGACAAAATAGATTAACACCATTAATTATTTTACATTAGATTCAATAGAAACATTTATGGAGTATAGTTTTTCTGGGCATATATAAAATGTTATATTTGTTGATATTCCTAATAGACCTAAAAATATTGCCTTTCAGTAAATTCTAGTGGAGACCAGTGTTTTCACATATATTTCTTAGTCATTGGATCATTTATTTTTAACCTGCTTGCGATAAAAATGAACTGGAACTTTTGAAATTCTTAATTCCAAAATCTTTTATCTCTGTGAAAATGGGACCACTGTTACTACTTGAATATTATTTCTGACTTTAGGCATTTGAGTGCTACAAAGGATCATTTATAGATATTTTTGTTTATAATCCTTGCAAAATTATAAAACAAATAAGGTATTTACATACTCCACTGTAATAAAGGTCTATAATGTTTGCTTTAAAACTTTATGGATTACCTAAACTCCTGAAGTGTGGTGAACTAAATATCCTAGAAAAATTTATCAAATCAAAATATGTAGAAACTCTAGATAAAGTACAATAAAGATTCTTCTTTTAAATGCACAGTTAAGCTTGTAAGAGAGTAAGGAATACTCGGGGCCCAAAAACAAAGTAGCCAGTTCCACTTCTACTTAGGATGCAGAAATGAGCAAGAAAACATCACTCCTATTTTAACAATAGTGGGTATTCACAAAATCCATATAACTTTTCTTGAGTTTATCAGAGGTGGTTACCAGGCAACCAAGTAAACTGAATTCAAAAGAGCAACAGCTTCTCTGAGGAAAGAGGGGACACAGGGACACTGACTTTTGATAGAGTATAGGAGGAGGAAGTGGCCACCACGTAAGTTTGTTAGGAAAAAAATCAGCTAAAATTGTTACAGGTTTTTAAAAGGTTACTGGGGGCTAGCATATCAGTTTAGAATAACTTGGAGCTCCAGACACAAGGGAACTTTGTGGTCACTTGCAAGCCCTTTCCCACAGGCCTCCTTGCCTTGGGGGCCAGGGCAGGAGACTGGAGAGGGTCCCCCTTGCTGATGCTGGTGTGGTGATCTGGCTGCTGCTGCGGGCAGGAACACATCACTGCCCACTTCCTCAGAGCGACATGCACGGACATATAGGGAGTTTCAACAGAGAGATGAAAACTGTCAAACTCAAATGAAAATACTAGAAATAAAAATGATATCAGAGGTGAAGTATTCTTTCATTGGGCTTAGCCACAGTTTGGGCACAGCTGGGGAAAGAATCTATGAATATGAAGGTAGCAATTATCTAAACTGAAACACAAAGATAACAGAGTAAAAAAAATAGAAGAGTGTAGCCAAATGGCTTTGAGACAGTGTAAAGTGATCTCATGTAAGTACAGTTGGAGTCTCAGAATGAGAAAACAGGGGAGAAGAACTATTTGAGGAAATAATGGCCAAGACTTTTCTGAAATTAATGAATGGGTATAAACCAAAGATACAAGAAGCTCAGAGGACCCCAAGCAGGATAAAGACACATACTCAGCACCCCCCACCACACCCCTGGGTACATCATAATCAAACTGCTTAAAATAAAAAAAAATACGAGGCAATCTTGGTAGCAACCAGGAAAAAAAGAAAGATTACATACAGAGTAACAAAGGTGAGAATAAAGCAGACTTCTGGTCAGAAACTGTGCAGACCAGAGGACAGTGGGATGTCGTATTAGAAGTACTAAAAGCAAACAAAAACAAAAACAAAAACAAAAACAACAATAAGAGATCTATATCCAGTGAATATATATCTTTTTAGGAAAAGGCTGAACACTTTATTCTTTTTAGATAAACAGAAATTGAAAAGATTTTTTTTTTTTTTTGTACCAGACTTATACTGTAAGAAATGGTAAGGGAAGTTCTTTAGGCAGAAATAGTGTGATACCAGATGGATATTGGATTTATGTGAAGAAATGAAGAAATGGTAAAAATTAGCGTAAATGTAAACAAAATAATAATTCTACACAAATCCTTCCAGAAAATAGAGGAGGAAATAAGAACGTCACAAGTTATTCTACGAGGCCAACATTACCCTGATACCCAAATGAGACACAAACATTACCAAAAACAAACAAAACAATCAAACAAAAACTAGATGCATATCCCTCATGAGCTTCAATGCAAATATCTTCTGAGAAACAGCAAATAAAATTCAGTAGTATATAAAAAGTATACTATATCATGACCAATTGGAGTTTATCTCGGGATTTGGGGTTGGTTCAAAATTCAAAAATGAATCAATATAAGTCATATCAACAAAGTGAAAAACAAACAAACCACCATCTGGTTATCTCAGTAGATTTAGGAAAAACCTCAGCAAACTAGGGATAGACAGGAGGTTTCTCTCAAAAACCTACAGGTAACATCATATTTACAGGTAAAAGACTGAATGCTTTCCCTTAAGATCAGGAACAAGCCAAGAGTGTCTGCTCTTACCGTGTCTGCTCTTAACATTTTGTTTAGCACTACTCAATGTTCTAGTTAGGCAGTAAGGCAACAAAAAGAAATGAAAAATATGCACATTGCAGAGAAAGAAAAAAACCCAGGTTTTGGTCAGAGAATCTACAAAAGAATAATACTGGAACTACTAAGTGAATATAGAATGGTTGCAGGACACAAGATCAATATACAACTCAAATGTATTTCTATACACTAACCACAAACAATTGGAAACTGAAGTTTTTCTTAAACTATCACAATAGCATTAAATATGTAATACTTAGGGTCAATCTGATAAATGATATATAAGATCTGTATACTGAAAACTATGGAACATTGTTGAGAGAAATAATATGAGAACTAAGCGAGTGGAAAGATATACCATGTTCATGGATCAGAAGACTCAATATTGTTATCAGTTATTCCGTATCAATCTATCTATTTAATGTAAAATGATCGTAATTCTAGTAGGGTAAGTATTTGGTAGGAAATGACAAGCTATGTCTAAAGTTCATATTATAATACAAAGATCCAGAATAGCTACAATAACTTGGAAAAAGAGAAAGTTGGAGGACTTTTACTACCTAATTTTGAGACATACTATCCAGCTATAGCAATTAAGACTATGTGATATTGGTATAAAGACTGATCAATGGGACGTATATAGAGGAAAAAAATAAATACACATAAACATTGTAATTGATTCCAACACAGGTGCAAAGGTGTGTTGGTGTAGAGAAGATAGTCTTTTCACCAAACAGTGCTGGGTCAGTTGAGAAAAAATAGTCCATGCCTTATACCGTATAGAAAAATGAACTCAAAATAGGTCATAAGCCTTAATGTGAAAAATGAAAGTTGTTGAAACTTCCAGAAGAAAACATGAGAGAAAATCTTCATGACCTTGGGTTAGGAAAAGGTTTCTTACACATGACACTAAAAGCATGATCCATGGAGGAAAATTTAATACATTTGACTTCACGTAATTTAAAGCTTCTACTCTTCAGAAGACACTGTCAAGAGAATTAAAAGACAAGTCACAGAAAGAGAGGAAATATTTATAAATAATATATTTGCTAAAAGAAATGTATTCAGAATATATAAAGAGCTCTCAAAAATCAAAAGAAGACAGATGTAAAGTACAGCATAGGAAATATAGTCAATAATATTGTAATAACTCTGTAGTGTCAGATGGTACTACACTTAACCTGGGGGGCAGGGTGCATCATCTCCTAAGTTGTATAAATATTTAACTGCTGTGTTGTATTATTTTCATAATATAATATTGAATGTCAACTGTAATTGAAAAAAAGTAATAAAAATAATAAGACCACCCGATTTTTAAAAACTGGCAAAAATTTGGATATTTCACCAAACACAATTTGTGGATCACCAGTAAGCGTAAGAAAAGATGTTCAGCATGTTTAGTTGTTAGATAAATGCAAATAAATTTATATAGACCCATTAGAATATCTGTACTAAAAAAATGACTGTTACCTTTTCGGACATTTTTCAAATTTGCTTCTGCCTAGTCTTCTCTCTGGTCCCCTTCTAGGACTCCAATTTCACGTATGTTAGGCCTTTTCATAGTATCTCTGTCTTTTCCATCTTTTTCTCTTTGTGATTCATTTCGATTATTGATTTCGATTATTATCTTTTTCTAGTCTAGAATTTCTTTTAAGCTCTTTTAAAAATCTGCCACATCCTTTTTTTATATCTTAGAGTTTTCTGTCGAAATTTTCAATTGTGTCTTTTATTCTCTTGAAATGGGCACGTATCGGATAACACCAACACCTGGAGCACCTTTTGGTGCACTTCTGTTTTCTGTTGCTTCTTTTGGTTCTTATTCACGTTATCTTATTTCTTCACGTGCCTGGATGTTCGTGATTGTGGGTTTGATCTTGGATTCGATAAGTTATTTATAGAAATAGTTTGAGGCCCAGGGTGATATCTTCTCTAGAAAGGAATATATTTTCTTCTGCCAGTCATTTAACTGCACTAGCAATAAGTCTCAATCCAGTTTTAGGTATTGGATGATTTGAAGCAAGGTCAGTCTGCTTCAGGATTACACTTATCGTATCCCAGGGGACTTCCCAGGGCCTCTGCAAGGCTGTCAGAAAAGTCTCTCAAGCTCTGGGCCTCTCAAGAGCCTTTGCTAGAATCAGGAAATGGCTCCAGGGGAAAAAACAGGCTCCAAATTACATGCTCATCTTTTTGGAATTCTGTTGTCTATTAGATTTTGAATGGGTAATTTTTCTAGTCATGGGTAATCTGGGATGGATAATTTTTTATTTTCGGATAGATAACCTTGTTTTCATATGTCTTTATGCAGATGATTTTTAATATATTTTCCAGCTTTTTGAATTATCCTCATCGAGAGAGCTCATTAGAATGACCTAATCTGCCATTACAGAAAGAGGAAGTCTCCTTTCCTTTTTATTTTTTTCCTTCTTGATTTAATATCAGAACAATATTAACCCAAAATGTTTCCGTGTGTACACCTGCGTACACCCTCTTCAGCACACGCTGTCATCACCCTTACCTCACATGGACTGATCGATTGTTTTCTAATGATGTGTTAAGAGTAGTTCAGAACTTAAATATTCTGCCTAAACACTCGTGATGAATCTCTATGTTGAAACTTTGAGTTTTTCAGCACCCTTATTTTGTTGGGGTGAAATTATGTTTATAGTAGCAGATCTCCACTATCGGTCTTTGCTTTCTCTGTGGGCAATCTCACCCACACCCAAACCTTTAAATATCATCTCCATAAATTCTGTCGAGTCTATGTTAATTCTCTTATTTATGGCAGACCTTTTCAGAGTATCAGATCTGTAAATACAGTTCCATGTTTGTAATCGCTATTGGATATCTCAAAGGCATCACAGAGTTAACGAGTCCAAAATTGAGCTTCTGCCATTTCCCCTTGACACCTGGGCTTCCTCCAGTGTCCCCTTTCCTAATGGGTTACCCATATGGTTTTCAAGCCAGGATTTTGGGAATCATCCTTGGTACCATCTGTTCTTTCATTATTCGCTTATATAATCCAACCACACTACTTCCAACCACCCTAGTCTAAGCTACTATGAGGGTTTGCTCGGATATGTTTGACAGCTTCCCAAGCGATCCTCACCCACTACCTCCCTCCCACCCACCCCATCCTACCTCACTCCTTTCTGATTCATTTTCATCTTTATAATCGGTATGATATTTCGAAGCATTTAAGACTACAATTTCAATATTCTCCTGCTTAATGCATTTAAGGCCCTACATAAGTGGGGCTCTGTCTGTTTCACAAGCCTCAGCCCCTCCTCTCACCGTGCTCCAGGCACCCTGACCTCCTTTCGCTTCCTGCTTCTACCGTGCTCCTTCTTACTTCTCTGTCCTGGGAATTCTCTGTTTCTTACTCTTCTTGCTTTCCTGCCTCTCTTTATTCCAGCTTTTGTCTAGTTATTTCTTTCTCTTCACGTGTTGGTGACCCACCTCTCCTCAGAAGAGCAGGTCACCCATTAGATTTCTTATGCCAGCTTGTACTTCTCATCCTCAGCTCTTATCACAGTTTTAATTACAGTATTAACAGGAGCATTGCTAAGTCTCTGGCACTTAGCACAGTGCCTTGAATGTAACTAAAGAAATATTTGTGGAATGTTTAAAGGCACGTAAACAACAGGAGCCCCTCAAAGGTAGGAAAAAGTGTATTTGGCTTTTCTTCGATTTCCCAGAACACTTAGTATGATGCTGTTACTTAATAAATAGCTGTAAATGAAATTAAAAGTATCAGACTTAGATTTTCATTGGGCCACTTTAGAAAAGCTTAGGATAGAAGAGGAAAGCACTGTGTCTGAGTCAAAATAAAGCCCTATTTCTACTTGTTTATAGAAATTTGTCATACTCTCCAATGCTGCTTTTCACTTCCGAAAGCAGTTTATAATTTTTTCAAAAAAGTATTTAAATAAATATGGCTACAATGGATCATTTGAAACGATTACTTATAGCTCTTGTATCAAGTAAGTCGATATTTTTTTTGATAACCACATCTTTTCTTTATAACATTTTAAATCGCTTTTTATTTACATTTTAAGCCTAAATCATGAAATTACATGATTCTAATTTACTATGTGTAAAAACGACTCGGCAGAGTAGTCCAGCTAGAAGGTCGGTTTGAAAACCATTGTCTCGAAATGTGTTTATTTGCTTTGGCGTTGTCATGATTTTGCACGCGAGGGTGCTTCACGGCACACTTACGGGGGTCATGTGATAGTCACTGCCACTTTCTTCATGGAAAGAGACCTTCGGGATATTTTTATGTGTACCTCCTCATGAACCTTGCCAATCACTGAAATACAAGAAGGGTAAAGCGCATCCCTTTTGTTCCTGTTTACTGTCTCCATTGTATTCTCCCCTTTTCTCTCTCAGTTTGATTTTTGGTGCTCTCAACTCCCTTTATTTCAGTGGGGAACGCGGCAGTCAGTGATGGGGAAAAGAATGAGGGATCGTAGTTCACTGTTAAAGGCGTCTTAGAGCTGGCATGTTCCAATTACTCAAAATTAACTCAAGTTTGAAGTCTTTTATACATATAATTTTTAGTGAAAAGAGCTATTCACTGTTATTGTTAGTTACTAAAAATGTCACATGTATGATCCTCAAAACCCCAGATATTTTATGTCCTAGAACTTCAATATTTTAATATTTAAATCCCCGTTATTTAACTTCAAAATAATCAGTAATGTTATCTCTAAAAAAAGTGTACAAAGATATTTTGTAATTTTAGGGCTCTTTTACCTTTAACTAGCACCATTTATGGTAAATGTGTTTACCAGTTTTATTCAGTAAGTTTACTTTCCAAATGTGTGAATTCAAAGTATTTGCTCTTTTGGAATAAGCCAATGATTTATTTACTGCTTCTCCATGTTGTGTATTGTAAAGAGAAATCTCTTCTTGATACATATAATGTGAGTTTATCGGAGATGCAACAGTTTCCCTCTCTGCAAGGCCTGTGTTAGACTGTTTTGCAAAATGCTTTCTTACACTATTGTTGCTAACTGAAGAATGATTTTAAACGCAGAAGTGCCTAGTACATTTTCCTTCCTTGAATGGGAATCGTTTTCTAAATTTGGAAATATACCATTAACTCATTTATCAAATGTCTCATTTCATTTTGGAGGGATTCAAGTTGGAATGCCAGCGTACAGTAGTGTGTAAGAGGAAGGGTAACTGGCGTGAAGGCATGCACTTAAGCAATAGAGGAATTTACTTTTCAGTGTCTTCCAAGGTCCATGAGGATGCATACTTATTTACCCAGAGAGTATGGATCTCACTATGTTTGTCCAGGAGGTGTGACTCTGTGGAGGAGAATACTTATAGGTAAGTATCAATCTCTTATTGTATTATGTTTCAGAAAAAAATATGTTTAGAAATCAATTGATTTTTAGCAGTGATAAAATCTCTTAGTCTGTGCTGGTTTCTTAACAGTGGACAGTCCCAGATGTTGAAGTCAGCACAACAAGAGAAAAACCCAAATCCCGATAAGACTTGAGGATTTTTCGAAAATTAAATGCAAAATAGTTGGGGCCCATGTTGCTGCGGGCGTGAAGACTAAGTAACAGTAAGAAGATGTGCCGTTGGAGAGCTTCTCATGTCCTTCTTTTGCATAAAGTTTGCACACGTACAAAACCCAGGACTTTAATGGCTTTTTAAGAGAGGGCAGAATTACACCTCTTGGAACTTAAAACAGCAGACTCACGTGAACCGGAACGTACACTGTGGCCCTCACGATTTATTTTAATATTTCTTCTCAAAGTACTTTCTGTTTCTAAATAAAAACCGTGCCTTCTGAAACCTGTAAGTGATGTATACTGGCCACATCAAACCTTTTAAAAGCGTTTTCCAAATCCAAAATTGTTAGCGTGGAACCAATGTTTGTTTGGGAAACAGTAAAACAGGGGCATGTGGGCGGGCTTATTTTAGAGACCAATTGCTGCTTCTGCTTTATGCTTTATTATTTCTTCTCTTTTTCTTTTAGCCAAGAACTTTTAAGCTACATAATTGACTATTGCTTGAAAAACGTTGTAAAATAATGTTTGTACATGTGATACAAAAGTTTAAAACAAACCAAAACAAAAACTAGCCACTGTACTGTGTTTTCTGGGAATTAACCATCCCACATAAACATATGCCACAGTAAGCCACTGCCAGCTCTCCCACCGACCACAGGAAGGCTTAGGATTGGTTTAGGTCATGCCTTAATAAACGATGAATTGGAAATGCAGGGCCTGTGAGGAAGAATTCATTGCTTAGATCTGGCATCAGGCAGGGTTGTCTTAGAGTTGCCAAGTACTCGCTCCCTGGCCTTCGGCAAAATACTTGAGGGCTCTCGGTCTGTTTCATCTATTGTAGAATGACTCGTTTCATCTCCTAGCACAATGACTGGCAGTGGCCCCCACCATGCTGAATCTAGGAGTCCGGTACATGGTCTAAATCCTGGTGACAGAGATAGTGGAGTAGAAGATGGCAGAAACGTCACCTTATTGACATGAGAGAAAGAGGATTGAGAATGCATTTCTGCGTGATCCATTTTTGCTTTGCCTTGTGTCTGATTCTACCACACCCTAACCTACAGGACTCACGTCAAAATCTCTTGAAGCCATTTTTAGGAGATGTGGAAAGTGTGCGTGAAGGGAGAAAGCGTCAAGAGCAGAAAGTGTAGGTGAAAGAATAAGAGATATTCAGTCAGTCATCCAGCCATTATACCGAATGCCCACTGTGTGCTAGGAGTAGGGGATACGGTAATGAACAAAACAGACAAAAATTTTTGCAGTCATGAAGCCTATGTTATAGATGTGGGAGATAGACCATAAATAAATTGATATGTTGGATGATGGAGATAATAAGTCTGTACAGGGAGTGATGAGAGCTGGGGCAAGGGAGTGGCTTTCAGTTGAAAATAGGATCATGTGGAAATCTGGGAAATGGGGGAATTGGGAACAGATCTTGTAAGTCATGGAAAGGAGTCTGAGTTTTTCTTTGAGCGGGATATGAAGCCATTGGAGACTTTTGAGCAGAGAAGTGACACGATCTGACTCCTAAGCGTCTCTCTGCCATACAGAGGGGCAGTGATGGAATCAGGGACTAGATAACAGGTGATTGGAATAATTCAGGCTGGAAATGATGGTGGCTTGGATCAGGGTGGTAGTGGTGGAGGTGATAAGTTGTCAGATTCTGGATCAGAACAGGTCGGTCACTTGACTGTGGTGGTGAGGCACTAGGAGGAGTTGAGGATGACCTCAGCGTTTTTGGGCTGACAGCCAGAAGGGCAGGGTTGTCAGCTACTGTTTACTGAGACGAAAATGAGAGGAGGAGTAGGTTTGGGGAAGAGATCATTTCAGGTGGGGACAAGGTGAGATTCCTACCAGAGAGCCGAGTGTAGAGAGGAGACAGTTGGATGTACAATGGTCATTATTTAAAGCTCAATTTGCACAAGTTGGTAAGTCATCAAAGTTCTGTTTAAATGATTTAAATTTCTAAGGAGATGGTATTATAATTCACATTATGTATATTAGGAAATGATGTAGAAAGATTAATTTTCTTAAGATCACAGATATGAAGCTTTGTTTTATAGCTACAAGTTCCACATCGATTAAACAAATAATACTTATAGTTACCTTCACATTACACACACCCTCTCTTCTAGAGAAGTATAGGTGATATCTTTGATGAGGATTATATGAAAGGTGTTTTTTTTTTTACTTTTTGATGTGTCGAAATCTAATATTCTCATGTAGGCTTTAACTTTGAATATACATTAAAATTTTTTTAAATGGTGAATGTAGATGGCTATGAATATAATTAATTTAAAAAAACATTCTTATATTTAAAAATTCCTTCTTTTAAAAGCAGTTTACTTTGTGGTAATATATGTTCTTGTCAGTTGTTGAAAGGGGGAAATTCATTTGCACAATCTTAAGTTTATTTCTTTTATGTCGTAAAATGCATGATGTTTATATTTTGAAGCAGAAATACAAGTAATGAAAAACACATGTAATTGAGCTTTGACATTATTATTTTCTAGGTATGATGGTACACTGTACAATACAAATAGCATAATGGAAGTTGAAATCTATCAAAAATAACTATTCTATTTAAAGATTTATGTACTTTTATAACTTTCATTCAATAAAGCAATGGAATGTTATTTTATTTCATAAATTCCTAAGACAGTTAAATTTTATATGGTCTAATAACTTACGTGATAAGGAGCAGATTAACATAGTTTTCTTAAATTAAGCCATAAGAGGAAGTACATATTCTTAAAAGTCATATGCAGTGATTTACGGGCTATGACTATGTTTACTTTCTATGACCTTGGATTTTTAAAAATTATAATTTCCGGTCTCTCATCTATGTAATAGCAAACTCTTTCTGATTCTACAGGAAGTCCTGCACGTTGCAGGAGTGGAAATGCAGTTAACGGCCGCCGTATCGTTTTTGACCATTCTGCAGGAAGAATCAGTGTCAATTCATACATATGCCCACTCCTTCCTGCAAGTCATTCTGTTACATCTGGAGCACAGGGATGCAGGTCAGGGGCCTGGCGTGCTTAATTATATACTTATTTACTGTTTCTTGAATGTGGCCATGATGTTCTTTGAACCTTTTTTTAGCCTGATGAGTATAACTGAATGAGGCCATGCTGTCCAAGAGTTGATCATTAGTCTGACTAAAAATAGCCATGGCTGTATCTTACAAAACCTGAAAAATTCAGCATCTTTGAAAGCTGAAGACCCATTAGTTCACCTTATGATTTACGCTTTCTTCTTCGATTTTTTTTAACTTTACATTTGTGTTATAATATTGTACAGCAAAAAAGTGTACAATTTAGGTTAAAGATATCCACTAATATTATTTTTAATGATGTAAATGTTTTCTAGATGTTGGCTAAGATAGAGAAACTTTTTCTACTAGTAATAAAAATTACTCCACTTTATCGTTAAATACTACTGAACTATCAATTGCTGAGTCGAAACTAAATTTGTGAGACTTTTCTTGTGTTTTATTTTTGTGTGTCTGTGAGATTGTAAGTGAGACATTTAATTTGGCATATTTTATCTGTGTGAATCAGGTGTCAGCAACGCATGGCTGGAAACTCTTCTGTCTGTGATAGAAGTATTACCCAAAGAAACTCTAAGGCATGAGGTAATACTCTTTTTTCTTCCTTTCTTTCTTTCTCTCTTTCTTTCTTTCTTTCTTTCTTTCCCTTCCTTCCTTCCTTCCTTCCTTTTCCTTCCCTTTCCTTCCTTCCTTCTTTTCCTTCCTTCCTTCCTTCCTTCCTTCCTTCCTTTCCTTCCTTCCTCTCTTTTCTTTTCTTTTCTTTTTTTCTTTTCTTCTTTTCTTCTTCTTCTTCCTCTCCTCCTCCTTCCCTTCCTTTTCCTTTTCTTTCCCTCCTTCCTTCCTTCCTTTTTCCTTCCTTCCTTCCTTCCTTCCTTCCTTCCTTCCTTCCTTCCTTCCTTCCTTTCTTTCTTCCTTTCTTCCTTTCAATACAAGTAAGTGAAGTTTTGCTTTTTGTTTTTGATAAAAATGGCATTTTAAAAAAGAATAAAGTTATTTCCCACTCATAAGGCAACATATATTCATTATAGAAAATTTGAGTAGTACAGGAAATAGTAGAAAGAAAAATCATGGTTCTGTTCTTAGCCACTTTCAATATTCTGCTATAATTTCATTTCAGGTTTTTTCCCTATGTATGATTGCTTTTGGCCTTATTAGTGATCTTATTGAATTTATATATGGTTGTTTTTACAGTTAGCATTATTTTCCTGTTAGTTTAAACTTGGTAGTAGCTACAAAATACTTTGCTTGCTTGTTAGACATTTAAGCCAATTTTCAAAATAAGGCATTAATGAAGATCCCTGTAGAGCTTTTCTTGTTTTCCAGAAAATTTCTTTAAGTATAGCTTCCAAAAATGTGGAATTACTAGGTCAGAGGGCATAAAGATTCTTGAGGGTGTTGATTAGCAACATATGAAAATGCCTGCATCCTTGGACTTTTATCAGGAATAGTGTTCCAATTTAATCTGATGATGATCCCAAAATGGAATTGCATTTTAGTCGGAACTTTAAAAAATTATTATGCTGTTGAATATTTTCTCATATACTCTATTAATATCAGTTCTATTTATTCGTTTGGAATTGTCTGACTATATCCTTTGATCACTATTTATATGTGCTTTTTATCTATCAAGGTTGCCAATCCTTTGTTTGTTGCAAATATTGTTACTAATTTCTTGTTTGCTTTTTTATTTTCAATGTTTAATATACCCTTCTCTAAAAGTTTTAGTAAATTAAGATGAGAGAATGGGAAAATTGGAAAAGAAATTTATTCTCTAATGAAAATGTTTTTCATCCTGTGAACATTATCCCTATACATATTTCTTTCCAAACATGTCTTCGGTGAAGTGTTGTCTGTGAATTTCATCAAGTGTCTTTATTCTTTCTTTGCCCTCATGCAATTTATGGTCCTACTGCAATGCTAAAATGCTTGCTCAAAAATACTTGCAGTTATAAGGATGTTTGTATACTCGATGCCAAACATTTAGATGATTTCATGTATTTAAATGTTGAACGTAGTGTCGACATGTGTTATTTATATTTTTGAAGGGTGATATGTAGTAGATACAGTTTTTACTCTGGAACACCATGTGGTATTTAACGTGTGATTTTTAAGATTTTAAATATGCATTTTATTTCATATATTTCACCTTTAAATTATATTTGTTAGTATGCATCCAGGAATTTTGGTTACTTTATTGAGAGAAATAAAACCCTTTTGTTAGAGTCATAGAATTTTAGAACTTAGAGGGCTCTTAGTACGACATATTCTAATTTCCATTTTAAGTAGATGAGAAACCGTGGGATGAGAAATAGCAAGATGAGTTGGACAATTTAAAGAACTAGGACCAGAATTAGGACTTGATCTTCATCGTTCTTTACAGCATATTATACTGTTGAGCTTTTGAGTGCCCAGCAGATGTGTGATACAGTATCGGACCTGGGTGGTTGTATTCAAATGACAGAGTGACTTAATAGAATCTATGCGAGGCTATAATCTATGATGTTTTGCACCCCTTTAGGATAAATATAAAAATCTATATGGGATAAAAATAAATTTCAGGGCAGCTGGTAATTAATTTTCTTTTTTCTTTTGAAAACATGTTTCACAATTATACTTTATGTGCATACAAATTATTACAGAATTCGCCATAGCTTAAATTCAATCTCTTTTTCGCCCAATTAATTTTTACTACATAATTTATCATCATCTTTATCATATGTATGTAATTACCTGGAAGACAGACAAGGTGACCCAGGTCGAACAACTATGCACCTCAAATGCTAATTCAGATTCTTTAAAAACACTTAGAACTCTAAAATAGTCTTTGGAGAAAATAGCTGACATTAGTGTCAAGAATATATAAAACCTAAAAAAAAAAAATATATATATATATAAAACGTGATGAATTTGTTCTCTAAATCTTTCTCTTTAGATTTTGAATCCACTTGTTTCCAAGGCACAACTTTCTCAAACAGTCCAGTCTCGTTTTGTTAGTTGTAAAATTTTAGGAAAATTAACCAACAAATTTGATGCCCATACGTGAGTATTTGTATTAACTTTTTGTCTACTTTATTCAATTGATTTAAAATGTATAATAACTGTGTGACCAACAATTATATTAAGTTCATATTATTCCATACTGCATACAAATTTAGTTCTTCTAACTTTATAGCATTCTCAGAAGTCTGCTTATTCAGATGCATTTCTTCTTGATCTCATGGCTTTTCAAACTCGATAAGATTAACTTTTCTATTTCCTGTCTTAATCTACCTGTCACATATCTACTATAGTTTTGAGGATGAAATGGCATTATCTCATAGACTGCAAAAATTGGTAAACATGACATAAAGATAGACTTTTTGCTTTCTTCCATTATTGTTATGAATTCATTATTTTGAGTAATGTGTTTTATTTTGAGGTTTTTATGGAGAATGTTTATAATTTGTACGCTCCTCTCTGCCCAGATGATAAATCTCAAAGAGAAGGATGGAATGGTGTATAATTATACCATAAGAGAAAAATATAAAATTGAAGATTTTGGTTGATGGTTGCTAGAATCAGATATTCCACTTATTTACATTTTTTTTCTTAGCTAAGATGTTTAACTGCCAATCCACAATTAACCATTATTTTAAAAAGACTCATACATAATTTACAAGTAGCTGATGAAAACATCCAGATGTAATACATATGTTAAAATACATTGTAAACTTTGAAGTTTTAAAGAATATTAGCTATTATTAAGCTAAGATTTTGATGATAATTATTTCAAAATATTAATTATTCCGAAGCGCTCACCCATTTGCATGTTTCTTTCCTCTCTCTCTAAGCATTAAAAGAGAAATACTTCCCTTGGTAAAATCACTCTGTCAAGATGTAGAATATGAAGTTCGATCTTGCATGTGTCGGCAATTAGAAAATATAGCTCAGGGCATTGGGTAAGTATACTTCCAATTTCTTGTGTCGCATTCTTATTTCTGGATAGCAGACATGTGAATCCTCTTTCTGTATTCCATGAAAGCATGCTATTGAAAAGCTCAACTACATATGATCTTTAAGAGTGATCATGATAAGTACCTCCTGATGTGTCTAGATTAAAAGAGGTAAAAATGAAAATGCTTAGCATGGTATGCATTCAATTAATGTTAAGTTCTTTACTTCTCACCTTAAGTTACTTAGCTGTCATTCCAAATGCCTGGATCCAGGAAGAGAAAATGTCCCAATATGAACCATGCATGCACTCTTATTTACGAGTAATCGATTCCCTAATTTTGATCTCAAAACCAGTTTTGTATGATAGGTCTTCTAAGTCTAGGCTGACTCTGGATCATTGTGGGCCATAATTAATTCAGTCTCGGCCAGATCCGCACTCCTTAACCAGGATCAGAACCTATTAGGAGAATATACTGTTGTCTTTTTGTATCCTATTTTTTTTTTGTCACCTTATATTTTGCCACTGTTGAAAATGGGCGAGTCATCATGTGTTCATAGTAGTTCTGAAAATTAATTTAGGATTATTGCTTAACGATTAATTTATAAAAGTAAAACTAGAAAGAATCTACTTAGCTTATGTAAAATGCTTAGAATAGTGCCTGACACATAGAAAACAATAGCCAAGTGTTTACTTCTATTATTATTTTATAAATTTTGACATAAACAACTAATTCCTTAGACTCATCTCTAAAAATAAAATAATACGGGTAAAAAATAAGCAAAATGTTAAAATGTATTGTAGAACTCAAAGGCTAAGTTTATACTTTTCCCAGTAGTATATGAGATGTTTCCTGCACCTTTACCAACAATGCAGATTTATCGTTAAATTTTCTAATTTCATTGGCAAAAGTAGTATTTCACTATTGTTTTTGCACATATCTCGTATTATCCAATAACTGTCTGTCTACTTGAGTATATCTCTTGCTGAACTCAGAGCATCTGGAAGACAGGATTGTATCTATTGATTATTTCATCGCCCATATGTAATCCAGCGCTTACTTAAGGCAGCTGCTCATATATATTCATTGAATGAATATATTTCTCTGACAACCAATGAAGTTGAACAATGAGGTTGAATACATGGTTATTTGCCACTTATAATTCTTCTTTATGAAGCACATAGTCATTTTCTTTGCCCATATGCCCATTATAAAAGTTGAGGGGAAATAAGACATCATGGCAGACCTACCCGTGTAGGACGCAAATAGTTTCCTCTTTCATTAGTTCCTCTTAGCAAACTGGATTGTAGCAGAGTATTTTTTCAGAAAGTAGGTATGGACTGTATACTGCCTAAGCTATTTTATATTTAAGAGAATGTCTTTCTCTTGCCTTCACATGTAAAGTCCACCCTGGGGCAGAATTCTCGGTTATAATTCTTTCAATAAAAACCCTTCTGGCATTTAAGTATGTGGAACAGAAGCCTGAGGACAGCCTGGTCCTACTATATTTGTGGAAGTCCGGTTTTATCAGCTCAATGCTATCAATGCTAGTCATTACAATCTAACCCTCATGATGTCTTCAGGGAGTAAGATACAGGGTCAGGGATAACGAGATGAATGAAATAGGCAGGCTTGCCCAGATGGCCAACCAAAAATTTTGGGGTCTGCCTGTGTAATACAACTCTATCCAGGTGCTGGCTATGATGTGTCATCTGATGGTAGCTGTCTGCTCCAGCTTACATACTGATAAAGATGGTTGGCTAACACAGCAGAACAGCACCAGCATTTCAAGAAACCTCATTTGTTTGCGCCCTTCTCATTTGCCTGATCTAAGGAGACTGGGCCAGAAGAAATACTGAGGGCCCATCCATATCCATATTTCTTTTCACAAGACGAAGTTGCCTCTAGTGTTCTTACTCAGCCTTCCTCTACATGGTTCCCCTTCATCAACAGCCTCCAATCTGACAAAAGACAGAAACATGGACAGAGTATCAACCATCAGTCCCATCGTATCTGAATTCTGCAACCTGCCCCAACAAAGGCAGTCACGGATCTGCTTTGCTGAAGCGGTTTCGAATGGAAAACTGTATTATACTTTGTGGTTTGGTATAAACTAGTCATTAAGATCTCTGTGGGTAACAGTGTTGTGCTGGGGAAACTAGAGTCGATTTAAACAACTTCGCGGTTACTATTAACGTTTCTTGTGTTTCTATCGTGCTTGCCCAACCAGATCAAAAGTTCCTGGAGAGCAGGAACCATATCTTTATGACTTTTCCTAGTCTCTGTAGCATCTAACTTGGGACTCGTTATTAGTGAGTTCTTGCTACAAATTTATTGATTTGTTTTATTTTCTTCCATTGCTTATTGTGCAGGACAGAACTTACAAAAAGTGTGGTGCTCCCTGAATTAATAGAACTCTCCAGGGATGAAGGCAGCAGTGTGCGACTTGCAGCTTTTGAAACTTTGGTTAATCTGCTTGACATATTCGATACAGGTAAATCTTCATATGGACATATCTTTGCTTCTGAAAGCAGTGTTTTCCATAAGTTTTGCATCACCAATAAGGAGTAAAGGTAGATGCAGAACAGAATTTCTTACGTTAAGTGTTATGATGAATGTTCAGCTTTCTTTCCTTCCTATCTCTCTTTTTATGGTCCCTTCGTTGCCCTCTCTGCTGCCCCATTTACCCTCATGGCACGCACTGTTGCTACAGATATTCTGTATTTCCCTCTTTTCTTTCATCAAAATTTAATTTACTTTTGTGTAGGACTAAAAATTTGGCTTGGTAATTAGCCTTTAACTTGGTCAGCTCATTGACCCTAAGAAAGATCTTGATTAGAGAAATGTTTAAATTAGTTTCCTCTCCTTAATATTTTAATGCTAGATATCCCATGGCCCACCGAAGGAGAAATTTGGGATGGGGAATTTGAGTGGGAATGGATAAGGAGGTATTTCTTACTGTTGCGCAAATCAAATCACAGAGATGATTAGCTGTTCTGCTGAGTGTACGACTAGATTCTTGATGAATGCTGGACTTTAGTTTACCAGGAAACTAAATAACCATTTTGATAGGATAAAATTTGGAGAGGTAAATGTCAAGTACTTGGATGCAAAACTCTAATTATAGAATTACATTTACTTGGATTAACAGCATCTTACCTGAACTAGGAGAGCCTCTTAAAGATTATTGCAGCATAGATAATAATTATGTATGAATGTTGCAGAATAATTATTTAGGCTCTATGAGGAGCCAGAGGAGTAGAAACTGTAATACGTGATGCATGAATAAATGATTGAATCTCCTTGTTCTAATGACGGGGCACCCCTAGGCATCCCAACTAGATACTTGGCATCATCTTCGATGTCTTCCCTATTTCTGCCCCACACTTGGTTATCACCAGTTTGGGCCTAATCTGTGTTCATAAAGGAAGCTAAGTGGAACGTAGCCACGCCCGCTTGTTTATGTATTATCTATAGCTGTTTTTGCACCACAGTGACAGTGCTGAGTAGTTTTGACAGATAAACTGCAAAGCCTAGGACATTTACGAAAAAGTTTGCAGATCCCTGCCTTATTCCAACTATGATCACGTTGTCTTATGATACTTTTTTGTTTGGCTTCATGCTGGTCTGACTTTCTCAAGTACAGAGGTCATTTATTATTCATCTTTCTACTTCTATTTAATACGATGCTTGTTTTGTAGAAATTCAATAAGTATTTGTCGAATGAATGTCATTTAGTGAAAACAGTAGATGTGGCATGGAAATGTGACGATAGTAGCAGTAATAGCAATATACTAATAAGCCTATTATGGCACTTAGTATTGGCAGACCCTTAATGAAGTAGTGATTCATTTCTGAAAGTTTAAGAGAATTATGGGTACCTCAGTATTTTAGAATCAAGACTTAAATATTATATATATATATATCAGAAACTTCTGACTTAAGCAGACATATTCAAAAAACCAATTAACTTTTTAGAGTCCTCTAAGAAGTAAAAGGGAAGAAATTCACTATCCAGAACATATTATAAGCTAACTTATTTCCATCAAAAGCTGCAACATGGTATGAAAGGTATGCAAAAGAGAATAAGAAAGGTTTGCTGGGCTTGCTCCTCATCTGTTGATATTAGTGGTGTTAGAATTCTTGTAGTTATTTAGACTCAAAACCTCAGTCATCTTAGCTTTTTAATTTGTAATCACTTTATATTCTATTCTCTGTGGCCCACAGTATAGAGTCCAAACCCCTCAGCCTGGCATTAAAGTTTTTGATAATTTCAACTCTCCTCTGACCCCTTCTTCACTACACATCTCCATCATCCTTGTTTTCGGATATTTCCTATTACTATGTGGCCAACCTGGTCATTTTTCTTTCTGGAATTTGAATACATGTATTAATTTCTAAGTGTTCAGTATGGGCAATGGATCTAAAGTGTTTTATTTTGTTTTGTTTTCCAGATGACAGAAGTCAAACTATACTTCCCTTAGTGAAATCATTTTGTGAAAAGTCTTTCAAAGCTGATGAGTCAATTCTAATTTCCTTATCTTTTCACCTAGGAAAACTATGCCATGGACTATATGGTATGTAACCTAAGAATTTCAAGATTACACATAATATTTTTCTTTATTTTCTACCTTAACTACTAAACTTCAGCTCTTCAGTTGTAAAATCTATCCTTTAAGTGTGTAAAATCTTGAGAGGTCTTAGAATTTTTGTAGCATAATTTAGAACACATTTAGTAATGATGTTTTCACTAATAGAACCTGTTTGAAAGAACAATCACAGTGAAGTAGGCATAGCCCTTTAAATTTCTGGATATTTTATATTTACGTATTAGATGGTATATGATGCTCGTGTATATTAACTATTGGTGCATAGTATTTGTTTATTAACTATTTGTTGAATAATTAATATATCATGTGAAAAGTTTATCTTGGAATGTAGAATAATGCCCGTAACTCTTGGCACATGGAGCATATTACTCAGTTCTTAGCTTACTATAATAATGTAAGCATCAATTAATTATAACCATCTAGCATAGTAAAACATCTTTTTATGTGGATTGTAGACTTTTAATGGGCAGTTGAAAAATGTATTGCAATACATAATGAGTTCCTAGCTTCCTAAGATAGTTAATGAATATGGAACCAGTCTACTGATCAAAAATATTTCGAGTTTACTGGGCCATCTTTTAGATTGAATTTTTAAGCTTCTCTGCAGACACATATCCATGTCTTTTCTGCAGGCAATTTTTGAATATTTACCACAATATTAGTATTATAGCGACTCATCATTGGTCTATAGTGTGATCCATGCTGCAGAAATTCATGCAGGCATAATTCCTGCATTGCTCAGTTTATACTGTTGAAATTGAAATTAAAATATTATTTAAATTAACATAAAGTGAAACAGTAGAGCTATTAGATTTCTTCATAATTGTTACTTTTTCCTCCCTGTTGCTTTTATTTATAATCACTAACCATTTATTTAAATATTTGATTCCAGTTATGTTTTTATTGTACTTTACTTTTCTCTTTTTAATTTTTGTTTCAGTTAAGATGTTGAGCAAAGGTTTTACATTTTGTTTTAGGAATTTTTACTCCAGATCAGCACTTGAGATTTTTGGAGTTTTATAAGAAACTTTGTACATTGGGTTTGCAACAGGAAAATGGACACAATGAAAACCAGATTCCTCCCCAAATCTTAGAGCAGGAGAAGAAGTATATTTCTGTACGGAAGAACTGTGCTTATAACTTTCCGGTAATAAATTACGTATTTGTATTGACTAAACATTTTTGACTATTACTTAAAATTATGTGAATAGAGAGCATTAAAAAATATCGCCATGAAAAAATAATATTTGAAACTTGCTGCTTACCATTATGTCTGGTAGCTACAGTAGGTACCGAGTAAATATTGGTATAATTTACATTTCCCTGTATATGTAAATGAGAATTATATGCGTGCATATGGATCTTCCAAATATGATTCCTAACTCAATTATGGTTCAGAGGACATGATTTAAAGTTAACTGAAATGACTATAATATTAGATGTTGATGCATGTTTTTCTCTCTTTGCCACTCCTCTCCTCCATTCCGCCTCCGCCAGGCCATGATTGTTTTTGTTGATCCTAAACACTTCCACATGGAACTCTATTCCACGTTCTTCTGCCTGTGTCATGACCCGGAAGTGCCAGTCAGATACACTATCGCTATTTGCTTTTATGAAGTAAGTCTGAAGCAGCATTGCCACTTTATGTCTGTTGTCGATTCTATCTGTGTGCACTAGACGGTGTTTTGATGTTTTGTGCACATCTGTTTACAGATATATTATAAAATATGGTCTCCAGATCTCTTTCGTATTCTAGTCCTAAATCTTATTTGAAAATTCCCGTAATTCTTTTCTTAGACTGTTTACAGAATTCATTTATGTAAATATGTTGATCATTTATTAATCCGTTCATCTAACGTATTTATACTAAGTGTTTACTTTAAGATGACATTGTGGTGTAGATTTAGGTGTTGCAGATTTGGAAGTAAAATCAGTTTTTATATGCTTTATAATATTTATATTCGACTTTGTACCTAAAGAACTTGAGAGCAAGTGGAAAATTGAGATTATTTAAATTTATTGTTTTTTACTGCAAATGTGTCATTTTATGAGCATAGCCTTTAGATTCAGCCATTATAACAGCTCTCCGTAACGTAAGAGCAAAAGCGAATTGAAACTTTAATGATGGATTTAATTAATTATTTAACCCTTGAGGCTGAAATTTGGGGCATGTTTATTGAGCGATTGCATTAAGTACATGCATGTTTATAGTTGCAGTAAATGTGTATAAACCATAACTTGTCAGCTTCAAAACTGTCACATTAAAATCTATAAGTGGCATAATATAATATTTCCTTCCTTTATAAGAGGTATAATAAATATTCTTATCCCCAGTGAGGATATTTCATGCCCTTTCTTGCACTGTGCCCCTGCCTCGAAGCATGGCTACATTAACAGAAAGTGTGCAAGATACCTTAGCATCATTATAAATGTTACTTAAGGTTCTTTTGGCCATTGGGTGGTAGTCCTTGCTTCTTTTGAATAACATTTTTTTTTCTGGTATGAATGAATTAAATGTTCATTGTGCAAAATCTAGGAAATATTTCCTTCGAATGGTATAATTCATTAAAATAAGTCCAGTGTTGCACAATTAAGTCATTTCGAAAATATATGTATAGAAATCTGCTTTTGGAGGAAGGGAGAGGGCGAGGCGTGGCCAGGTGAGTAATAGGAGTGAGTTTGGAAATCACTGATCTAGCTATTTGCTGAGTGGCTAGTTTCCTTATTCTCACGATCATACCATTTAAGTAGGCCAATAATGATACTTTACTCCAGTCTACACTGGTGGATTTAAATTTTCCTAACAGTGTTACTGCTGGATTCTGAGAATTACTTTAGTATGTTCTGATTTTATTCTTGTTTTTATTATTTTGAAAATATTTCCGACAAGTCAAAAGCAAGCCTGTAGAGCAAAAATTTTGACGCTTTTTAAAATCAGGAACCGTTTTAACAAATAAAACTTTACTCAGAGCCAATATGTAAATAAATTCATCAACGAAGCTGAAATGGAAATGGGTGAATCTTCCGCCCTGTTTGTCTGTTCACAGAGGAGTTGCGTAGTCTAGATGCTCCCAGCTCCTCTCCTGCCGATCAGGTGGGAAAAGCCTCCGGGGTTTTGTTTGCGTTGGCGTCATCTCCATCCCCTCCATCCCCGTATCTCTGTAGGCCTTCAGCAGAATTTGCCTCTTGGGAAGTTCTAACTGGGATGAATGCTCATAAGCCTGGGATATCCCGTCAGACCCTGATGGCAGCTCTAAGACTTCCCAATATAAATTAGAGGCATCCAGGAGCTTATTATTGCTTGTGATATCAAAGTGATGACTCTGATAAATTCATTTTTCTGCACTCTCCACCCCCATATGTTGAGTTCCCCACCCTCATATGTCCACATACTCCACATGTTATGAAACAGAGTAAAAAGCTGATTACATATGCAATTAATTTTCTAGACATCTAATTTTATATTTATGTTGTAATCTAATCTCGTTTTAGAAGAAATATCTATAACAGGGCTGTATTTTTAAGAATAATTGTTATAGCCTTTATATGTCTAGTAGTCTCAAATCTGAGAGAGTTTATTGCTACATTTTAGGTGTCTAAACTTCTGGATTCTGGAGTATATTTAATACATAAAGAACTAATAACATTATTACAAGATGAATCACTGGAGGTAATGTCTTCTTACTCTGTTTTTTATTTATTTTATGTTACATCCGAATATATAAATGCTCCCCACCCCCCGTACACACTTCCTGGTAATCGAATGAACTCTTTCATCTGACAAGCCCTAGAAGTGTCAAGCCAATGTACTGCTGTATAATAGACTGGAAATTGGGAGCTTCTTTAACAAATATTGGGTTTTAAAATATATTTAGTTTTAAAATACATATGTGTATACTCGTTAAGGACAATTTTGACAATGCCAAAAAATAGACAAGAACGCCTTTATTTCCAGTTACTATTACCGTGTTGTTATATTCTTTCATTTCCTTTTTTTCTATGTAAATGTTTTTGTTTTACACAATTGTAATCATATGATAGGTCACATTTTATATCTTTTTTTTTCCCTTAGCATTATTTGGCGAGTATACATACTTGTGAAGGATTTGAAGTACTTTATTTCGATGCTATAGTTAGTATATCCCATTCACCTAAATAACTACTAGCTCGCTAAAGTGCAACTTGTCGACATCAGCGAAGGTGTTGTCTGACTTCAACTCTGCTTTTCAAAAGTTTTTGAGCATCTGGTTGTGTGGAAGTAGCTGTCTTAGATCTAGACTATTTGACAATATCGAGAGGCAGATATACTGACCTCCTTTGACAGTTTGAGAATTTGATAGTGATAGGTACTTTGATCAAGGCAGTTGATCGTGTTTCTAAGACCCTCCAGCAAAAAGATGTAAGAAAATAGAAACCTCCAAAACGTTGTTTGGTACATAACACTATTTCTGTGTGAGAATTGACATGTGAAGTTAACTAATCTAGGATTAGGAAAACATAGTAATCATGGTAAGAGTAATCAATATTTCTGTTAAAAGGTACTAGATGCTCTTATAGATCATCTTCCAGAAATCCTGGAACTTATGTCTAATGGCGGAGAAAGCACTGTTCAAGAGAATAAGGTAAATCCCATGTGTCAAAAAGTCACTGAACGTTGTAGATATTACCTTACTCAGTTGTGAGCAATCAGTGAAAGGATTTATGGAAAACATTTAAAATAATGCTGTCCACATAGCAGGTGCCCAGGGAATGTCTGTGGGAGCTTGAACAGCTTGACTTTACTTTATAATCCTTATACCAATATAATTTTTATTTATTGTCCTTGGAGTTTACACTCAGAGTTCCAGTTTTTATTCACATGAATTATTATTCCAAGAGTAGTAACTAGTGAGAACAAAAGGATAGGAATTTAGAAGGTCAGAGTCTGCTGACAGTGAAATATAATAAATTTTACTTTAATTAGAAGGGTTGTGAGTCCCAGTCTCTTTCAAAATTTTGTTTCCATCAATCATGTTTTACTTATGAATTGTTTTAAAGTATTTGTTTAATCAGACGATCTCCCTTTGACAACTGAGATGCCTCCTAAATGCCGAAGTGAGCGAGAGCGTCTTCCTCCCCGACATGCTGTTAGCTGAATAGTGTGACTGAGTGCTGCAGCTGATCTATTTATCACCGATTCTTTGGGTGGGTTTTCTTTTTCAGTTATCATCTCTGCCCGATTTGATTCCAGCTCTCACAGCCGCTGAACAGCGAGCCGCAGCCTCTTTAAAATGGAGAACTCATGAGAAGCTCCTGCAGAAATACGCCTGTCTGCCACACATCATATCAAGTGACCAGATTTATTATCGCTTCTTACAAAGAATGTTCACAATCATGATGACAAACGTGAGCCCAATTCCTTTTATCTTGTTCTTTTGAACTCGTTCAGGGTTTTGGAATTACTACCAGATTCTTTTCATTCTTGGAATAACACAACCAAATTAGTTCATTCCCGTCCATCCAGAAGGATACTATCCTCTCAGGATGTTACCTGAGGAGGAGGGAACTCAGGCTTCCCTTTGCTTCTCCACTAGTTCTCCCTTTATCATTTTCTACCCGCCCCGGAGGAAGGAGTGACCACTTACCTTTTGTTTATATACTGCCAGGGTGGGTATAAATAGACCCACTTCCAACATGATAACAGTTCTTCTCCAGGGGAAGGTTGACAAGAGGTAATGATCTCAATTGCAAAGTGTACCTTTTGCTCTTACGTACACCTCTTACGTGTCATGGCCTCCATGCCTACCTCAGCCCTGCCATTTTGCTAAGGCATCCCTTAAGCCCCTTAATATAAGTATGGTTACTTTTTAAAAATAATACTTAAAGGGTAGCCATGTGACAGATCATGTTTATACCAGAAATGTGGATGCCTTACTAAGGATAACCTTAAAATTAGAGTCAAAAGCAGCGAGGAAAGAGTTATACTCAAACTCCCCTATGCAGTAAGTTGTCTGCCTTTTTCACAAGAATTTCCGGAGAGGATTATTTAACCCACAGTTTACTGTACATTTAATATGACATCCTACTACCATTTTTCAATGTCTACATAATATGTATGTTTTAGAAACGGTTAAAAAAGTACTTTAAATTCTCATTTTTCTTAATAAAAGGGAGCTAATAAAATCTAGCAGCCATCTTAAAAATCCAAATCAGTTTCAGCTTCAAAGATTAAAAAGAGAAAAAAATGACATTGACGTAATTTACAACTTAAGTATATATATAAAAAAAAAAAGGTATACATTTCATGCGCTAACGCTCCTACAAGCTTATTTCCTGTATCAAAGCAAAGCCCAGAGGATGAAGCTTCCATTGTAGATATAATGATGTTAAGAAGTGATTTTGACAACAGTACCAACTTATTCAGAGGACAGTGCATGAGCGCACCACATGGGAAATTTCACATAAAATCAAACAGAATTTATTAATTATTTTAGTTAGAAATTACTTATTTGAGGAAATAGGAGTGAAAAAGACTGAAAGAATCCTGCTCTAACGGAGCTCGCATTGTGGAGTGGGGGTGATGTGGGGAACGATGAAGTAAGTAAATACGTTAACAGGCGCTGACAAATGCTGTGAAGTTGATCTTAATTTCTGTATCAGTATAATTACTTAGGAGGCATGTTTCTGTTCAGAATACTAAGAATACATAACTTTGCCATATTTTTAGCCTCTCTTACTAGGAAAGAAATGATTTACAGCATAGAGTGTGGACAAAATACTTTTAAATCAAAGAGATTTGAAAAAAAAAATCGAAGAGATTTGTTTTGCTGTTTTCTTTTCCAAGGACGTAATTCCACACTTAAAAGGAGATACATGATTATTATAGTACATTTTCCATGATTGAAGAAGACACATATATTCTGTTTCAATATTCTCCGGAGAAAAGAAAGAGTACTATTTTTAGTTTCATACTTGATGGTCATATTATTCATTCCTTTAACAGAATTTATCAAACTCTTGCTACCAAAACACCAAGTGCTATTCTGGATGCTAGGAATACAATAGTGAACAAGACAGGTCATATTCACATAAACCCTTACATTCTTCTGGACACAGGCAATAAACCAACATATACACATATGGCATGCCAGGGATGAAAAGTACAACAAGGACCTGTAAGGCAGGGTAGAGAGGAAGAAAGTGATTGAGGGCAGCTGGATGCTACTGTGGACATAGCGATCAGGAAGAGTCCTCTCTGATCAAGTATGCTTCATGTAGAGGCTTGAACAAAGTAACGGAGTGACCTCGTGGCTGTCTGACGGACGGGTGGTCCAGGCAAAGGGAATAGTGAACACAGTTCTGTGATACAGTTGCACTTGGCCATGAGAGGAGCAGCAAGGCCATTGTGGAGAGCTGTAGAGAGAGAGGAGGCTGGAGAGGTAGCTGGGTCCACAACACAGGTGCCTGAAGACCATGATGTGGAATCTAGATTGTATTCTCTAATACAGGAAAATCTTTGGAAGGTTTTGAGGAGAGGAATGGCATAAGCTAACTTTTTTTTTCCTACTCTTGTTTTGAAAACATTTTAAGGACACAAAATGGCAGAGAAAATGCTATAATGAACTCTCATAAGCCAAACACCTACCTTTAACAATTGTTAGCATTTTGCCATACAGGTGGTCCTCAACTTAACGATGGGGGTTACGTTGAAAATATCATTAAGTTAAAAATGCAATATGATGCACCTAGCCTACTGAACATCAGAGCCTAGCCTACCTATCTTAAATGTGCTCAGAACAGTTGTACTAGCCTACAGTTGGGCAAAATTATCTAACACAAAGCCTATTTTATAATAAAGTGTTGAATATATCATAATTTATTATGTGTATCACTTTAGCACCATTGCAAAGGCAAAAAATCATTAAGCGAGCCATCATAAGTCAGGACTGCCTGTGCTTTTTCTATTTCATTGTGCTAAAAGATTGTAAATTGTGGATATTATATTTTATCTATAAACATTTCAATATTCATTTCTAAAAAGGACATTCTCCTATATAATCACAATACAATTATAATGTTTAACAAAATGAACAAGTATTCTTTAATATTATGTGATATCCAGCCCATGTTAAGATTTTACAGTCATCCTCTAAATGTGTTTTACAGTCATTTTATTCCATGCAGGATCAAATTAAGATATATATGTATATCTATATATTGCCTTTGGTTGTTACATCGCAATTCTTTTTTAATCCAGAACAGGTTCCCTCTTCCCCTTCTTCCCATTTTTTCATGATATCGAATTTGGAAAAGGCTTAGTTGTCCTGTGGAATAAATATTCCAACTCTGTATTCATCAGATTGCTTTTTCATGGACTCAACTTGTTCATCTGTTCTCCATATTTCTTGTAAACTAGAAGTTAGATCTAAGGGCTTGCTGTGTTTTAGGTTAAACATTTTTGGCAAGAATACGTCATAAACGCCGCCGTGTGTTTTACATTGCATCTTATCTGGTTGGTTGTCCCTCTATAAGTGAGCTAAGGGTGGTTGTGCAGGGCGGCTGTGGCGGTAATGACAGCTCTGTTAGTCTGCTTCAGAATTATGCTTTCTCCCTCGTGATTTCCATTGCAATTCGAAGCTGACACCCAATTTCCCATCAACCTTCCACCTATTAGTTTTAGCATTGATTGATGATCCTTGCCCGTCTCAGTTTTTCATTAGAACTTGCAAAAGAGTGATTTTTTAAAAATGTATCATTTCTTCTACATTTTGATGGCATTCTTCTGTGAAGAAATGCTCTTCTTCATCCACTTGGGCTATTTGATTACCCTGAAATACATTTCCTAATGTAAAGACAGGATTACTTCTTAATTCTTTCCCTCTAGCTAGGAGTTGGTACAGTAGCCCCTTTCAGTGGTGACAAATGAATTTTGATTTTGGTTTTATTTCTCTTTTAGATTCATTTTTAATTAAATAATGTTTTAATCAAATTCAGTCATTCTCTGTGCGCTCAAATTTTCACAACTTCTTCAAGCTGCTTTTTATGTGGTTTTGATATGATTATATTTATCTTTCATTTCTGGCCCAAAAGATAACTTACCTCCTATATATATTATATACTATGAGGTACGAAATATACATCACAGTGTAATATGTATTTAAAATTCTATTAGTATACACAACATGCTTTTATTTAGTTCATTTATCTAAAATTCATTTTTCTTAATTCTGGTGGTATTTCTGTTCATGTGTATTTCTTAAATTTCCTGTTCTAATTTGTAGCAAACATTCTCTTTTTCCATTCAGCAGATTAAAAATACCACACAGAATAGTACTCAATACAATGAAAATAGTTTTTGTATGAAATATGAGAAGAGGTAGCGGACAATATTCTCCCAGCAATGTAAAGTTTTATTCTACTTGAATTTAAAGATTCCTCACTATAATAATCTGAATCTTCAAAAGTTGACTATTATGATATTTACATGTAAGTCAAGATGGTGAACATGAATTTATATTGGACATGATATATCTGGTTAAGAGATTTTCCCCTAACAAAGAGCTTGAACCCAAACCCAGTAAAGACGGATGGCAGTTCATTGAGAATTAAGGTTCTGCCCAGTGGCATGACAGAATTTCAAAGGACAACGGAATTTAGAACACCGTAAGAGGGATTGACATGGTGTCAAGCTTTATCTGTATCATGGACCAGGGATCTCTGTGAATGACATTGAGGTTGAAGAGCCAGAAGGCGCAAAGAATAGACCTGATCCTGAGATCTCTAAATATTTTACTTTAGAGGTGGCACATTTTGGGTGATGTACCTGACACAGTGTATGATCTAGCAAATGTTTGTTGAATGAACGAGTGACAAGGTCCAGGGAATGGCTAAGAGAATGATGGCTGCAGTCTATTTGGGGATCACTTAAGATGAAGTGGCAAGGAAATGAGAGTTAAATATAAATCAGATTTGATGATCTGGAAATAACTATGCCAAATTAAATTAACTTTGTAATGTGATATATTAGTTGGTTTGCCTGGATGATCTTAATATTAAATTACGAAGACACTGCCAGAGGGGTGTGAACTCCGTGATTTGAGATGCAGATAACACTGCTGTCACTTTTACTCAATAACTTAAAATTGATTTGCGGGGCCAGATTATTCAGAATATGTACTAGTGTAATTGTCTTTCTTATTTCTTTAAGAATGTCTTACCTGTCCAAAAGGCAGCTTCACGAACACTATGCATTTTTCTACGTTATAATCGTAAACAAGAACAGAGATATGAGGTCATTCAAAAATTAATTGAACGTAAGTTATCATTGTTTCTTATTCTTTTAAAAAAGAGAGTAAACAAAGTGGTTGGACATCATTAGATCTGACTTACATTTTGCCATGAATAATTAGGCTAATGTTAGTAAATACCTAGAAGGTGTTTGTATTTGAGTTTTACAGGTTAAATATTTTTTGGTTCATTTTAGAAATCTTTATGACAGGATCAGATCCATGATGAATGAAAGTAATAATTACTCGGGTCCTTGTTTTGTGTGTGAATTTCTATACTTGAGAAATTAAAATATGTATATTTATGTTGAAAGCCTAGTTTCTACCCTGATGAAATAGAAATTGGAACTAAAATAGAAGCAGAGTATTCATGAATCTAAGTATTCATTTTATGTTTCTATTTTAAATATTAACAAATAAAGGTCTTTTTTTCCCTTTAGAATAGAGTTCCTAGTACACATAAATGTGAATCTGGTGAGCCTAGGTGGTTTATGATGTCTTTAAAAAATTAAGTCGATTAACAAATGCAAATTTATTTTAATTTGCTAAGAATCAAAATTAAGACAAAACTTTAAAAATGTTAGTTCTAGAAATAGTGGCCCAGTGAATTTGTTAATTATTGTATACTTGTTTTGACCATAATGTCTTAAAGCTTTTATCGAACTGTTATCCAGCAGAGGCACATAATGGGATTTTCTGGTTATTGGAGTTTATCTTTTTAAGTACGGATTTCCACTTTTTAAAAAATTGGAGTACAGAAAATTTTATTTAAGAAAAATATGCTCGGTATACTTTAATCTTTCTTTTTTTAGTCTAATTTAATTTCCATTTTTTAGTGATAAGACCTCACATTTAGAATGCTTTATTTTGAAAGAAGATTCTATTTAGTTTTGAATATTAAGAATTTTGCTTTTGAACATTTGTATAATAAAGCAGAAAATTATCCTTTAAATATTGACCTGAATCATTTCAATAATACTGTGTTTACATCTGACTTTATCCATTTCAAAAGATTTTTAAAGAAATAAGAAGAAAACAGTTCATTTGATTGTTAAAAGATTTTGATAACAGGCCTGCATTTGAATTCTAGCTCTGTGACTATCACTTCTCTGGTTTTCAGTATGATCTTTCAGTAGGGATAAGTATATGCTTATCAGATAATATGTGTAAAGTACTTAGCATATAGTGGATGATTAAAAAATAATAGAAATAGTCAGTATTTAATAAATGCTAATAGAACTGAATGCAGTGTTTAATCATTTTATCTGGTTTTTATTTTTTGAAATGTTGTTAATTTGGGGGTCTACAAAGCTGGGGTAGGTAATTTGATTTTTTTTCTCTTTTGTATTTGCTAAACAAATTGTGAGTACAAAGAAACGACATGGATTTTGTGTGTATGTCTGATTTCATTACTCATGTAGGAAAAATTAAACTAATGATAATTGTTTTTTGTTTGTTTCTAGAACTAGGCCAAGGAAAAAGTTACTGGAATAGACTTCGATTTTTGGATACCTGTGAATTTATTATAGAGATCTTTTCCAAATCATTTTTCTGTAAATATTTCTTTCTACCTGCTATTGAACTGACACATGATCCAGTAGCAAATGTGAGGTATGGTATTAATCCAAGAACATATTTTAAAAAATGACATTTTTTAATGTACCTGCCATAATGAATATATGCAAAATCTTTTTCAATTAAAAAATCAAGTAAAGAATTTATATTTGCTTTGAGTTCCTAGTAGTTTTAACTGATGATCCTCAGTTGGACTAAGAATCTCGTCTTTTCCCACTGTCTTGGGTCTTTTGTTTACTAAATTGAGAAAGCAGTAAGTCAAAGCCTGACAGGCCTCTCTGGCTACTTGGATAACACACACTGGCATCAAGAAAAGGTTGAGTGGATATTCTTAATGTATCTATTTTTTAAGACTAAAGGAAAAATAGTCAGAGTTAGCCAGGAGAAGATCTGTTAATTTTTATGGCCCCATTTATTCAAAGAAGTAGGACTGCTTTGAAGTCTTTGTCTTGCCTTTCCCAATATTCAGCTGTTTCACATTTTTGAAATCCAGATGTTAATTGGAGTTGATTAATTAACCGTTAGATTAAATAGAACAGGCCTGAAAATGGCTTGCTTAGAAATTGAAAAAAAAAAGAATAAATATATTTTGCCTTTTTTCTCTCAAAATAAGCATATTATTGTTCTTTTTAATTGTGGTAAAATGTGCATAACATAAAATTTACCATTTTGACGCATATAGTTGAGTGGCAGTAAGTACACACATACTATTTCTTGAGAGTTATTTATCCATTGCATAATGAGTTGAAAAGAATTTTAAACCCTCAGCCATGAGATTTCTGTGTTCTTTGCTCAGTGTCCCGTGTCTCTGTTCCAAACTTGAGGACCTCAGATCTGTAAGAGGGAGAGACACACTCAAAGTCAGGTGGCCGAGATTTCCCTGCACAGAACTTGAGAGCTCCCTGCTGAGTTTTCACGTGCGAGCCACACTCCTGCTGTGTGACATAGGCGCATCTTTTGTACACAACTGACATGAATTGTAGGCAACATTATAATACTTATTAACGGGAAGAAATGTCAAAGCTTAGACCGATATTGTTGCCGTCGAGAGAAAATGTACCAAGAATTGTCAAAAGGTGTTGGGAAATTCAACCTAAGAATTTGTGAGCATTGTTTAAGGGGAACAAATCTGGAAGTTTGTTTTTGTTTTGCATTTTTAGCGTGAGAAAGTATAGAAAGCGTAATTGCATTGGCTTCAGCATTTCGAGTACCTTCTCTGTGCTATATAAATGAGAGGTGAGGTTTCCTTGACTTGAGATTTAAAGTAAATTTAGAGAATTTGTTGATAATTCTTTAGAATTTAGCTCTCACTAAATAACTAATGAATCAGATCATATCGTTAACATTTTGCAAATTGAAGTTGTGACTCTAGAAAAGCAACTTCTAAGTGATGATTTATCATTTATGAAACAGTTGAGAAAAATCATTTGAAAGGAAATGAAATCCAGTCTACTTTGGTCGATGTAACTAATAACATATTGACTCTACAAGAAAGCAACCTGTCATTTAAAAAACCAAATGAAGATTAATTGAATATCACTCTGTGAATTTTGGTGACTTAGGGGGTAAGAGATCATTATATAACAGTTTGTCTTGGTTCCCACTTCCTGCCTGGGCAGCTGCCAGCCAGAGAAATGGATCCAGCAACACCATATACTAATCAGCCTTGGGTACAAAAGCCTTTGTGCAATGCTGTGGAGATGTGCAGATAGAAGGAAGCCCTCCCAGGTGAGGGTGGTAGGATCACGCGGGTTGGGAGAGTGTTTCTGGGGCCACACTGCCAGAGCCGATTTCCAGCTCTACACTAGCTGTGTGTCTTTGGGCAAGTTACAAAGCCTCCCTGTGCATCCATTTCCTGAGCCCCTCATTTGTATGTTGTGAGGAGCAAATACCAGAGATAACATACAAAGAGAGTTTAGTTTACCAGAAAGGTATGGTCTCTAACCTCAAAATCCTTAGAATCTCATGGGCCCAGGAGTCTCATGGGGATAAATCATTACGATAGTTTGTGTAGCTTCTGCTGAATGCTTTCCAGACCTGCCTTGGGTTGTAGAGAATGAAATGTGTGAAGATTGTTTTTGTTTTTCTTAAGTGAATGTTTAAAATTTAAATTCACTGAGTCTGGAGAATGTCAAAGCTGGAAAAGACTATTGGTATTCAAAGGAGTCTTCCCTCTGAGCTGCGGGAAATGAAAAAAAAAATCCCTTTGGGGGAACTGAGACCACTTAATTAGAGAACACGTCGCCAGGCTTAGCAGTATCGGTGGTGAGGTCTAAATGAGTTTGAGACCATTATAGCTATTTACAGAGCTGAAAATTCTAGGAGAGGAGCTTTTCTCTTTTGGGCTGAATAAAAAGCAAATTTTGTTGTGTAAGAAGAATTCTTAACTGAAGCCTCTTAACCGAGAAAGCCTCTACACATAGGACTTAGCTGTCACAAGGTTTGGCATAGAAGTAAAAATAATATCTGGAGAGCACTCGGATGAATAAATGAATACAGCAGCCATAACAGAGACAGCTGCCTAGCATCCCTCTCTAAAACCAGCCCTGGCAAGCAGTGGAGTGTGAGCTCAGCACAGAGATCATTTCTCTGAACTGCCCCCACCTGGGAAGATTTTTCTGGCTGTCCTCTGTCTCTTGGCATTCTTCAGGCTGCTTGTCGCTTCCTTATCAGCCTAGTTAAGAGATAAAAGACTCTGTCCTTTTATCTGTTTGTCTCAAACTGTACCTCTGGCTTACAAATCATCTGTATGCTGGGGATTCCTGACTCTGTACATCCACCCTGGACAGAAGGCTCACTGCGCCAGCTGCCCATTTAGCATTTCCGTTGACTACCTAGTGGGCACCCCAGGCTAATCCGTCCAAAAGGAGACCCCACCTTCCTCATCTGCACTTACTCCTGTGGTCCTCACCAACTCAGTGAATAACCAGCTCATCTTCCCACGTGCTCAGGTCCTTTCTGTCCTTCCACCCCCAGTCCCTCAGTACATCCTGCTGCCTGCGAAATATATTCAGAATCCAACCACTTCTCGCCACCTCCACTGCCGCCACTCTGGTTCAAGCCACCATCACTTCATGCCTGAATTGTTGAGTCCCCTCTATCGTTTCCCTTCTATGTCCTTGACCACCTGTGGTCTAATCTCAACACAGTAACCAGATGATTCTTGCAGAACATTAAGTCAAATCATCGCACTCCTTTGCTCAAACCCCCCGTGGCTTCTCGTTGCACTTAAAATAAAAGCCATTTTTCAAACAGTGGCCTACAAGGCCCTAGACGAGCTGGCCTCCTTCTGTCACTCTGAGATCTGCTTAATCTCACTTTTGCTCCATTGTATCCACTGTAGCCAGTTTACTAGTTTGAACCAATTTGCTAATTTGGGGCAACACCTAAGCAAGCTCCCCCTATAAGACATTTGTCCAGATATTCACATGGCTTATTCCCTTTTTATTTTTTTTTACCATCTTTGCTTAAGCAAAGGTCGTCTTTTCAATGAAACCTTCCCTGAAACCCTCTCTGACCACCTGCTTTTAAATTCTAACTACCCGCCTCTGGTACTGCCTTGTCTTCTTGCCCTGCTTTATTTTTCTCTACAGCACGTACCACTATCTGACAGACATTTCCCTTAGTCTGAGCAGAGCATTTTGATGGTTTTATTCACTGTTGCATCTCAGCACCCAGGATAATGAATGTTTGACTCCTAATAGACACTCCATAAACATTTGTTGCATAATAAATAAACTCCCAGGCTATCTAAAGCTTCTATTTTCTTTTAGCTTCATGTTACCATTATTCTTTAATTATTAAATTTAAATGAGAAATTTATTTAAAAGTAAATACTATTCAATTTATTATAGAATGAAGCTTTGCTACTTGTTACCCAAAGTAAAATCTACTCTGAAGATCCCTGCAGACAAGCACCTGCTTCAGCAGTTAGAGATGTGCGTGAGAAAACTCCTGTGTCAGGAAAAGGATAAAGACGTGCTGGCTATGGTGAAGAGAGTAAGTACCACTCTCAGCATTGACATTTCTCGCATTAAGATAGTCTTGATCATATCTTCACTATTTTAGCGCGATTAGATGGCAGTACGTTAAGATATTTAGATCCTTGCTAGAGTAGGAAGAATTAGTAACTGATTTGGTCAACATGTGCTACAGTTGGATGTGAAAGTTGGCACTTAGACGTTCTTCTTTTATTAGTAGTCAGACAAGCCCCATGAGAGAGAGCTGGGCCCATTTTAGGAGCTCAGTAAATACTGTTCAACTAATAATAAGTACTTCATTAGTCAGACTTTATTTATAAGCGATTATAATCCGGGAAAACTTTGTTGGTAAAATCAGGAAAGTCACATTTGATAGACATTGAGCCATGGAAGGGCCCTCCGAGTTAGTTCAGTGTCTGTCTGACTTTACAGAAGTTCTAGATCTAGAGGTATTAAGTGTCTGCTCAAGATCATATCACTAAGTGGTGGAAACAGTACTAGAATGTAGGTCTCCTCCCGGGAGTGCATCCTTTTTTTCAATAATGTTATATTGTGTCTTATGGTTTTTGTTTTGTTTTAGTATGTGATATGTCAGTATATGGGTTGTTTGGGAATATTGGAAAACTAACTAAAACAGTAAAAATTTTCGTTCGTGAAGTCAAACCTTAAAATAGTTTAGTCTTCAAAAACTCTTTTTTGCTGAATGTATGTTTTTATAAGATTAAGTTAAAGTGGTTGCTTTTATGAATCTGTGAACTTCAGGATACATAGTTTTGAGCATTTATTTGTAATGAGAGAAAGCAATTTATTAATGTCTTAAATATGTGACATTGATATGAGGAGGAAATATTCTTTGTTTTTTTTTTCTAGAAATCATTGCCAGATGTCACATGAGGAACTTTTAAAAAAAACGATTTGATGACTTAGTATTAATTAGTATAATTTCATTTTACTGATATATGAATTCCTCTTCATCACCTGAAATAACCATAAATACCCAGAGTCTGGACATGCGTCTAAAACACACACGCACACACGCACACACGCACGCACGCTCGCTCTCTCTCTCTCTCTCTCTCTCTCTTTTCTACCAGGTATCTCTGACCTTGCCATTTAATTACAGAAGCTTAGGCAATGCAGTTAACTTGTTAAAATAATAAGCATGAGAGGGCTTATTACTTTTCTGATGGAATTTATTAGCTAACCCCATAAATAGGCACAGATATAATTAAACTAATGGGTTACTAACCTATAATAGGTTATTCCGGAGCACAGTTCTTTTTTATTTTTTATTTTTTTAGGCGAGGCAACCCTTGGTTGACCTCACAGATTGCAAGGACATTCAGCTTACAATCCCTTATTTTTTATTTTTTATGCCTATAGCACCTGGTCTTCCTAGGTGGTCTCCCTTCCAAGTACTAACCAGGCCCGACCCTGCTTAGTTTCCGAGATCAGACAGGATTGGCTTGTTCAAGGTGGTGTGGCCGTAGACTAACAGCTCTTATTTTAAGTACAAAGTCAATCTCTTCCATGAAAATTCTGTAGTATGACATAGACAACCCCAGGCGTGGTATGGGAACCTTTGAAGAAGTTACTCAAAGCGTCAGGTTAAAAATGGAATAATGTTCTCCAGTCAGTTTTGTAAGATGGGAAGTAACTTTATTTAAAAGGGATATTTCATGGCATAAATTTTTAAATTTCCATAAATTTCAACGTCAGATAATATGTTGGCAGTGGCTAGCTGTGGCGTGTGAATATGTAGAGGCGCTTTATTTTGGCCAGTTCAGTTACTCCTGCAGAGAAGTACTGTCCTCTGTTGGGGACAGAACCCTGGGGTAGGTGGACCATTGTCTGATCAAAATAATTTGTTTCAGACTAGTGTATTCTGAAAGACAAATACTTAATTGAGAGAATGCTTTCAGAATTAAGTCTCTTCTATTGGTTCGAGTGTCATATGATCAAAGTTTTTGTGGAAAGGAAAGGAATTAAGAATTTGAAACCAAATGATAGATTCCTTCATATATATTCAGCTAAAAGATTTTTTAAAAATTCAAAAGTTATTTCTATTTTTGAAAATTCAGAAGAGTACCACTGGGAGTTATTAGAAATTAGTTAAGTTGCATATATTGAGTATTTAAAATATTCGTCTAGGCTTGATTTTCTTAAGGATAAAAAATTTTAACGTTTATATGGATCCTGGCATTAATATACACAGGTCGATTAAAAATACAGTGTAAAATTGGTAGAAACTTTAAAAGTTTCTAATTTAGTCCTCAGCATAGTGCAAAAGTCTCCTATTTGAACTTCCCTATTAAAAAAGGAGTGTTTTTGAGAAATGATTGGTTGCTTTAATTGAGTTACTGTTGAATAATTTTAAAAACTTTCTTTATAGACTGTGTTAGAGTTGGACAGAATGGAAATGTCTATGGATGCTGTGAGTACATTCTCTTTATGTTGCAAGGAATATTTAAATGTTGGCAAATACTTACCATCAGTGTTTCACAATTTCATTTTAAACTTTAAACTTAGTTTCAGAAAAAGTTTTATGAAAAAGATTTGTTGGATCAAGAGAAAGAAAGAGAAGAACTACTTCTTTTGGAAATGGTATGTTTTCACATGCACACACACATTCTTTTCTAACTAATATTAACTATGCTTTGTCATTAAAACTAATAATTTCTTTCAATTTCACACTTCTTTCTTCCTCAATGACTAGAGTCTTGATCTTTTCAATTTCACACTTCTTTCTTCCTCAATGACTAGAGTCTTGAACTATAAGGAAAACTATATTTGAGAAGCTTTTAAAAAAACGTTTATTGAAGTATTATTGATATATAATTAACCGCACGTTTTAGTTGTAGGACTTGATGAATTTTGACATATGAACATATCTGTGACACCATCACCACAGTCAAAATGCTAAACATTTCCTCATGTCCCTTATGATTCATATCTTCTTCTCTCATCCCCAGAAACTACTAATCTAATTTCTGTCACTATAAATTAGTTTGCAACTAGAATTTATATAAATTTAATCATACATTATGTAATCTTTTTTTGGTCATACTTCTGTCCATCATAATTTATTCTGATAACATTTAGAATCAGTTTGTCCACTTTTATAAAAAGCCGACGAGAATTTTTGTGAGGATTGTGTTAATTAGGATTGATCTATAGATCAATTTGGAGAATTGCCATCTTAACATTGTGAGGCTTCTAATCCATGAACACTGTCTACTACTCTAGTTATTTAGACTTCCTGACCTTTTTCTCAGTAATTTTGGTAATGTTAAGTGCAGAGTTCAAGGAAGTCTTTTGTTAGATTTATATCTAGGTATATTACATTTTGGGGGGCATCATTGTAAATGGTATTGTAATTTTTAATTTCACTTTCTAGTTCAGGATTGCTAGTGGTAGAAGCTATAGAGAATAAGAAGGCTCTAAAAGTTTTTCACACTGAATGATGTAAGAGAAAAATCAGATAATAGAAAAAGACCCATAGATGAACCTGATACTGGAGTTAGCAGACAAGGACTTTAAGATAAGTGTGATTAATATGATCAAAATAATAGAGGAAAAGATAGAGAAAGTAGATAACATTACTGCCCAGCTCACTTAATGACATTTTATTTTCCAGTTTTACATGTTTTATTTTCAGTTTTAGAATTTTCATTTGGTTCTTTTTTTATGCAGTCAAATTCTACGTGGAATTTTTTATCTTGTTTATTTTCTCCATCTTTTTCATTATTCTATATGTGCACTTGAAAAGAATCCGTGTTCTCCAGTTATTGAGTGTAGTGTTCTATACATGTAGCTTGTTCAGAACTTGATATGTTTATTGATTTTCTTGCCTTCTTATTCTATTGGGATAAGGGACTCCTGAATTTTGGTAATGTTTTGTATCCTGATCTGGGAGCTGGTGTGGCTATGTAGGTGTGTTCATTTTGGGAAAATTCATTGAGCTCTGCATTTATAATTTGTGTACTTTCTCTATGTGTATTATATTTCAATAAAACATTTAAAAAATACCCCAAAGACCATTTCCTTTTCTCTCAGTTTTCTTAAAGAAAAACATTATTTTGTCGTTTACCAAACAGTAACAAATATTTTGCTAATGAGAATCTGTAAATACCTTCTAGAAAATAAAGGCTCATTATCACAATGATACTGAACTCCTTGTTTTAGCTTGACATATGTCCAAAGGCACAATTCTGTAGATGTGAAAAGAACATAAAACTGAAAGAAACTAGATTTCTTTAGACACTAATTTGGAAAAAAAAATGTGTACTTCTTTTAGGCATTTTCATGAATGATATTTTTATCTCTAAAGCTTAGAGTACTTTCTCATTAGAACACTTTTCTAAATCTATTTACACTTACCTTTAATGCTAAGATACTATTTTAATAATAGGAACAATTAGAGAAAGAGAAGCAACAAAATGATGGACGGCCCATGAGCGATAAAACCTTTGAAAAGAAACGTAAGTAGTTTTCCTATGTCTTCACCACTAAGTCACACAATTAATGTTGCATCCTGGCATTCCAAAAGACCATGCTGAGTTGTTAATTTTATTTCGAAAATTGTTTTTCTTTTATTTTTAAAAGTCAATGACAGAAACTGTCTGCTTAATGTGGTGTACATGTTAAGAATCCATGAATAAATGGTGGTGGGGGTCAGTGCTGACATTCAGACCCTTCAAAGGAAAACTTCAAGTTCGATAACAGCACAAAGATTGTAAAATCACTGAGTAACTAAGATAGAAATGTGTAAATATGTAAAGTGAGAATATCTGGGAAACAGTGCTGCTTAGGTAGGGAGAGTGTTTCACATTTTCTGTGTTGTCTTGTGTGTTTATGGAGAGTAATAAGAACTCAGAGGAAATCACAGCACTTAAAGCAGAGTTTGTTTTAGGAAGAGACACGAAGACACCAACAACGCTGCCCAAGAGCATCCCCGTCCCTGTCCCCGGGCCCTCTTCCGGCACTCCATCGACAAGTAAGGAGTGACTCTTCACGTCTCCTTTTGTCCTTTTATACAAAACCGCTTATGGGGAAAGTCACTCTCTTATATGAGCTATATTATTCTAGAGCACCATTTTCCTCTTACCATTCATTGTTTTGCTACTTCCTAAAGGCCAGTGTGGGTAAGAGATACCCCAGTCAGCTCAAACTAAGGAAAGGGAGCCTAGACCCATCTGTGTTTTAGTGAAAATGGTGGGAGTTGGAGCGGACGTGGGGTTGGGGCGTCTAAAGAGGAACTGAACAGTTGCATTTTTCTTCTGCTTATTACTATAGGCAAAGAAATCAAGAAATCCAAATTGATTCGAAGCCAGTCTTTTAATAATCAAGCCTTTCATGCAAAATATGGCAACTTAGACAAGTGTGCTAGGTATGATCTGTCAGCTGTTCATATTTTAATTTTTATTTTATAGTCACACATCTTTATGTGAATAATTACTTTATAAAAATTAGGTTTGATTTTGATTGTTTAATAGGTCAATCATTTTTAGGTTTTCTTCTGTAAAGATTTTATGTTAAAAAATAGTCTACCAATTTGCATAAGGATAGGTTTCCTGGTAATCTGTGCAGACTGCTGCCTTGACACTACATAATAACATCATGGAATCCATATAGTGTTTTAAGAGAAAGATGGCACTATGCCACATGTGCCACTAGACTGCTAAATGGGTATAGTCATGCCCCATTTGCTAAATGGATGTGGACATCCGTTTTCTATTAATATTCTGTCTATAAAGAAGCCACTGGCATGTTTCTGTGGCAAAGTGATCATAACAAGAGTTCTCTTGACAGTAAGTGAAGGTCTAGCTTCCCCTTCGGCCCAGCAGACAAAATTATTAACAGTTACGATTAGGAGAGAATTAATGTGAATTAAATGAACATGATATTTTATATATGTTATACACATGTAGTATATAACAGCTGCTTATCAACAGACAAGCACAGTAATTTTAAGGAAACATAAAAGTCTTTAAAAGTATTTATTGCTCTATTAAGAAAAATAATATGGAACAAAAGTGTGTTTCTTATATTAAAGATAGCTTATTCAAGATTTTCAGCTCTATTTTAGGACAGGATCAGTAGATCTATCTAGAGTTCCTAGTCAAAAGGGTGATCTCCTGATGGACAAAAGAAATTTGAACGAAAGATGAGTTATTTCCAAGAAAATATCATTCATTCAGAATTTCACTACCTGTCATGGCTGAGCATCAAAAGACTGTTATTCTAATGCAGCAAAAACTTAAGGAAATGCTTTTAAGTTATAGACAAAGTAATTGTTGTAAGGCATAGAATGTAAAAAAAAAATGAGAAAAGGGGCAAGCATGTCTTATAAGAAGTAGAGGAAAGCATTAAAAAAAGGTTTAAAAAGACTAAGTACTGGATGACTGGGATTGAAACAAACACATTCTTATATTTTAAACTTAATAATGTTCTTTTCTAGTAAAAGTTCTACGGCAGCATATACATCTTCTGTCTCAGGGTTAGCAAAGACATCTATCATTTCCCTAACTGGTAAGTAGAAATCTGAGCTCTTCAAAAATTGCTCAACTTAATAAAATATAATTTTCTTTAAATGACCAATTTTTTAATTTCTAGACCCCATTTTTTTCTAAATTTATATCTTTATCGAATTCTAGGAAATAACCCTTTTCCTAGCAATTGAGAAAATACTTGACTATGCCATTCTGTTTTCCCTGTGTCAAGACTCAGAGTGCAATACTTTTGGAAGAGAAAAAGGACAAAATGATAGCCTAGGTTTTGCCATAATCTGAGGACCTGCTGAGGCTCAATTTTTTTGCAGTGATTTTACGGAAGTTAAAAACAATAGAGTTTTAATGTGGATCATATGCAGCTAAACCTTTTACTTCATTATATATTCGAAAGTTTATACCAGGGGTCAGCAGACTTTTTCTGTAAAGGGCCAGATGGTAAATATTTTAGGTTTTGCATGCCAGCTGGGTTTCTGGCCCAGTTACTCAACTCGGGGCATTGTAGAGTAAAAGCAGCTGTAGGCGATATGTGATGAATAGGTATGGCTGTGTTCCAATAAAACTTTACTAACAAAAACGTGCAGTGGGCAAGATTTGGCATACAGGCTGTAGTTTGCTGACTTCTGCTTTATATGACAACATAGAATTATGTTATGAATAAGAAAGAATATAGTGCTCAAAATTGCTAGTGGCTGTAAGTATATTTTTAACTTTTAGCTCTGGAAATATTGGTTGAAAATTATAATATAGATCGATGGCAACTTTTTAGTGTAAATAATAGCAAATCTACTCAAGGTCTGAGATTTTAAAAAGTTTAGTTATATCTCCTTTTTACATTACATTTAGATATGTTATGAGTATTTTCTCTTCTTATCTCTTCTTGTTTTCTTTTGATTCTCATGAAGAATATATACATTCATTGGCTATTCTGTAAACAGTATGTTTTCATTTGCCAGAAGAGAAAAACTTTCCAGTATCAAAGCATTGACATCCACATACAGTATGTAGAGTAGTTCTACAAGGTATGCTATGAGTATTGTAAAAATCTGAAAGGATTTAATAACAAAATTGTTGAACTAAAATTGTCAACATTTAAGTTAGGTCTATAAATAATAAAACTGTTGATTACTTTTATCTTAGCAAAGCAGTGAGTTCTTTAGGTGATAACTAAGGAAACATTTGGGTTTGAGGTTTTTATTTCCTATATAAGGTGCCTTTAAACATTATAAATGTGTATAGAAAGTCGGCTTGGAGCTAATGGTGCAGAAGATTATAGATTCCTGTAAGGCATTCTTCCAACCTGGGAGGGTCCCATCTGGCCTCTTGGAGATGACCTCACCCAGCTGTAAATGAGAATATTTATTCATGAACATGTAGTAATTCTTGCCAAGGAATTTCTTTGTCTAGATCATTAAGAATATTGATTCAGAACTGTTTTTTAAGAGTTTTGATTAATTTCTTCAGTTTTTACTTTGCTAGTTCTTAAGTCAGCTTGAGAATTAGGAGGCTATATGATCTACAAATCCTAAAACTTAACATCCAAAGTCCTAAATAAAAACATATTTATAAGGGTAAACTTTTCTTAAAATATTTGAAAAATATTCTATCTTAAGTATTCAATATTATTTTGGGGAGAGAGACTATAAATTGAATGAAATATCTCCTAGTTTTCTTGGTGTGAAAAATGTGGTTATTACTTATTATTTATTACTTAATGAAATACAGACTGAGGAAAAAGTCACAATCAATTACATATCTGATATATAAAGAGAAAATGGAAGCAAAATGTCTGTCTCAAAATATTTTAGGCGTTCCACATAGAGAAGAGATTTTTGTCTACTTGTGAGACTTAAGACAGGCTTCAGGATAGTTGTGTCATGTGAGATGAACCTTCAGACATGCTAGAATTTTGACAGGGGAAGAGGGTATGGAGTAACATCCATACAGAGTACCTGTCATAAAGAACACTTGAGTGTTGGGATCTTCGGGAGCCACAGCAGACCACGTCGGAGGATGGAGTGGGTGTGAGAACAAAAGTGTTAAATAAAGCTGAGAAGAAAGATCAAAGTCATCGCTCAGAAGGGCAAATTGAATCCTTTTTACTTAACAGAACCCATCATTAATCGTCTGGTGACTTTTGCCTGTCATCCATTATAACACTGCAAGGCCGTGTGGGTACTACAGACTGGGGGAAATAGGAAGAGCATGCTAGTAAGGAAACAGACTGCAATGGATGGATCCATTGTTAGTGGAGATGAAGATCAATGGGACCCTTTTGGAAAGCAGTTTGGTAAAGTTCATCAAGAATCCTAGATTTTTAAAGTACTCTGTAACTCAAAAAAAAAAAAGAAAAAAGAAAAAAGAAATCCCATTTCTAGTGATCAGTCCTAAAGTGATAAAATGTGATAAAAATATCATAGTGTGTACCCTTGACACAGTGTGATGAAAATGGCACTATACCTCTGTCATTGTCCCTCAAACCCATAACCCTAGTCTAATTATATAAAATAAAAGCATCAAACCAATTCTAGTAGAGGGGCATCCTACAGAATTGACCGGTACCCCTCAAAAACAAAGAGAAGCTGAGAAACCATCACAGCCAAGGAGAACCTAAGATGACCTGACAAGTAAATGTAATGTTCCTGAGACAGGAACAGACATTAGGTAAAAACTAAGGAAATCTGAACACACGATGGGTTTTACTTAATACTGTATCACGCTTGGCTCATTAATTACAGCAAGTGTAGCACACTAATGTAAGGTTATTAAGAGGGAAACTGGGTGAGGGAGTAAATGAGAAGGTTTCGTACTATCTTTTTGATATTTCTGAAAATCTAAAACTTAAAAAATAAAGTCTATTTAAAAATTGGCATTTACAATAACTTCAGAAACATGAAATGCTCAGGGACAAATTTAACCAAATGTGTGCTAAATGTACACTAAAAACTTTAAAATGTTCCTGAAAGAAGTTAAGGAAGACCTAACTAAGTGCTGTCCAGACAGGGAGAACTCCCTTCCTTCCTTCGTTAGTTCTTATAGCTGGACTAATAATAAAACAATAAAATTGACTCAAGACTAGATTAACAGGAGAAAAACCAATCTAACGTGTGTGCAGGAGAATCATAAGATGGTCAGATCATAAAATATGAGGCTCAAAGAAATGATCGAGCCAGACATTTTTTAATATTTTTTAGACAAAGAAACAATAAATTTGTGAAGAAATTGACAGGACAAAGGAAAAAAAAGTTAACGATCATTAAAAAGGAATATAAGTAAGGTTTGCGTACTTGTTGGTAAGGAATTTAAGCAAGGTAAATTGCTTGCTTAAGAAAAGAGGCAACAAGGCTTGTTGATCCAGACTCTTTGTCTCCAGGCACAGAGGTATGTGGCGGGGGTGGGACACCTTTCACAGGGGAGATTTATTTCCTGTATTTAAGGAGACAGAGGAGGGTCAAGGTGCCCTTCAGGCACTGGCTACTTGTCAAATCACTTTAATTCAAAGTAAGCAACATGCCATTGTGGGATATTTTGGGGTGGTCTGTCTTGGGCTCTGACAGTGGAGAGATATATCATGTTTATGGATTGGAAGACTTCATATTGTTATGTCAGCTCTTTATAAATTGATCCAGAGAGTCAGTGTAGTCCCGATCAAAATTCTAGCAGTCTTTTTATAGGAATTTATAGTGAGATGCACAGGACTGAGTATTGCCAAACTCGTTTTGAAAAAGGAAAAGTTAGAGAACCTAAGTTACTAATTTCAATACTTGCTTTAAAGCTGCAGTAATCAAAACTGTGTGGCCTATGTCGACATATGTGGTCAATTTGAATTTCAACAAATGCTCCAAGATAAAGCCATGGTGATGGGATAGTATTTTTTAAAAAGGTTGCTGGAATGATTGGATATCTGTATTTAAAACAAACAAACAAACAAAAACTGAACTTCAATTCTTATTTTGCACTATACACAAAATTAACTCAAAATTTATTATGAACTTAAACATAGAATCTAAAACTATAACATTTTTGAAGGAAGTATAGAAGGAAACCTTCGTAATTTGGGGATAGACCATAAAAGATTTATCCAAACCATAAAAGAAAAAGTTAAGATATTGGGCTTCATCAAAATTGAAAACTTATGGACCTTGAAAGATATTATGAGAAAATAAAAGGCAGAGCTCAGATTGGGAGAACATATTTATACTACGTATACTTGACAAAGACTCGTATCCAGAAGATACAAAGAAATCTTTAAAACTAAAGACTTGTATTCAGAATATACAAAGAAATCTTTAAAACTAATTAGGCAACTAATTTTAAAATGGGAAAAAGATTTGAACCTACACTTCGCAAAAGAAGATATACAAATGAAGAGATACTTAACATCAGTAATCGTCAGAGAAACGCGAATGAAAAGTAATGAGAGAAAAAAAAAAAAGACGAGGCGATACCGCTTCACACCCACGATTGGTGCTGGAGAGCTCCACAGGGTGGGAGGCCAAAGAAGGACCCAGACCCGAAGCTCTGGCAACCAGGTTCTTGTCTTATGCTGCGGGAAAGAATTCAAGGACACACAAACAGCAAGCAGGGAAGTGCAAGTTTTAGTAAAGCGAAAATGCAGGCAAACTTGGAGAGCAAGTTGCACTGGGCTGTCTGGATTAGGGGCTGTTGTTTTCCTTGGGGGCGGGGGCTGGAGACGTGGTACTTGCAATGCAGGTGATACTATAATGATATTATGATTAGCTACAGCTGAACTAAGGACAAGGGAAAGACTCTGAAGCCTTATCCTGGAAGTGAGGGGATGTCCCAAGGTTATCCATCTTGCCTCCTGGTTTGGGCTTGTTTTTCATGCCGCCTAGAGGGGAAGGGACTGCCCAAAGCCATCTATCTTGTCTCCAGGCCTTGGCTTGTTTCTCACGCCAGAGTTGGAGGTCAGAACAGGGTGAGGGCTGAGTAAGGGACAAGGGAGAAATTCAGGAGCCACAGGGAGAGGGCTGAGAAAGGGACTAAGAAAATCCCAGAGCTGTATCTTGGAGGAAGGGGGACCATCCCTAGCCTCACTGTAATGTCCACATCGAAAAGGCTCACAGTACCAAGTGTGTGCGAGGATGTGGAGCAGCCCTCCCGAACTCTCAGACAGTTCTGGTGGAAATGCAAAGCGGTACAAACCATTTTGGACAACAATTTGGCAGTTTCTTATAAGGTTAAAAGACACACTTATTATGTGATCCAGCAATTCTACTCTTAGACTTTTACTGAAGAGATATCAAAATATATGTTTACATAAAGATTGGTGCATGATTGTTCATAGCTACTTTATAATAGTCAAAAACTGGAAAAAAACATTCCAAATTTGTATCAATAGGAAAATTTATAAACAAAATTTTGACATATCCATACAATGGAATACTAGTCAGCAATACAAAGGAATGAAGTATTGACATACACAACAACATAGATGAATCAACGTAATTCTGTTGATTATATAAAATTCTAGAAAATGAAAACTGATCCATAGTGACAAGAGGCAGATCTGGTTGCCGGGGGGTGGGGACCCACGTGAGAGTTTACAAGGAGAGGAGGAAACATTTGGTAGTAATGGGTGAGAGCTTCATGGGTCAAAACCGTAAATTTGTGCAGTTTATTGTATATAAATTATACCCTGATAAACTGATTTAAAAGAAAAAAGTCAGCTATTATTAACTTTTCTTCCCTTAGGTTAACATCTTTCTTAGTATATTAAAAATGTCTGACTCTACACGTATTACTTTCAGATGATTCATTCCGGACTCGAAATGCTAGTAGTGCTCCAACTTCCTTTTCTCCTAATACCGCCCTTCCAAGCACCTCCCGTGGGACAGGTAACTCGATTGACGCAAAGAGCAGTGGAAGTAAAGACACACAACCACGGAAGGCCACCTTGTGAGTAATTCAGTGACGCCCTGCTAGGTGTATTATCCTACGCTTTCCTCGGGTACTTTCCTTCCCAAAGAACATAAAATGTCTGTAGCGAGGAAATGTTCAAAATTAAAAGGGATTATTATTAGCACATGTGCCTCTGTTATCTTAAGACTTTATATGAGATGATGTACATATGACAAAAACATTGTAACTTCAGGGAATCAAAAAGACTCTTTAAATGGCTCCCACTAACATCCGAGATCTATTTATTGTTCTGTGGAATGTTTGTATTCCAGGACTTTATCTGAGAAGACTCTGGGGGTAATTGCATTCCTAGTTAGCTTAAGTGCACACAGTACTTCGTTGCCCAGAGCACAGAAAGACAGTGCAGCTGCTGCCACTTAAGGAATGTTCCTGCACGTAGGGTCCAGCACGTAGGTCAGGAAGCTGGAGATTTCTGGAGGCCAAGCTTGTCCTTGAAGTTGAGGTTATAAAGGGCCTCTATTCTCGCCCGCCCCCGGTTCCTTTTCATGTGCTATTTGTATCTTCTTTTCAGTGTTGAAGGCTTTGTTTCTTTTAGTTTAAACATTCAGGAGAGTAGTAGCTAACAATCACCGTGTTAAGACATCGTGTCACAGTCGAAGTGATGTGTCCAGCCTGCTTCAAACCATATCTGCAGGTTTACCCTTTCTGTAGGGTACCGAAATCTCTGATGAGTACAGAATTGAAACAGGATTCAGATTTTCTTTTAAACATATTTCACTTTATTCATGAGTATTTTCTAGTAAAGTCTCTGACATGCATTTTTTTTTCCAGCAGAAACTCCATGCTGGTATCCCTTTTAGGAACTGAATGATATTCTAACTTATTCTAAAATTTTAATTAGCTATTGATATATACAATTATACAGCTAAATTCATTCAAAACTTAGAAACAAATTTATGGAAAGGAACTCGAGGAAAAAGTAGGACTATGTAACAGGAAACTGTAATGGGAAATAGAAAAAGTAATAGTTATATTATAAGTTAGTAGTATTAATACAGATGATACTTTCATTTGCAGAGAATGCTCTTCGCACATACAGTTGTTGCTCTAATGATTATACTATGGACGTTCCATTTAAAAGTCGTGAGAATAGAGGCAAGACAGGGTCATGGGCTGTAGAGAGCACGGAGCGGGAGCCTGTACCCTGGTTCTAGTAGCAGTTAAGCAGCTGCACACATTCAGTTCAGCACTCTGGGCCCCGTCATCCCATTTGTAAAATGACAGGGTTGACTCCTGGTCTATCCCCTAAGGCACCTTCCAGTCCCAGCATCCTGAGATCCGTCCTCTCTATCACCTGTGACCCTTTTCTCTCAAAAGGTCTCCCTGGATTTCTTCTGTTGAAGAGCATACTTAATAACACGATAATATAATCCATTCTCTTCTCAACTTGTTTTTCTAAATGTTGTAGGCATTTTTAAAAATAAAGACTATCGAAATTTCCTGTATTTATATCACCTCTCCTTTATTTCAGATTACTGTCTTTATCTGTTCTTTCATTGTTGAGCGTGTTTTTCCTATTTATAGACTGAATTTTCTCTTGCTCAACATATGTAATATAGTCATATAATTATACTAATACTTATATAATCAATTATATGTATAATTGTTTAAAAATAAATCTAGAAAGAAACACGCTGCTAAAAAATCACATCAAGTTCGTTTCTTCTTTTCTGAATATTCTGAAGGAGGAGGAATATTGATATCACAGCTGCTTTTTTAACACCTGGCTGGATCTACGAGCCCATAACTGTATCTCCATATGATGTGCTTCTAATCTGGACTTTTTCATGAATGTGCACTGCCACATAACTGGAATAGGCGATCGATGTGGTCATGTTTGGTTATGTTTCTGTGAAGTATTATTATTTGTAGTTCAGCACCATGCCATATCCAAATGAAAATATATCCTTTTTACTTAAAATAAGCCTAGAAAGTGATTTCAGAAAGTATTAATTATCTCAGTTTTTGCTGTTCAGAAGAATTCTATGCAATATATCCTCCAACTTTTTAGTGTCTTAGAAATAACACATACGTCTGATATTTAGGAATATCGGTATTTAAGGGAAATATGGGAATGCATCGTATCTTAAGTCTTTTAAATCAGACAATTGACATATTGAGGCTGCATTAACTTCTATTATGGTTATACAAAATAAAAAATGTAGGAAAAGTTATATGAGTTGAATCGAATGCTATGTTAGATGCACATAGGATTTGGTAATTAAAGGTAATTCCAAGTAATCTTTAATGTGTAATTTATTTTTTCACTTAATCAGAATTCTTATATATTAGATTTATTCAAAGTAGATTCTATGTTTTGTAATTTACTTTGTAAGCATTTTGTGGCTAACATTTTTCGTGTTTTTTTTTTCTCCTCTCTTCTCTCTCTTCTCTTTCTTTCTTCTTTACTTCCCTCCCTCCCCCATTCCTTTCCTCTCCTCCTTTCGCATTTTTTTTTCATTTCTTTTTGACAAAGAAAATCCAGAAAATCCAATCCTTAAATCGTCTGCTTGATGAAGGAGGCAAAACGAAGACAAAGGGAAGATGTGATTGACAGACAGACAGGCTAAAGCAATGGCTGGGGCTTTTTTTTTTTTTTTTCTTCATGGAAAAGATACACAGCGGCAGCCGACGTTGCTAGAAGTTCCATATTTGAAATTAGATTCCCTAGGAGGTATAATATACATTTCTTAGATAATAATGTGGTCACAGAATTCCAATGTGATAGTGAGGTGTCATGAAAAACAACTTTAGGCGTGTGCTTTAATTGCTGCTGCAGAAGAGACAATCTGCCTTTATTTGTGCAGGAAACCATCTATTTAATTTTTCTAGAGTTTTAGTGTTTAAAAATTAGATGAAAGTCCAAATCAACTAAAATTGCCCTAGCTAGATAATCACTTGGAGGGGGGACTTGAGAGTGAGAAATACATTGCATTTTCTCATGAATCCTCAAGCCCAGTTGGAAAGTCACACTGAAAAGGGTACAGACAACTGTCTGCAATTTTATCAGTCCAATTGTGGTGACAATATGTTGTGTACCTGGGCATTCTGAAATTTAAATTTGGCAATGAAAATTCCAAAGATTTCTGATAACTTTTAGCCACAACTACCTTAAAAATAATAGACTGATGATTTCCTTTATTTCCTAGAAGAATTTATTTTATAAATACTTTGTTTACATTTTAGATTGTATTTGTCCTTAGTTAAAAATGATGAATCTAGTTTGAATCAGCTGTTATTCCAAGCTATCATGCTTAAGCTATGTCAACAGCATTTATTTGTACTAATGCTAATATTTCCATCAAAATTTGCCTGTGGAACATATACAGTTATTAATTTTAAAATGTCGGTTCTTGAGATATACTGTATGAAGCTATTGTCAGCTTCTCTATTTCAAAATGCAATCAGCATATAACTATATTGATATTAGAAAATATTTGTTTTTTAAAATATATTGATGTATGATAAAGATGATCTAATTTGTGAATGCATATGCGTGTGTGGTTACTTTTTATAATGTGAAATAATGAATAATGAATTTACTCAAAATAAAACATAGGTTAACGAGATACCTGTGTTTGTGAAAAAAGCTTTAAATACTTTTCCTGCAGTTTTTCTTCTTTAATCAAAGAGTAAGACAGTTTATTTTTAAGCAATGAATAAGAAAAGCATACCAACGTCAACGATAAATTACTCAGGACAGCCACTCAGTGTTAAACTTTCATGCCATTCGTTTCCCCTTTGCCTTACAAATTGGCCTCTTTTTGGCTATTTTTAGTCATTCTTAATATCTTTCATTTAAGGACAATCAGGTAAATGGAATTGTTCAACTACCCATTTCGTGAGTGGGTAAAAATTGAGTAGGTGTGAGAAGCTTGACCATACTGGCTAATTTAGTTCATTCTTTATGGATTTCATCTACCTGTTTTAATGATGTCTCCTACCAGCATCAGTGACATGGGACTGGACACATTGTGATTCAGGAGAGAGTATCCGTGGTACCTAATGGGACATGGGAGAGGCATCAGTTTTCCCAGCACTTTGATTCGTAATCAGCATTGGAGATTAATAGAGATTCATTTATGGAGATTCTCCAGAAATAAAATGGAGAATTCCGGTTTATTTGTTCAAGAATAAATTTAGCAGAGTCAGGAATTTTCATTTTCCATTATGTATGTGGAGAACAGGAAAGTGATCTGACGGAGAAAAATCACCACTGCTTATAAAATTCAAGAATTACAGAAGTCAGCTGCAGTTTTATTCTAAGGCGCGAAGTTATCAATTAAGACAATCAAAATTACATTTGGAAGTTTTCTCTTTTTTTCCCACAGAACATGGTAATTTCTAAAATCATCGAAATATTTGTTAATTTTATTCTTCCAAAGACAGATATGTAAAGACACAGTAAAAAACAAATTGGTGACACTTACGAATATCCGCATAGAACTCCATTCAACAACTAACAATGGGTTTAACAACTTATCAAACAGTTCTTTTAAACTGGTTGTGTGACAAAGAGCTCCCTCCATATCACCTTCGTCTGTTTAATTATGGAAACTTGCATTTATAAGGACGGGGTCTAGAATTTCACGGGTTAGCATTACAAGCGAAAAACAAGACATGTAAAACTCAATTTTACTGGCAGAAATGGAGATAGGGCTCAAAAGATTTTACTTTCTTGAGGTAAAATAAAGAGCGTATATAATTTTTTTTTTCTGTAACTTCATACACATTTAAAAATTGTATTTAACTTCCTGAGCTCAGACCCCTTATTCTGGAAGGATGGGTTCATTTTTACTTGCAGTTAGTGGGTATACGTGAAAATTTGAATCGAAATGAACAGGTTCTTTAGCTCAAGTAGGAGTTTTACAGTGAAAGTAAATAAATTAGATTAACTCAATAATCTTAATTGTTATAGCGTGTGTGTGCACGTGAGAGAGAATGGGAGTCTGTATAGGAACAATTTTGTTTTGTTTTTTTTTTAAAGCCTATAGCACCTGGTCTTCCTAGGTGGTCTCCCATCCAAGTACTAACCAGGCCCAATCCTGCTTAGCTTCCGAGATCAGAAGAGATCGGGCTTGTTCAGGGTAGCATGGCCGTAGACAAGGAACAGTTTTTAAAATCTGACAAATATAGGGAAACCTTGTTACAATGTCCACATTTTCCCCCTCAGTTGAAACCTTGAGTTTTTTGTATGATTAATTACACTTTTTGTTGATCTGCATTTCTTTACCATGCATATAGGAAAATCTGAAACCTAGTGTCTTAGGAGCTTCTTCAAGCATATGTTGAGGAATTAAAAAAAAAATTTTTTTAATAGAGAATAAGGCTATTTTCTGTCTAAAGAGCAGTGCGTTAGGTATCAGCGTTATGCCACCATCGTTTTGCGATGCATGTGGAGAGATGAAGGGAAAGTGTGACCTACATGTCATGTGAATCCTTCAGTAATAAAGAATCTTTTTCTAACTGGGTTTGGCCCTAGTTATTGCAGAGTCATATGTGCTCCTAGGCATTTTTTCCCCCTCAATTTCCTCTCCTAAAAGTGGGTAATTCGAACCCTTTTTTATACCTCTTTGTACGATTTTTCCACAAATGAACCTGACTAACTGAACACTAACAAGTCACTGGAGAATGCCATTGGAGTGAGTCCTCTATCTGTGTCTCTCTTTCTAGGCCCTAGAGTGGCCGCGCTTACCACTGGTCAACTGGTGCGCCAAGGAACACAGGAGTGAATTCACGTCCAGGATTTAAAATGATGAAAAGTCAATCTTTATACTGCTGCTCTATATCATTACCTGTTCACATTAAGTATGATACACGTTACTCTGATTTCTATTAATAGTTAAGTTAATCAATACATTAATTTTAGGTATGAAATTGGATAGCAAACAAATCCGATTAGGCATTTAGTTGACACAGCTGACGGTCCCAGAATAGTTAGCTCTATTCCTGAGTTTCTGAATTTACTCCTAAAATATTTTCTTGTCTCTGTAACAGAAAATGACTGCTTAAGACAGTTTCGGGACGGGGGTGGGCGGGGTGATAGTTGCTGTTTTCCTTTTAACCTTGGCACGAGGTCCAGGCTTCTATTCTGTTTAACCACGGTGGGTCACAGAGGCGAGCACATGCTTCCTGTTTAGTTGCGTCCCACCAGAAGTCTCAGATAGAAGGAAGAGTGGAATAGGCGAGGGCCTGGAGCCGGGAGACCCTGCCATTGCCACACTGGGTGACCTTGGGCAAGAATTTTGCATCCTATGAGCTGTCCGGCATGATTTATTCATTAGGTGCAGTAAGCACAGTGCCTAAGGCCCATAGTACTTTTAGGGATCTATGAAGATGTTTTACTTCTTGCAATAAGCAAATTATATACATTGGTATAAAGACAAATAAAATCCAGAATAAAATTATCATTATACCAATGCAGTCATAAAATATCATTTTTAATATACAAATATTTTTTGTAATGGAGGAGAGAGCCCGTGAAGGCGAAATGACAGGGGCCCATGCAAGGCAGAATGTGACCCTGACTCTGATTCCCCTTTTCCGTCCTTTGTAAAATGCAGGTGTCAGACTAGGTGGCCTGTGGCTTAGTTAAGGCGTCTGCCAAATGACCAGACGCGCCATGGAGTGGACGGGGACCCACAGAGGCAGATGCATGATCAGGACCCACTCCGGCCATTTTCTTCTCCTTTTGGTGAAAATGAAACACTTATTTTGCAGGAGGGGGAAGTAAAAGGAGTGAAGCACATGAGTCACACACGTGTCTTCCCAAGGCTTCATCTGGAAATAGTGTTCTGAGCTACCATTTTTTTAAAAAGTCCGGATAGAGGAGTAACAGAGAAGGGTAAAGCTATTCTACCAAACCAGCCTTTAGCCAACAGCAACGGCTCTTAGAAACAGGCTTAACATAGCAGGCAGACTGTCCAAACAGCTCCTTAAAGTAAATTTGAATTTATCTAAGATTGGCTCGAATTAGCACCCAGAGCCAATATCCTGGGCGGTTCCTGGACCTCAGATTCAGCATCTGCTGTGCACCAAGTCTTCGTGCCTGTGGTGGGTCAGAGGAGAGTTGGATTCACAACCCTGCCCAGAAACAGAAGCATTCTAGAGCTTTCTTCGTAGATCATGAAGTGAAATGGCCGGTCCACTTTGATGATCGGAGGCATGGAGTAAGCCGTGATTTCTGAGAAGGTTCCCGCCACTGCCTCCGTTCCTTTTTCGTTGACCTCGATCACCGCTCTTTGTAAAACCTAGAAAAGGAAATAACGTGGAAGGCCACATGGGCGGCAACGGAGAGGAGGGGGTGGGGCCGCTGGGGATCACTGGCCGAGGTCCTCCCGCGGGGCCACGCCCCCGGCCGTTAGTGCACAGGGCTCCTCTGCTGGGAGCCGTGGTCTGAGGTGGCCCCAGACACTGCCTTAGAACCCAGAACAGTACCAGGAGAGCCCAGGAACCCAGATAGGACACATTCTAGATGTGGACCCAGGGACTCTGGCCGATTCGTGCACACGTGCATCAGGGCGGCAAATACTTGTTGAGCATGTACTTTGCGTTACTGATTCTTTAGCTGAGCTGGTGTTGCTCCAGAAGGTTCTCAAGGTGCCCGGAACCCCTGAATACTTTGACTTTCCTCTGGCAGGCAACGTGGGGTCAAGGGTGTGGCTAGTCTTTTGTAGAAGCTTCCCAGCACCTGGGACTTCCCTGCGGAGTCCCAGGCTGAGCCCTGGGGTCACCGAGGTCTTTCCGAACTCTGGTGGCCTGTACGTAGAATCCTGTACTTGGAGAATCCCTAACTTCCCGGAATGAAAATTTACTTCCCAGAATAAGAAGAAGGAGACTATTTAATGATTTGCAATTTAAACTGTAAAACAGCACATTTCTTCAGTTTTTCATGTGTTCGCAGGAAAAATTCTTTCAGGCGCTGGTCTGCAGGACCGTGATGTTGATCTGACTTACCTTCTGCGAGATGCTAAGGCCTGATTGCAGGTCAAGGTTAAGTGGATGCTGTCTTTAATCTCTTTTGGAATTAGAAAATGCAACTGTATGGGAAAATATTAACTAAACCCCACAGCTAAGAAAGAACTTAGCTAAGATGCAGCTGCTGTTTTGAAACATTGGAGCGCTTTCTCTGTTTAATAATGCTTGGGGGCAGGGGGACTGTTACTGCTGGCATTAGTGATTAGTTAGGTCCCCGGGCCAGGGACCTAACCAGTTTCCTGCAGTGCACTGAACGCTCTGAACAACAAATGATGCTGCCCCTCAAAACCAATTGCACCTTCATAGAGAAAACGGATTAGCTAGAGGCATTCCTTGTGGACGGTGACTAACCTTCCTCTTAGCTTTAAAGGCAGAACAAAGGCCAAAGAGTATGAATTAGGGAGGAGTTACAGGTCAAAAAATATGTGTATGAGAAACACCCAAATACTGTTTTAGCCATTTGTGGGCTGGGTTGCTTTTCGAAGAAGCGGTGGGTTCCCTGTCACAGGAAGCATTAAGAAAGAAAGAAGGAAGGAAGGGAAGTGAGGGAGGAAGGAAGGAAGGAAGGAAGGAAGGAAGGAAGGAAGGAAGGAAGGAAGGAAAGGAAACCTGACGATTATTTTGTAGGGCTATTATAGGAGGGAAATCCCACAAGTGGTGAGAAGTTGGCCAGATAACTTCCGGGGCTTTCTTTCGTCTTCAAAGTGGGGTGATTTCATGAACTTTGAAACGAATCTGGGAACCAATTCCATTCCTTTTCAGGGGTAAATTTCTCCTTCAGCATTTGAGAGAGAAGAGGGATGGCGATGCATAAGAGAAATTAAATCACTGGAACAAATGTTCTAACAGAGGAGCTCGAAATTCTTAAAACTCCAACCCGGGTGCTATTTCAAGTCTTTTGAATTTAAATGAAATTTTCTACAACTTGGTACTTTATCAATGTTAAAATGGCTTGCAAAAATATTTTTTGGTTTTAGTCCCATTTCATACTGGGGGTTTGGGTCCTCACGAAAAGTCCTGACTTACCTTAGATACTTTAAGATTTCTCGCAATAACTGAGATGTCACCCAGCTCAGCCCAGGGTAAGAAGATTCTTCTGATTCCCATCTGCTTAAGCAGGTCATGCATCTCATACTTCTGATCCAACTTGAACTTTGGAAAGAAAACTTCCATATTTCTGTGGTACAAGTACATATAATGGTGAAAGGTAGACAAGAGCCTAAAAAAGATCTTTTTTTTTCCTTCCTCTAAGGTTATTTCCATTAATGAACCCGTCTCCCTCAGTTGACTGTATGTATAGTCCATTATTTTTAATGGTCTAGCTCAGGGGAAATAGTGCTGGCTTATAAATTCTCTCTGTCTCTCTCTCTCTGTCTCTCTCTCTCCATCCATCCATCATCATCATCATTATTATTATCTATCTATCTATCTATCTATCTATATCATCTATCATCTATCTTTCTAATCTATCTATCACCATCTATCATCTACCGACCGACCTACCTACCTACCTAAATTCAGCTTCACTGAACTGGTTTTATTTCCCAGTCAATGATACGTTCTCTTTAGCGAAGAATAACGTATTTTGTATCCATTTCCCTATGGCTTAAAAACAACTCAAACCAAATAGCTGCTTCAGGAAGTCTTCGCTTCTAGCAATCCTGCGGACTCCAGGATGATGTCGTATTCAATCTCTAGATTCTGCAGACCCCCAGAACTCCGGAGGGGAATGAAGAAAACTCTCAACCCCCTACTTATCTGTAGTCAGAGAAACTCTGGTATTATCTATTTTATATGTAAGTCGGAGTTCTTTGAAAATACCTTGGAAAGAAGAGTTCTGTGTCTCAAAAATAAAAAGCATGAAAACTAAAAGTGTACCATTAAATTTGTCTTAAAGAAGTCTCAATTTCTTAATTCGTTACGTGTAGCCAAAAATACCACTACCAATTTCACAGGGTCATTCAGAAGATGAAACGAAGTAATATATGTTACGTTCCCAGAACAGTATCTGGTGTATAGTGGGAGCTTAATATTTTTTCCTTTTGCTCACGTTATCCTCCTCCAGTCTTTCTCTGTCACCCCCATCCAGTCCATCCTAGTAGATCCAGGACCCCACTGCTGCTCATCACTCCCCTGCCCCGCCCCCTCACAGCCCAAGGGGCGGCACCCCGATCTGGATGCTTGGTGCCCCCCTGACTGGTCTCCTTCTTCCTCTCTCGCTCCCCTAGTTTCTTTGTCCACACAGGGGCCGTGTGGCTCTTTCAAACACAATTCAGACCAGGTTGCTCCTCTGCATGGAGCCCCCAGTGGCTTCCCATCTCCCTAAGGGAAAACCCAAGTCTTTCTCGGGGTGACTGGGCCCCTGCTTCTTCTCTGACCTCCGCTCCTCACTGACCGCTTTGCTGTTCTTTGAACCCGCCAGGCACACTCCTGCCCCGGAACTGTCTCTCGCTTCTGCCTGTGCCACTTCCCATAGGGTCGTGCCTCACTTCTGGGGTTTTGCTTACCACCTGGTGTCCACCTGCACCCTGCTGGTGCTCCCCTTCCCGTCCCTATGCTGTGACTTGTCCTCCTTCACTAGAATGTAAGCTCCCTGAGGGCCCCATCGTGCATTTTCGCAGTGCTTGGCACAGGAGAATCGTAATCAGTGCTGGCCGAAGGAATGAACAAGCCAGGCACTGTGAGAGATGCTGGGATAGAGCCCAAAACGGGACAAATGCAGCCCCAGCCCTCAGGGAGCCCACAGCTCACCAAGGGAGACCGGCCACCAAACCACAAAATCATGGTGAGGGCTTATAAAGGTGGGAGGCTGAGCTTGTGTAGGCAAGGGGCCTTGCTGTACCTGATTTTCATATTTCTCAGCCACGTGTCCACCAGGTCTGTGGTCAGGTAATCTTCGAGGGCAAGGTGGTCACCTATTTTCTCCATGAGGACCACCAGCATGGTGGCATTTCCTAGGTAGGGCAGTTTGAGGACATGGCAACGAAAATTCTTATCAAAGGTGGAGGTGAAGTTGCCGGCTCTGTACATCATGGGGACCTTAACTGTCTTGTATTTGTCCAGGTGGAAAGTGTCCATCTCAGTGAAAAGAGGGTCAAAAGGGGTCAGCCACCTCCCTGAACGGAAGAAGAGAACTTATTGTGACAACCGCCTTCCAAAAAAAGAGCATCATTCTTGCTAAAGTCAAAGAGGGCAGGGCCAAACTAGGATGGGCAGTCCTTTATGGGGTTTGTTTTGACCAGGGCTCTGGCAGGCAAAATAAATTCCCCAAAGATCAGCCTTTCCCGGCCTCTTCCCCGGCCGGCAAAGCGTAGTACCATTCGCTGCTGGAATCACATGCAGTGGCGAAGAAGTGTCTCCTGACAGACCCCCTGCCCCCTCGTGGTCACTGCAGGCTAGAGGAGACCTCGTGCTCACGAGGGGCTCTCCGACCGCCCTGTGTCCAGTGCACGTGCCCACGCAGCGATGGCACCCACCTGCTATCGCCACTTAGAGACTGGGGCCCTTGCTGACAAACTGCCACGCAATGCAGCGTTGGCCTCCAGCGTGCAGCAGCATGACTCACACTCAGACCTCTGTCCTGGGGGTGTGGCCTGGCCACCTGGAAGCATGTCCTCCTCCTGGACACTGCAAGTCCCTAGTTATCAGCTTCCTGCTATGGCGCCCACACGAGTCCACGGCCCATTAGAGCGGCGGGACGGAAAGGATCTGGGGTGAGTGTCAGGACCACCTCGTTGAGTGTGGCCTCTGCCATTCGTCATGTGGCCTTGAGCAAGCTAACCTCTCTGAGCGTCCCTTTCGTCCGTGCAGGACGGGGGAGAGTCCCCATTTTTTTATAGTAAGAGACTTCGTCACTTGCCCCAGGTCACAAAAGTAGAGAGCGAAGGAGGAGCAAAGATGCAACCCTAAATCTCTCAGATCGTTTGCCTGTTTTTTTCAGTGACCCAGAAGATTCGCTGGGTCAGAGTGTCACAGAAGGAGAGAGCTGCGTAGAGGTGCCTGGAAAACTGTAAGTAAGGAGTCCAAGCACGCGGGCCACCGGGGCAGGGGCATCGAATGAGCATGCCCAGCACCGCGCCTGGTACATCGTCCGTGGTCAGTGCCTGTTTCTATGCATCTATTCGTGAAATCGGAAAACCTGCTCGTAGAAGGTCACTGGGCATTAACCATAGGCTGGCCAAACAGAGAGAAGGAAGAGACCGACGTAGAGGCTTTGGGAGAGCGGAACGTTATCAAAATACCTTTGAGCAAGATGTAGTCCACAAGAATTAATTTGGTGTCAGGATTAACCTCATCAAAGAGTTTGGGGATTTTCCCCTGCGTCTCTTTGTTAATGTAATGATTCATGAGCCCTTTGGCCTGTGAGGCATTGCGAAAATTCATAGTCACACACTCTGTATCGAAATACCTCTTGGATAAATTGAGGAAGGTCTCTTTGGCATCGAAATCCTCATGGACGAAGGCCAGACTGCCCTGGGTGAGGCCCAGCTCCCGGCTGCGGGAGAGGCGCTGTCTGAGATGCCGAAAGAGTGTGGGCAGGTGCTGGGGCCGCGTCTGGTTCAGGACCTGCAGGTGGAGCCCGCTTTCCAGCTGGGCTTTCGTCTGCCCTTTGGCCCCCTGCATCAGGGCTGCCATGGCCAAGGACAGGCCGAGCGGGGAGAAGACCACGTTGCCTTCGTGCTTCATGGAGATCTTCCGCAGCAGGCTGAACCCCAAGTTGGAGGTGTCCTCAGAGAGCTGCTGGCCCCCGGCCTCCAGCCAGGGCTCATCCGCCTGTGCCTCAGTCTCGTTCCGGGCAGTGGGGGTCTGCAGAGTCTCCTGCCCTGCCTGGGCCTCTGGTGACCGGGGACCAGGGGCCAGGCTGGGCACCAGCCACCCCTCAGCCAGAAGGCAGGGGAGCAGGAGGCTCAGCACGGCCTTCATTGGGGCAGCTGTGGAGGCCAAAGGAGCACTTTTCTTCAGCGGCAAGCCTTCCTCGGTTGCAAAGAGGGCAGAGATTATTTTTCATGTCTAATACAGTGACTCCCGCCTGTGTCATGGCACCATCCTCCAGTCACCCTGCTTCTCTCCCGGGTGGGGTCCGGGGCTTATCTCTGGGCTCATGCCATTGAGTCCCCTCGGAGAGAGCTGGAGCAAGGCGGGGTGGCATTTGTTCACCAGAGGGGACTCTTTCACAGAGCAAAACCTCCTCCACGTCCCATCCCCTGCCAGCCCTCGGGTGGCTCCTGGTCTCCTCCAATTTTCCCACTCCTTCCACTTCCTCCCAGAGGGGTGGGGACTAAAGAGGATGTGGCCTGTGCCCCAGCCCTAACTGGGTGTGGGTCAGAACAGGGCCCTGTTCACAAGGTCTTCACAGACCTTTCAGTGATCTGCTTCATTCATTGCCCTTGATCGCTGGGCCCTACTGCAGCCCATCAAGCCAGGTTTTGGGGACTTGGATCTGGGGCACATTTAGCTGGGGGGTTAGAAGTTCCGGGTGGTGATCAGGAAAAGGGAAAATGCTGCGTTTGCCTGACTTTGTGGTCGAAAGTCTGCCTGCACCTCTCCTACCGCATGCCGCCCAGCCTGGGGCCCAGCTGCCAGCTCCTTCTTGGTCTTCCTTCTCTACACCTGGAGCTCCCGGGAGAGAAATGGTGACTCGCCAGCTCGTCCCACACGCACGAGGCCTGGGCTAACCTCATCCGATCCTCACAGTAGCCTGTGAAGGGTGGCCTTGCTCTCCTCACCCCAGGTTATGTGGTGGAGCCAGCCTTCACACGGGCGGTGGGGCTCCAAACTCCACAGTCCTCACCGCTAGCCACCCTGGCCTTACCCCCCTCCCGGCTCCTGCTCCTGCTCGGACACCGAGCCTGGCTCCTGAGCACCTGCTCGTTTTCTGTCTGAACAAACGCCCAAGGGCTGGGCCGTGCCACTCCGCTGTCTCCACACTCAGCTCCTGGTGTTCAGCTGGCAGCCCCAGACCTGCTACCCAGAGGATGCCTGTCACTGAGATTCATTTTCACTCTCTTCTGGGCCCACCGCCCAGAAGGGCCTGGGCGAGGTGGGACCACTCAGCCCCGTAGGCATCGGGACTAGTAGGCCACAGGCCTCATGTCAGTTTCCATCAGCAGAGACCCTCATTCTGAACCAGGCTACCTGTAGCCAAATGTGGTGGCAGGGTGAAGTCCCAGGCCTCCTCTCCCTGATGGCAGGGGGCTGTGTCATCATCTGTGCCTGGTACCAAATGACACCTGGCCCCAGTACACTGCTCTTGCTTATGCTAAGAGGCTCTGTAGAATTCAGGGCCTCACTCCTCCCGCAGCCTGAGGTCGCTCCCTTACTCACAGAAACACTTCTGCTGTGTTTCCTAAATGTCCATGTTTGGAGAAGCCTGTCTGATTCTAAATGGCAAGTTTGCATTCAGTAGCTCACTCCAGTATTGGAAATGCTGGGTAAGTACCTCCTGCTTTGTCCAAACCCACCCTTCTTTGCACAGGCATACCTTGGTGGGGTTTTTCTCTGTTTTTTTTGTCCTTTACAGATAATGCATTTTCATCAATTCCGAGGTCAGACCCGGCATAAAGATTATGATTCACTGAAGGCTCAGGTGATGTTTAGCAATTTTTAGCAACAAAGTATTTTTAAGTTGTATATTATATTAGACATAATACTATTGCACACTTAATAGGCTACAGTATAGTGTAAACATAACTCTCATGTGTACTGGGAAACCAAAAAATTCATGTGACTTGCTTGGACTGGAGCCCCAATACCCAGTCTCTCCGAGGTCTGCCTGTATGTATACAATGTTTAGTGCTACTTTGTAAATTAATAATTTAATCTCATGGCTAGGTGTTCCTGGGTTCAGAGTCACTTCTCTCTGTGACAGCTGTCAGGAAACAATCCCAGCACACCAGACAGGTGCACCCCCCTCTGGTTGCTAAGTCTTATCGTGCAGCTTCTTCCTCGGTCTGGAGTGACAGCCCAGGAATACACGGACAGTCCCACATATCCCCTAAGGTTGGTGTTCTGCTACCGAGCAGGACAGAGTGTGTGGGCAGGGGCGACCCTTAAGCACCAGGTGCCATAGAGCACGCCAAGGATGCATCATCCTAAATAGACCCCGAGTGGTAAGACGTCAATTGCTCTCTGCCCACTTCTCAGCCCTGAATGTATCTGGAGCAGCACCCCACGCAGCCTTGGAAGTGGGGGGTTCACTCTCCTTGTCGGGAGGGGGCCTGGGAAGGAAGCCTGAACAGTGTGGCCGGCACAGTAATTTTGCGGGCATAAACTCTCGAGTCTTAAAAGCCTCACCATCTCGCCTCCTACCTGCGGAGGAAGCCCCCTGTGTCCACAGGACGCCACTTACCCCACCCCTGCCCTCTCCAGTCTAGCAGCAAGGGCTCAGCGCTGCCCAGACTCCCACCCTCTCACCTTGGAACCCATCCAGAGAGGATGAGGTCGTCTCTCTGATCCCTCGCTAGTTAGACATTGTGAAGGCCTCCCTTTAATCCGTGGGCTCTTACCAGTGAGCGGCCCCCAGGTGCCTGGGAAGGTCCTTCATTGAGTGCAAAGACGAGGTTAAGGTTTGCAGCGAAAGCCTGCAGCAAATATTTGCTATTCCAAAGTATGCCCCCATGGGAGTGTTACTGATTAACATCCTGCTCGGACATTGTGACATTTCTGCGAAAGAAAGACAGAGAGAGAGGCTTCCCTTGTTCCCTAGCTGCTTTTCCAAGCCCGAATGTGACGGACAATCCTCCATGAGAGCTTCTGCTTCTCAACTCCAGCTCCTGGTGGGATGGAGTTGATCCAGGTGCTGAGTATCTCGTGGGAAGCAAGGCGATGGTGGATCCCACGAGGCCTCCTGAGTCCCCACCCCAGGGCTGGGCACTATGTGGCGGGCAGGGTGGGGAGGACTAAGACCTGCTCCCCCAACCTCCCCAGGAACTTTCAGTCCAGTGGGAGAGACAGACAGGAAAATCACTACTAGTAACACTAAGTTGTTTCAAGGTCAACTTACTACTTCACCAGACTCATGAGATTGGAATCCTCAAGTACCCAAAGTCAAGGTTGATAGAGACCCTTTAAGTCAAAAATTTCAGACCTATAAGACTCTCCTTTTTATAATATAAATATTTTATGTGTCCCTCATCTCTTTGAAGTGAAATTTATAGTTAATATGACGTACCCGCAAAATTTTTAAAAAGCAAAATACTACTTTAATGATAATATGGAGGGAGAAATAAAAGTAAATTATAAGAAAATGGCGTTTCTTTTACTATGCAAACGCTGTGGCATAACCACGCTAGAAGACATAGTGATGTCGTCAGATGCGGGGCCAGAGGGAGAATCTCTGGGCTGCACACCGTTGTGTTGGCCCTTCAGCATACAACTAGAATATACTACCAGCCATGTTTTCTGTAATGGCGAATCATGTTTGGTAAAGATCCAAAAAAAACAAAAACAAAAACAAAAACAAAAAACACCCCACACACAAATCCCCAACAGATCTAAATCTTCCTTTGATTGACGTGGTCATTGTCTTCATCAAAAATTCAGTGGAAATTAAAACCTTGGGGGGAAAATGGTGTTTTTATATGAAATAAAACACCCGTGGGACTGTGAAGGTCTAGGCTCAGCTATCTCATGCACAAGCTTTTCACCTAGATGAGCTTGATGTGGGACCTCTGAGTTGTGTGGGACCCCGGTCACTTCCTTGTGGTGGAGAGTCCTGAGCATTCCAGTATGTCTGGCATCTTCGACCCTCATTTGCTAAATGCCAGTAGCACTCCCCAAATGTTTGTGAAAATCAGAAGTGCCCCGACAAGTTTCCAGAATGTTCCTTGTGCAATGCCTGCTCTGTGGAGACACCCTCCCTTCAGAGGTCACAGAGTAGACAGCAAAGTTGGGCCCAGGCTTCTATGCTCAGACAGCACAGGAGCCAGTATGGCCTGCCTGTCCCCTGTGCCCTGCAGCTGAGGGGCAGAACCTCAGCCTGGGGTGGCAAGGCTGCTTCCTCAGGCTGGGGGCTTTGTTGGCTTTGCCAAATGCCTCAGAGGGCAGGAGTGTGAACACTGTGAGGCATGACAGTGGTCACTGGGGCTTCAGAAGTGACATAAAAGTCATCATGGTGCATTTGACTTTCTGGAAGGCTCTTAAAACTGCTGCCGTTCAGAAATGGATCTTTATAAGGAAGGCAGCAGAATGTACTGGAAAGAGCGTGAGGGTCTCCATCAGACATCTCTGGGCTCGAATCTCAAGTCTTTGAGATTCCTAGCTGCCGGACCTTGGGCATATAAACTAACCTCTCTGAGCTTGTGTTCCCCCTTGTAAAATGGCCAGAACTGAGCCTCTGGCTGATGAAAATCTCAGCAGCACCCAGGGAGCAGGAAGGCGATGGACAACATTGTTTCTAAGGTGGTGGGCATTGGCCCCTAGGAAGTGTGGCTCAGAAGATCTCCACCTTCATGGAGGACATGAGTGCTCCTCTGCTCCCAACAGGTCAAACTCAGTCCCTACCACTGTAGCGTGAGCTCTTTTGCCAGCTGCGTGACACGGATGCAGCTCCTTAAGCTCCTTTGGCTTCCATTCTCTGATCTGTAGAATGGAGCTACCAAGGCTGAGCTGTTGGGACTGTCTTGAGGGTTAAGTGCGGTTGTGCCTGTAAAGAGCTTGGTGCCTGGTAGAAGTGCTAATGAATGGTATTGGGTGTGTAACTTTAGAGCCAGAATGAGCCTCCTAGGAAAGCCCAGACTCCCCATTTGAACGTTACAGAGGAGGAAATGCAGCCTCACACACATTAAGGCCTTTCCTGTGTGCTGGAGCCAGAGCAGAACCAGGACATTTGACCTCCGGTTTGCCCTCGATTTCAGCCTATTACACGCAACTGTAGAGAAAGGTTGGGAAAGATCTGATGGGAAAGCCTTTGTGACAGGAGCAAACAGAGGCGACAGTGCAGTCCTTCCTGGAATTCCCGGCAGGCAGGAAGCACAAGGCTTCCGAAAGCCACCCCGCGGGGGCTTCTAAAGCAAGTCTGCCCTGGAACCTACTGGGCTAAATGTCTGAGAAAAACAACTAGAGCTAGTTATTGGCACAATCAGCTTCAGAAACAGAGGACCGCGGTTTGCTCTGGATTGATCAGATCAAGAGGAAAGCTTGCACAGGTAGACACGAACAAGCTCCCCAAACGCTTGCAATACGGCAACGCACGCGCACACGCATGCGCACGCACAGGACGCACGCGCGCACGCACAGGACGCACGCGCAGAGGGCAAATGTCCCGCTGTTGGCCTTGCCTGGCTCCCGTGACACCTACCGAGGTTGCGGATTGATCCGTTTTGACCCCAGTGATGCAAAGCTGATGCTCTAGGCAAGTCCATTACTTCCCAAGCTGCCCTGAGTAGCCATGCTCAGGACAGTGGCCAGCGAGGTCGGGCTAACTTCTGGTTAACTAGGAGTTTATCTGGTTAACACCTGCAGTCTGCCTAGCCAGTAGATTAAAAACAAAGTTTTCCTTAGGATGGGATTTTTTTATTTGGTGGAGTCGAAAGAAACTGAATAGGAAATAAACTGAATAGGAGATACGTTTTCCTTGGAGGGTATAAACGTGTTCAGGGAGGCCAGTTAACTTGTTCAAGAACACAGCACTCTGGGTTTGAACGCAGACCCTTAGCTCCAAAGGCAGAGCTGTGTTTCCTAAACCTCTGACTTAACTGGCACAACCACCTGGTATGACAGCAGATTTTAACTAAGATGATCCTTCTACCCAGGAGGGACTCCAGCTCCTTAGTATAACATTTTGCAGGTGCTGGGATTTGAATGAGATCTCAAAGGGTTTAGGATCTAGGCAAGTAGAGGTGATGCCGGAAGGGGTAAATTCCCCCGGCCGGGCAGGGGGAGGATGACTCAAGCTCTGCCCTGAGAGAGAAAAGGGTTATTTGCTGAGTGCAAGAAAAAATTCAAACGGTAATCAAAGTTGGTGAAAAGGAAAGTTTATTAGAGAAGAGGTAACGCTCCATAGACATAGCGTGGTCTCCGCTCAGAGGCAGATAGTGCGTGAGCCTAAGAGAGACTCAGAGGGACAGAGACGATAGAGGGACACTGGTACAGTGAGGGAGACAGAATAAAGGCACTGAGAGGAACTCTGAGTGCTCAGGGAATTCAGTTGATATGTTCTTTGTTTCTGTGAGTTATAGTTTTAAGACTTTGTTAACGCACTTTCCTTGGATACGGGCACACAGTGAGGAAGGGGAAGAGGAGTGTGAAAACGTAACAATATGTAGCATGAAAGGCCTGCTGGAGGGTCTCAGCCTTTGATCCATAGGTTCCCCCTGTTTTTAGCCATAGGGAATGAATGATTTTATTTTGTGTAGGGGGCCACTCAACGACTCTGTTTTCCCTTCAGATGTGGGGAAATGGGTTGTTAGCAATCCCAGCAGAAATCTTCCTTTGTTTTTCAGATTTCCTCTTTGGCCGTAGGGCTGATCTGCTCATGGCAGTTTCTTAATATAGCTTGATTTAACATTTTAGTTCCCTCGTCACCTCCCTACATTACTTCATTTTTCATTATGTTGACGTTTTGAAAAGTTGAGGCCAGCTATTTCATAAATTTTCTCAACTTGGTTTGTTCTGCTGTATCCCATAATTAGTTTCAATTAGATTATACATTTTTGGCAGAAATATAAAAAACATTAGGACCTTTACAGAGTATCACATCCAGAGGCACCTCATGTCTGTTTGTCCCTAATTAGTCATGTTAATTTTAATGATGTGGTTAAGTTCATGTCCATTTCTCCAATATACAGCTATAATTTCTTTTTAATAAGTGCTTTGTGAGGAGACACTTTGAAATAAATTTAAATATCTTGTTTTTTTTTATCAAACTCCTCATGCCCCCAGATTTAGCATCTATTGAATAATTTTTCCTGAATCAGTTTTTAGTATGATAGTCTAAACCAATTATTTCTTTCATATTTATCAGTGTTATCAGTATGGATTCATGAACTCTTAATTTTATTCAATGCATTTTAATCCATTACTGTTTTTATTATGTACATGTACGTATGTATATTTATTTAGATGTTCAAATTGTCCCAGGTACGTGTGTGTGTGTGTGTGTGTGGAATGTACTAGAAGCCATGAGTTTATACCTCCAGTTTACATCCTCCACTGAATTCTTCCTCGCTTTCTCCATTCCATATACGCATCTCTCTTCCTGCTCAATCCTACGTACCATATATAGTAGTCCCTCTCTGTCTGTGGGGGATATGTTCCAAGACCTCAGAAGTTGCCTGAAACAGTGGATAGTACCACACCCTATATATACTGTTTTTTCTTATACATAGCGATGATAAAGTTTAATTTATAAATTAGTAAGAAATTAACAATAATAACAAAAGAGAACAATTATATTGTAATAAAAGGTATGTGAATGTAGTCTTCCTCAAAATATCGTACTGTCCCCACCCTTCCATCTATGATGTTGTGGGGTGGTATGAGGCCTACGTGATGAGATGAAGTGAGGTGAAATTTTCCACTTAATTTTCGAACCGTGACTGGAAACTGTGGGAGGTGGAACTGAGGATGAGGGGGACTACTGTAAGGATTGTCACATTCGCTAGACTCATTCCGTGACAAAAAACCAACCTGGAAAGAAGGTTTCTTGTTTATGGTGTGAGGAATCGGTCTAATTTTATCCTTTTTTTAAATAAATGGCTACTCATTTGTCCCAATATCATTTATTTAAAAGTCCTTCTTGATCAAGTATTAAATTTCCATTTGTACTTGAGTTTATTTCCTAACATTCTAACCTATTTCAGCTGTCTGCCTGTCTATTAATGTACCAGTACCACAGATTTAATTAAAGAATCTGTGACCTGTGCTTTAATATCTAGTCGGGCTAGTCCCTCTCCTCCTCCCTCCCCCACCCTTCTCATCTTTTCCTTTTCAGGGTTTTCCTGGCTATTCCCGAATGTGTATTTTTCTATATGAACTTTGTTATCAACTTGCCTACCTATCCAGAAAAAAAATTGTTAGTATTTTTATTGGAATATCATTAAATTTGTCAAATTAACTTAGGGAAAACTGGTATCTAGATGACGTTGAGGCATCTTATTCAAGAAGAAAATCTTTCCATTTGTTCAAGTATAATTTTGCATCTTCAATATTCTATAATTTTCTAATAATAGATTTTGCACATTTCTTGTTTATTTCTAAATGCTGTTATCTTTTTGGCTGTTATTAGGTTTTCGCATGTTAACTTTATATCCTGATACCATGCTGAATTCTCTCATTGTTTGAGTTTGTTTTATCATTGATTTGCTGGAGTTATGCAGGTGTATTATATGTTATTTGCAATTAGACATAGTTTTACTTCTTTTTTTCTAATTCTATGCCTCTGCTTTCTCCTGTCTAATTGCATTATCTAATACCCCCCTGGACATTGTAAAATGGTAGTAGATATAATCTGGAAATGCATTTAGTATTTTCTTACTAAGATGATGGCTTTAGGAGTCAGGTTTATGTATATATGAAAGGTATAAATACTGTATTTAAGGCAGTATCCTTTGATCCTTATTTTTCTATGTGTCCTATCCATCCATTTATCATTATCTAATCTAATCTGATCTAATCTAATCTATCGGTCCCTGCCTGTTGTTCCATCTGGTTTCTTCATTTCGTTTAATGCTTTTTGCCCTTAACCTGGAGGGGGAGTCCTCTTTCTCATGCAGTGTCACTCTAGCGCCCTCTACTGACAAAGTTTAGCATCATGGCCTGCTGACAAGGTAAAAATAAAAGGTTCCCATCCATTTTTGCAGAGCGGCAATGAAGGGAGGATTTGGAGTTGAGAAGCAAAAATCGATAAGTGTTTTGAAGCTATTTAAAAAACATTTTACATTTACCGACATATTTACCCTTTCCGGTGCTTTTCATTCTTGCCTGTAGTTCCACCTTTCCATCTGGAATCATCTTGTTTCTGCCTAAAGAATTACTTAAAAGATTTCTTTAGTGCAGATGATAAACTCTTAGCTTTTGTTTGTCTGAAAGAAAAATCTTTATTTTTTCTTTATTTTCGAAGATTCGTTTTTGCTTTTTTGTTTGTTTGTTTGTTTTCGGAAGGTACGGTGACATTTTCCCTTTACCACTTTAAAGATGTCTTTCTGTTGTGTTTTTGGCTTACATGATTTCTTCTTTTGTAAGTTTTTATTTAGAAATAATTTCAAACATACAAACATTTCCCAAAATAATAACGTTTCCATATGCCCTTCGCCCAGCTTGTCCATATTACAGAACCATAGTACACAATGATCGAAACTAGAAAATTACATTGATACGGATATTATTCAGATTTTGTGTTGTTCTTCCTTTATTCTTCAACAAACTGTTACCAGTCGCAGTGGTGATTACTTGTTACAGAGGAGAACCTGGAGAAGACTAGGGGAGCCTTATACCCCCCAGATCTTTTCTGTGGGGTCCCTGGTGCCCAAAGTCAGATGGTGCTGTGCCTCCTGGGAGGGCAGACCCTTAGGTCAGATTCATAGCCTTGACCAGGAAGAGGCTGCTCCACGTGAATTCGTCAAAGATCATGATGATGAAGGGCCGGTTGAAGTGGATGGTGAGAGGCTCAGACTCCACCTTTAGGCTGACTCCAGTGGGGGCAGCTTCCTGCACGCCCTGCTCATCGAGTTGCAGCATGGCTTTGTGGACCACCTGTTGGGATGGACCGAAGGTCAGGCACCAGCTGTGCGTTGGGCACTTTCCACGCCTCGTTGCTTGGGCTCCTCCCATGCTCAGTTCTATGGATGATGAACCTGAGGCTCAGAGGTCACTTGCGGGCTCCTCATCTAAATGGCAGCCCCCAGGACTGGAGCCGAGGTCTGCCCACCTCCAGAACCCGGGCCACACCTAGACTTCCTCCTTAGGAAGCGTGCAGGTGGGCCCACCACATGGAGGTTAGGGTCTCTTGGTGTGAACTGGACCTTATCGGGTCATGGGCTGGTAGAGGAAGCCCTCGCCCCCTTTCTACTTCGCTAATTAAATACTAGGGTTCAATTTATGCAGAGTGCTTGTGCCCACTCTGTACGGCAAAGGCGGTCTCCATGCTGAAACATCCCTTGGAATCAAAATTAGTAGGAATTCTGAAATTGGCAAAATGTTTGAGTAGCTCATATCAAAAGCATCCCGGGGATCAGAAGTGGCTAATGAACTGCATTCTATGGTTAATAACCACTCTCATTCCAGTAAGGAACTGGAGGCTCCAGAGTGGCTCTGGATGTGGGCACACATCGCTAGGAAGGAGCCAAGCTGCGCTAGGAACCCCTGTGGTGTGTTTTGGGAAATGAGGTTTTGAGTGGAACAGACCCTGGGTCAAATCCCAGGCTGTTATTCACTTGCTCTGTAGCTGTGGTGGGCTATTTACCCTCCCCAAGCCAGAGATTGCTCCTCTGAGCAATGCGGATAATACCCACCATAAAAGGAGGTGGCTGTTAGACTCGGTCCTTCACACACCATTATGAATTTTTCCTGCTCCTTCTTTTGTTTTGTCACCCACAGGACTGTAAAGTCCTGTGAGGGCAGGGCCACGTCTAAGCAATGAAGACATATCCAGTGCCTAACGCAGTTTGGGGCACATTGTAGATGTTCAGTAAATGTTCAGTAAATGTTTTCAGTAAATGGATGGATGAACAACAGAACATAAAGCTGAAGGATGAAGATAATGAATGTAACTGGGCAGAAGGTTCAGTGTGATCTCCTCCAGACATTTCCCATTTTCCCTGTTTCTTTTTGCTGGGGGTGTGTTTTGCACAGTGTCCCCTCTGTGTGTCCTGGTGGAATAAGTAGACGCCCAGGCCGTGGTCCTCCCTCGTCACTCGCTTCCTGTGTGATCTTGGGGACAGCACTTTTCTTGCTGAACCCCTACTCTGTTCGTTGCAAAATAGAGGCTTGGACGAAGCTTGGAGCTCTCAACCTGGGGCCTAGAGGCCTACTCATAAGTGGATTCCATGTTGCTTATTATTTGTATAATAATAAATACATTGGGGGAGAATGATAGGATCCGGAGACACTTACCTTTGACAACTTCAGCTGGGACTCTTGGGTGATGCCTGAGAAATTCGCCTGCTGGGTGAGCAAGTCTGCAATACCCATGTCCGCCAGGAGGCTCCCGAGGTCATAGGCTTCAGAGATGGAGACCTTTGGGATGTACAGGTCCACCTGTCTGCTCGGGGGGAAGCGGATGGGGTTAGACTGTCCCGGGGCCTGGCCAGCCAGCCAGACTCTTGTTTCCTCTGTGATGGCTCCAGACCCTGGTTCCCAGCTGGACACACTCTTTGGGGCAGGGGAAGGGACAAGGACAGGGCAGGATATGCCTCTTCCTTTACCACATGGGCAGCTTCCTCTCTGGGCCTCTGAATTGGAAAGTGTTCAGCTCTTTGAGCTGATTCCACCTGCAATACAGCTGGACCACTGGGTTGTGGACAAACGGGTATCTAAAGAAGTCCTTGTGCCCCACATCACCCCTGGCAGATGCGGAGGAGTGGAGGGGGCCCCTGGCTGGGAGCAAGCTTCTTGGCCCCAGCCGTGCCACTAATGCTCGGTGGCATAGGCACGGCCTGCCCCTCTCCGTGCTTGTCCGCATCCACACAGCAAGGCAGCATAGGGCCACTAGGGCCTCTGTTAGGGCTTGTCTGTGCCAAAGCCCTCAGATAGATTCTGCAGGAATTCGATGACTGGCCTGCAGTTTCCACTGGATAAAGCAGGTGAGGTTTCTAGAAAGTAAGAGGAACCGTGCCGGGAATGGAGTGCGTACGTACCGAAAGCTTTTTGCATATCAAGACATTAATTTCATTTAAAAATTTCTTCCTTTTCCTTCTCTCTAGAGGGAGAGACGATGTCTGAAACTCTGAGGCGGAGGGCCGTCGGCGAAAGGGTGCGAGGCCTTCTCTGCACTGAGCAGCCCTGGGGAGGGCTGGAGCGCAAGCAGCCGAGACGCACTTATAATTATTCAAGGGGAACGGAGGTGGAATCACAGGTGAGCCCGACGTGGAATCCTCCTCTCGATGGGGAAATAGGAGCAGAAAATAAAGGAGACGGGCCTGCACTAAGCACCTGGCGGGCCGGGGTCCCCTTCTCTGTCTCTTCTAGTCCGCACGTGCTCACGCAAGCCTAGCTCGTCAGGATCACCGTCAGTGTCCAGACCGAGAGACCGAAACTCAGGGGAGACCGAGGGATCCCTCCAAGGTCACGCCCCTGGGAGCAGCAGGGACGTGAAGAGCCCAGGACTAATCCTCACCCTGGGCGAGCCACCGGCACCACGCAGCGCAAGGTCGGGAGGAGGGGGGGAGGGCGGACGCTCTGTGAGTGGGGCCCAGAGGCTTCCTGTGGCAGAGGGGCACAAGCCGGACCCTAAGGACGCAGGCTCGGGTGCACTGGACAGCATGGCATGGAGATGCCGAGGGGAGAGATGGGAGAAGAGGTGACAGGCGTGGAGGTGAGGGACCCTAGGGTCTCTTCTGGCACTCGGTGGACATCATTTGGATTGAACAGAGAATCGATGCTCAATCACACATGAGGGCCGATAGTGTAAAATTTTACCTTGGATGTTTATTTTTAAAAAATATTTTGAGAAAATAGCATGTGTTATTGATTAATGGTAAGTTAGAGAAAATTAGTGAAGAGATTATTTTGATATAAAGGGAAAGATTATCTGCCTCATTTGCAACACACTAGGGTCCAGGATTTGTTAGAATCTTGGTGTATTCATTATCAGCACCTGCTGGCTGTGCACCTGGATTATAGGTTCCCTTCGCGGGGGGCGGGGTGAGGTGGGGTGAGACAGGTGAAATGGTGAAGAGCCGGCAAATGGATCCCTACCATCACCCACACACAAGCTCACATGTACCCCTCCCCTCCCCTCCCCCACTCGCACATACTCAAGGACAAGTATGTCTGGTTCCAGGACTCCAAGAGTGCCATCTGTGTCCCCACATAGCCGTAGGAGATCCCCCTGAATCGCAGAGCTGACCACACCCCTCTTCCCTGCAGGGGTGAGGTCAAACTCCCAGGCACCTCCACTCTACTCACCTGCTGGATTAACCCCTCCAGAAAGACCAGCACTGAGTAGTGGAGGGTGTAATTCGAAGTAAAAATAACTCGAAACCATAGAGCTCAAAACCGACATATATAATAAAGTAGAAGAGCTTCTTTCTAGATTTTCTGTCCGTAAATTATTGGGTTGCCAAGTTCCTTTGAGCAGATGTTTTCTCATTCTTTGCTGCTGCTGCCCGGCCCTGCCGGAGCCCCGGGCACTGCCTCCCTGGCGTGGCCGGTGCCACTCCCTCTCCTGCCCGCTGGCTGAACTTCAGCTTGGGCTTACTGCACAGTTCAAAGCCAAAGCAATCTGCTCTGGAGCCCCTTCCCCGACTCCCGGGCACGAGTGGGGCACCCCATCCCGCCCCCGCGTTTTACACGTCTCCTTCCCTCTCTCGCTCTGACAGTGCTCATGTCCTTGTGCCACTGTTAATTCCAGCAGAATCTGCTTCTGCTCTGAAGTGCATGTCTTTGATGTCTGTATTTTGTCTTATTCACCATTCCATCCCTTCTGCTTAGCCTCGAGCGTGGCACACAGCAGATGCTTCCATTTATATTAAGTGAATGAATGAATGAATGAGTGAAAGAAACGGCACCTATTCCATGAGCCTTCCTGAGCTACTCTGGTTCCAAGTGGCTCCCTCCCCTGCATCCCCTTCGCCCTGAGTCTGCACCACCCTACCCACCAGCAGGTCCCACATTGGTGGGCGTTATTCTGATGGCTCCTGTACAGACAGAACTCGAATCTCCCAGGAGTGAGGACCATGTTCAAGAACATCTGCTCCCACCTCCTTTAAGGAGAGGATCGGGGCTGGGCATCTGCTCGATCGTAATTTTGATTGTCCTCTAGCTCAGAGGTGCCTGGGGGGAAATAAATCCATGTTTTTATTCATTCACTCATTCATTCATTCGTGTGTTCATTCATTCATTGCTGGGCCAACACTCCCTGAGTGTGCACTCTGAGACTGCCCCTTGCTTGGGCCTGAGATTCATTGGCTGGTTCTCCTGACCACTGACCCATCAGCGTGGACGCGCCTTACTCTTTTTTTCCTTATTCATTTATTACCTACCTATGTCCTTATTTTCTTACTAATTTACTGGTTAACTGAAGAAGAGTTAGATCCTCTGAGTGATTTGAGAACCATTCATAGGCTTTGTGTTGGTTCCATGATGGATGTAGTAGTCATTTTCATGATATTTTTTAAGGTAGTCTCTTGACAATCTTTTGCAGTGCTTGGTTTCAGGTAAGGAAGATAATAATATCGGTAAGTAGGGGGCTGGGTGGTCGGTGAACCCAGTTTGAGAAAACAATGCAAAACTGTGATAATACAGAGTGTGGCTATTAACTTCTCAGGGAAGAGGGACCCCACTTTGTGGAATGCCCCAAAGTATCTCATTGCCAATCGATAGATGAATAAATAAATGTGACTTCTAGGTCAGAGACCCTCACGGCCTTTGGGAACCCAGCAGACAGAAAAACAATGAGCCCGGAAGGCAGATGCCCAGGTGCACCCCCTTTTCTACCTTCCCACTTTCTGGGAACATGTCCACTGCAGTGGTCAACACGGTTGGCTAGAGGGCTTACCTGCTAGTCAGGGAGTCGGACCACCTCTGGATGGTGTCCCGGCTCAGCGCAGTGACGACCGCGTCCATCTCCCCCGCGTTCGGGAGGACGAAGAAGACGGTGCTGTTGCCCACGTAGTCCAGCTGCACCAGCTGGCAGGGGAGCAGCTGGTCCTTAAAGTACTTGATCTCCCTCGACTGGAACATCATGGGCACTTGGACCAGGGTGGTCTCGTTCACGTAGAAGTTCTCCTCCCTGGTGCTCCCCTGGTCGAAGGGGTGTGCCCACATGCCTGCGAGAGCAGGGAGCGGAGGGCGGGAGACAGGTCTGTGAGAGCAGGAGCTGAGGTGGCAGCAGAGTGCCAAGGGAGACCACTAAGCAGGTGAGCAGCTCTCCTCACCCTGGAAGGTCCCCACCAGGGCCTCGAGCGTTTCTTGGTAAGATGTGTAATTCTCAGAGGCTTAAAGCCCGTTCCATCCTCTAGTCCTTGGCATGGATCGAGGATTAGTTCTATTTCTGGGACTGGCCCCTACAAATGGAAGGAGGGCATGAACGAGAGGATGCTGGCCTTAGGCATCGGAGTAGGATTCAGTAAACCAGACTGCCTCGTCGCCCCTGCCCCTGAGTGGATCCTGGAGTGGGGGGCTCCAGAAGTGGTGCTGGATCTCAGCCTATGAATTCAAGGTCGGGGTGGGGGGAGGTTTGGAGGAATGGACCATCCATTCCATCCGCACCCCTCGATGTCCTGGCCACAGAAGCCCAGCAGGCAGCCTGGCTGCCCAGTCGACTGCACCCATTCCCCTGTGGGAGGTTCCTGACCTGCCTCATAGACCAAGGGCTACACTACTTTTCCTGGAAGCAGAGCCAGGGGAGAAGATTCCTTCAAGGTCACAGGCTCCCACCCTCAGCTGGACTCAAATTCCCTTCACCATGTTCCACAACATCATCACAGCCTGTTTGCTCTCCTTGTGTTGGGGAACTCATCACCTTCACAGATGGAACTTTCCACTGCTGGTCAGAACCAAAGCCTGCCCGATTGTAACGCCTGCCCGCTGAGCCTCTTTGGCCCTTCTGAGCTTATTCCAAACGAGTCTGGGTCTCCTTGCAGGTGGCAGACCTTTGGATATTTAAAGACATGGGTTGAATTTCACCAGGGCTCTAGGTTAAGTCTCCCAGGGTCTGGAGATGACCGAGGACCCTGAGTCTAATGGGTCCCAGGTGTGCTGGCTGCCCTTGCCCTCAAGCCCAGAAGCCCTTGCAAAGTCAGTGTTTCCCAGCTGAGGCTGCCTGAAGGCGGCCAGAGCACAGCTCAGGCAGAGCCTTCTCCATCCCTCTGCCTTCGGGATCAATGGATTGTGAAGCCAGAACTCTCGGTTCTGAGCTGGCCTATAGGCTACTAATGGACACGACAGGGAGAGGCTGGGAGATGTAGGGGAAGGAGCTGCGGATGCAGAACCTGGAGACCCGCGGTATGTCTGGTCCTTCCCTACGGACTGAGTGTGAACTCAGGCCTGTCTTTCTCACAGCAGATGAGATACTTTGACGATTCTCAAACCATCCTCCGAAGAATGTCTGGGGTCCTCGGAGCCGAAGGGGCTGGACCAATTCACAATAAAAAGGTGGGTTAAATATTTTTTCCTGTTAGGTTTTCATCTTGAAAAGTTTGCTTTTCTCTGAATATTTCTTTTGTAGAAGCAAGCATAATGTATTCAGTTTGGCATAAAACAACATACAGAAGGAGGTCTAACCTCTACTTTAAGGGATTTCTTCTTGAAAATTCTTGGGCCAGGAGAACTCATGGTAGAGAAGCTTAAGAACTTATTGGGAATCACAGAGATCAAGGATGATTCCCTCTAGAAAATCTTTTAACAGTATTTTTAATGTTTTCCAAAAAAGAGCTGTCGAGATCGTTCATTAAATAAGGAACACGCAAGGGACACTTACGTGCCCTAAGTTAGTGATGACAGCTGTGCCTCTCTTCATTTCCGTTTATTATTCTGGCTTGCTGGCAATATTTCAGGGTGTTCCCCAGCTCAAACAGGGGCTTGCCAACTAGTTCTGCTGCATCACAGAAAATCTGTGCACAATAAGGCAGCCTACACCCTTATCAATGTCTAGTCCTGCATTCAGATGTTCACAATCTCCCTGATTTTATCACCAGGAATTACTGTTTCCCATCAACTCAGCCACACTGTGGTCGTGAGGATGCTGGGAACTGTGAGAGGGAAGCCCTGTGCCGAACGATGCTGTGTCAGCACCTGTCCCACCAGCCCAAGCTCAGGAGGACTCTTCCTGTAGTTGGGTTTGCTGGGCTTTTCTTCCAAGGTTATGTTGCCCAAACCTCTGTGCAATAACTATTGAGTTCCTTCCACATGCCAGCCACTATGCAAAGGCACTGGGGCCACCAAAGAGATGAGACTACCATGCACAAGAGTGCAGGTCTAGTGCGAGAGGCAGCCTGTGGAATTTGTGGGAGCACCCAGAAACATTTTGGGGCAAACATTCCCAGACTCCTTGGCCCTTCCACTGTCAGTTGTAAAGGATGCTGCCTTTTGTATGGAACCGCAAAAGACCCTGAATAGCCAGAGCAATCTTGAGAAAGAAGAACAAAGCTGGAGGCGTAACACTTCCTGATGTCAAACTATATTATAAAGCTGTGGTAATCAAAACAGTATGGTGCTGGCATAAAAACAGATACATAGACCAGTGGAACAAAATTGAAAGCCCTCACACATATGGCCAACTGATATTTGACAAGGGAGCCATTGACAAGATCGGTCAATGGAGGAAGGATAATCTCTTCAATAAATGGTGTTGGAAAAACTAGATATTTACATGCAGAACAAAACAAAATCGGACACCTACATTACACCTCTTGACAAATTAACTCAAAGTAGATTAAAGACTTAAAAATAAGACTCAAGCCATAAAACTAGGAGAAAACATAGGAAAAACGCTTCTTGACATTGGTCTATGTGATGATTTTTTTTGATACCAAAAGCACAGCAACCAAAGGAAAAATAAAGAAGTGAGATCACATCAAACTTAAAAACTTCTGCACAGCAAAAGATGATGATCAACAAAATGAAAAGGCAACCTATAGAAAGGAAGTAAATATCTGTAAAGCATGTATTTGATGAGGAGTTAACATCTAAAATGTACAAGGAGTTCATACTAAGTAGCAAAAAACCAATCCAATTAAAAAACGGGCAGGGACCTGAATAGGCATTTTTTTTCAAAGAAGATTTTCAAATGGCCAACAGGTACATGAAGATGTGCTCAACATCACTAATCATCAGGAGAATGCAAATCAAAAGCACAACGAGATGCCACCTCACACCTGTTAGAATGCTACTGAAAAAAAAGACGAGATAACAGTTGTTGGTAAGGATGGGAGAAAAGGAGGCCCTCGTGCACTGCTGGTGGAAGTGTAAATTGATACCGACACTATGGAAAACAGTGTGGAGATTCTTCAAAAAATTAAAAATGGAACTACCATGTGATCCAGTAATCCCACTTCTAGGTATATATCCGGAGATGATGAAACCACTGTCTCAGAGGTATCTGCACTACCGTGTTCATCGAAACATTATTCGCAATAGCCAAGACATGAAAGCAACCTAAGGGTCCATTAACAGATGAATGGATAAAGAAAATGTGTGTGCGTGTGTGTGTGTGTGTGTGCGTGCGTGTGTGCACATGAGGGAACCAAAGGAAGCTTCATGGAGGAGGTGACTTTTGAGCCAAGATTTGAAAGGTGGGAAGAAGTTTTAGGTAGTTGAACAAGTTGAGGGGTGCTCAGGGGACCGAAAGGGCATGGGTTTTGTGGTAGGAAGAACACCCCCACCCCCGCCAGATGTGTCCGTGTCCTGTGAATATGTTATGTTAATTAAGAGGAAATTAAGATTGCTCATTGACTGACTTTGAGACGAGGAGATTATTCTGGATTATCTAGGCAGGCCTAGATAATGTGATCACAAGGGTCCTTAAAAGTGGAAGAGGAAGGCCGGGGGGCGGGGGGCGGTATCACAGTGAGGAAGGAGATGTGATGACAGAAGCAGATGTTGGAGTGGCTTATCACTGGCTTTAGAAAGGAATGGGGCCCATGAACCAAGGAATGCAGGTGGCTTCTAGAAGCTGGAAAAGGCCAGGGACAAATTCTTCCTTAGAGCCTTAGACCTCCAGAAGGAGCATGCCTTGTTAACCCAGTGTGATGCATTATGGACATCTGACCTCCAGAACTGTAACATAATAAATTTCAATTGTTTTACGCCACTAAGTTTGCAGTAATTTGTTACAGCAGTGATAGGGAACTCATACCGGCTTCTGTGGGGACAGCCGTGCTCAAGGATGTGAAGAGAATTCAGCTTGGTCAGATACTCTGTATGTGTGAGAGAGAGGGAGGAAGAGAGAGAGAAAAAAAGAGAGAGGGGAGGGGAGGGAGGGAGGAGGCTGGAGAGGACAGAGGAGCAGATGACTCTGGGCCGGGGTTCCTTAACCTTGGGACTGTAGCCATTCGGGGCAGATATCATTGTAGGGGCCGACCTGGGCATTGTAGGGTGTTTATTAGCATCCCTGGCCTCTAATCAATAGATGCCAGTAGCACTTCCCACCCCATCCCTAGTTATGACAACCAAAAATATCTCTAGACATTGCCAAATGTCCCTGAGGATAGGTAGGGGTTGAAAACTAAGGAGTTTCGATTTTATTCTTAAGGGCCACATATCCCTAAATTTCTAATCATTAAAATGATTAGGGGAGGGTGCCTTTTTAAACATAGAAATTCTAGGACTTTCCTGAGGAGGTTTTGCTTTCGTAGGTGTAGTGTGGGATTTTAAATCTATAATTTTAACAAGTCTCCCTGGTGATTTTTATGAACAGGCACTTTAGAAAACCTGTTCCAAACGGGCGAGGAAGAACTGAAATTTGGCATGGGTGGGACCTGGTCGGAGCTGGCTGTGAGTGCTCGGGAAATCTGTAGACGAGAGCTTAGGGGCAGCCTCAGACTTCCTGAGGTCTGTCTGCTTCTGGCTGGATCTCCGGTTCTTGGCCCAGTGCCTCTCTCACAGCCAGGACTCAGCCACTGTTTGTAGACTGTGAGGCAGCCAGACTGTTCAGGGTTCTATGTTTGGGCCTCAAACCAACCTGTAAAAACTCAAGCAAGTCACGCCACTATTCTGGTTGTCATTTTGATCTTTTGTGAGATTATATAATTACAACTTCCTAATAGGATTATGGTGAAGAGGGAGACTCACAGATGTGCATGTACTTTGTAAAGTGAAAGCTTTTGCCTAAGAGTGCGCCCTGGGTTTTGGTAGCTGTTATCATTCTTGGCAATAATAGATGGGGTCTTGTCAGAATGGGATGGGTAGGGGTACCTTTGAAGAAGATGTAGTTGACCAGGATAAGTGTGGCTGGGCTATCCAGCTCCAAGAACGAATCCATGATTTTCCCCTGCGTCTTATTCTTGATGTACTCATGGATTTGTCTGCTGGCTCTGGCCCAGTCCTGGAAATCTGTAGCCAAGGTGTCCAACTCATAGTAATGTTTGGTGTCTGCTGAGAACGACTCCAGAAGCTCTAGGCTCCGGTTGAGGAACACGGTGTTGCCCATGATCATTTTCAAGGTGTCATCTGACTTGCTGAGGAGGTGGTGGAGTTTCCGGAAGCCCTGGTGGATCTTGGCCTCTGGTGTCTCAGTGAGGTTGAAGCCCAGGCCCTGGAGAAGCTGGGCCCGAGTGTGGCCGCGGGCACCCAGGGACAGCATAGCCAAGGCCATGGAAATGCTCACAGGGGAGATGAAGACATTCTTGCCAGGAGCTGAGGCCACTAGGTGCTTGTACAGGTCGAAGGCAAAGTCAACATTGCTTGGAGCCAAGTCCCGGTGGTAGCTTCTCATGCTCACGTTGACATTGGGGTCCTCAGCCTGGACAGTCCAGAGGCCACTGCAGGACAGCCAGAGGAGACAGGTGTAGAAGGTGAGCAGCATCGCTCAGGATGGCTGGGCTCTGCAAAATTAGAAATGCTCGTTAGATGATATGGAGTCTCCAAGGCAGTGGGGCAGATGACCCCACTGAAGATCCCATTCAGGCCCCATTTCCTTCTTCTACATTGGCTGTGTGACCAGTCAGGACTCTGGGACTCAATTCCCTTCTCTGAAAGTATGATTTCTATCTGCCATGATTTACCGAGTATCTACTAGGTGCCCAACACTGACCTAGGTGTTTTGCCTGTATTTTCTCCTAACCTTCACCAACAAGCTAATAAAGTAGATAATTATTTTTATTTTAGGTAGGCAGAAACAGATGCTTGGAAAGGTTAAATAGCCACCCAATTGATATATTCAAAGTACTAAAAGAAAAACACTGTCAACCAAGAATTCTCAGCTCTGGCAAAAGTGTCCTTCAAAAATGAGGGCGAAATTAAGACATTCCCAGATAAACAAAAGGTGTGGGAGTTTATTACCACTAGATCTGTCCTGCAAGAAATGCTAAAGAGAGTCCTTCTGATTGAAATTAAAGGACACTAGAGAGTAAATAGGATCTATATAAGGAAATAAAGATCTCTGGTAAAGGTAAATATATGAGCAATTATAAAAACTAGTATTATTGTAATTTTGGTTTGTAACTTTATTTTCTATGTGATTTAAAAGACTAATGCATAAAAAGCAATTATTCATGTTTTTGGATGCACAATGAATAAAGATGCAATTTGTGACTTAACTGAAAGGATGTGGGGACAAAGCAGAGTTTTTGTATGCTATTTAAGTCGACAAATTCAAATGAGAGTGTCAGAAAAAATAAGAGTTTTATAATTTCCCTGGTAACCATAAAGAAAATAGCTATAGAATATACACAAAAGGAAGTGAGAAAGGAGTTAAAATGTTTCACTGCAAAAAAATCAACTAAACACAAAATAAGACAGTAATACAGGAAATGAGGGGGAAAAAAGCTGGAAGGCATATAGAAAACAAATAGGAAATTGGTAAAAATATATCTCTCATTAGTAATTACTTTAAATGTAAATGGGTAAAATTCTCCAATCAAAAGACATAGATTGGAAGAATGGGTTGAAAAAAGATGATCCAACTATCTGCTGACTATAAGAGACTCGTTTTAAATCCAAAGACAAAAGTATGAAAATGAAAGAATGAAACAGATATTCCATGTAAATAATCACCAAAAGAGAGTGGGGGTGAAGTAGCAGAAGAAAGGAAACAATAAAGGTTGGGACACATAAATAAAATAGAGACTAGAAAAACGAGAGAATCCATGAAACCAAAATATATATCTAATCAATATAGTTAATACAGTACTATGATAATCAAAAAGATTAACAAAATTGACAAATCTTTAGCTAGGCTAAGAAAAAAGTCTCAAACCACTCAAATCAGAAATGAAAGGGGGGACGTTACTACCGATTCTATAGAAATAAAAAGAATCAGAACGTTATGAAAAAGTTGCACACCAACAAGTTGGATAACATAGATGAGATGGAAAAACTTCTAGAAACACAAAACGTACCAAGACTGAATTACAAAGACATAGAAAATCCGAATAGACCGAAATGGAATCAGTTATTGAAAACCTCCCAACAAAGAAGAGCCCAGGAGCACATGGCCTCACGGTCGAATGTTACCAAACGTTTAAGGAATTCACACAAATCCTCCTCAGACTCTTCAAAAAAAATCGAAGAGTCTAACTCATTCTTCGATGCTAAAGCCAGAGAAAGACACTATAAGAAAAGAAAACTACAGATGATGCCGCTTATGAATATTAATGCAAAAATCCTCAACAAAATACTAGCAAATAGAATTCAGCAGCATATTAAAAGGATTATACATCATGACCAAATGGAATTTATTCCAACTCTGTTAGAATGAATAAATACAGCAAAGTAGCAGGATATAAAATCAACACACAAAAACCAGTTCCATTTTCATATACTAGCAATGAACAATCTTAAAAGGAAATTAAGAAAAGTTTTATTTACAATAGCATCAAAAAGAATAAAATACTTCTGAGATAATTTAACCAAAGAGATGAAAGACTAATACACTAAAACTAAAAAAAATATCGTTGAAATTAAAGAATATATAAATAAATGGAAAGACAGACATCCTGTGTTCATGGATTGGAGGACTTAATATTGTTAACATCAGTGCTACCTAAAATCTATGGATTCAGTGCCATCCTTATCAAAATCCTAATGTACTTTGCACAAATAGAAAAATGCATCCTAAAATTTATTAGAATCTCAAGAGACCTTGAATAATCAAAACAGTCTTGAAAAAAGAACAAAGTTGGAGATCTCACACATCCTGATTTCCAAATTTACTACAAAGATACAGCAATCACAACAGTATGGTACTGGAATAAAGACAGACATATAGAGAGCAATAGAATAGAGTAGAAAGGCCAGAAATAAACTTTTGCCTATATGGTCAAATGATTTTTGACAAGGGTACCAAGACCATTCAATGGGGAAAGGATTTTTCAATAATGGTGTTGGAAAACTGGATATCTACATATAAAGAATGAAGTTGGACGCTTATACCATAATACAAAAATTAAAATAAATCAGAGACTTAAAGGTAAGAGATAATAAAACTCAGGAGAAAACACAGAGGAAAAGCTGTATGACATTGAGTTTGTCAATGATTTCTTGGATATGATACCATAAGTATAGGCAACAAAAGAAAAATTGGGCAAATTGGGCTTCACCAAAAAAAATCTTGTTCATTAAAGGACACTATTAATAGAATAAAAAGGCAACCGACAGAATGGGAGAAAATACAAGTTACATATCTGATACAGGATTAATATCTAGAATATATAAAGAACTCATAAAATTCAAGTACAGAAATACAAAAATACCAGCTCTATTCGTAACATGGGCAAAGGACTCTAGACATTTCTCATAGACGATACACAAATGGTTAATAAGCACATGAAAAGATGCTCAACATCTGTAATCATTAGAGGAATGTAAATCAAAACCATGATGAGATAGAATTCATACCTATTAAGATGTCTATTACAAAAAGCAAAACAAAACACAGAAAACAAGTGTTGGCATGGATGTGGAGTAATTGGAAACCTTGTGCGTTGCTGGTGGGAAGGTTAAATGGTGCAGTCATGTGGAAAAGAGCATGACAGTTCCTCACATAATCAAACAATTGCCATTTGATCCCACAATTCCACTTCTGAGTACATATACAAAAGAATTGGAGGCGGGCACTCGAACAGATATTCGTACACACCAGTGTTCACAGCAGCATTATTCACAAGAGCCAAAAAATGGAAACAACTCAAATGTCCATCACTGGATGAATGGCTACACAAAATGTGACTGTATAAGGAAAACTCTCCTGGGATTCTCCTCTTCTCTTACACTACTACCATGCTTCACTTCTGTGTGGGTTTTCCGCACATCGAGCAATTCTCTGACACCAGCTGGGTGTCCTACCATTTAACTCAATTCCGACACTAACTATATGGAGAAGGTGTCAGATCCCACAGGGGCTCAGTCCCATGAGACTGCCTCTCCCTCGCTTCAGATTCTACTCTCAAGTCCCAAATTGTCACTTGTACTTCAAACTGGCTGTAAATCAGAGTTCTCATGACCCCCTACTTGGGTTTGTAATTTGCAAATGGCTCACAGAACTCGGGCTCTGTGAGCCATTTGCAAATTGACCAGTTTATTATACATTGACCAGTTTATTATAAAGGACATAATAAAGACTGTGCGTGAACAGTGAGATGAAGGTGGGGTCTGGGAGGGTCCCAAGCACACGAGCTCCTTTCCCAGTGGAGTCGGGGTGCACCACCCTCTCTGTATGCAGTGTGTTCACAAGCCCAGAAGCTCTCTGAACCCCGGGCTCCGCGGGTTTGCGTGGAGACGTCTTCACGCAGGCAGGATCGCTGATTAACTCAGTCTGCACCCCGGAGGTTGAGGGGTGGGGCTGAAAGTTCCAAGCTTCTAATCGTGCCCTAATCTTTCCGGTGATCAGTCCCCATCCCGAAGTTACCCAGGAGCCCACCAAAAGTCACCACATTTGGACAAAAGTCACTGCTATCACCCAGGAAATTCCAAGGGATTTAGGAGCTCTGGTCAAAGACCAACTATTAGAACAAAAGATGCTCTTGGTGCTCGTAGCACTGAGAGACAGGGGTTTTAGAAGGTCTGTGCCAGGAACTGGGGGCAGAGATCTATATATATCTATAGATACATAGATATCTATAGATATCTATGTTTTCTACTATTTCACAGTGTTATGTACAAACAATGGACTGCTATTCAGCCTTTAAAAGGAAGGAAATTGCTACACGCGCTACAACATGGATGAACCTTAAAGACATGCTGAGTGAAATAATGCAGCCACAAAAAGACCATTGTGTGATTCCGCTTACACGCAGAGCCTAGAGCAGTCAAAAGCTGGGGAGGAGGGGACGGGAGTTAGTGTTTAATGGGCACAGGTCTGTTCGGGAAGATGACAGTGTTCTGGGGATGCCGGTGCTGATGGCTGCGCAACCATGTGAATGTACTTAATGCCACTGCACTGTGATCAGAAATGGCTTAAATGATCCATCTTTTGTATATTTTACCCCAAAAATAACCTCAGGGACAAAATGTATTTCATTTAAAAATGTTTGCTTAGAGCAACTGAAAAAAAAAATGCAGCTGGGATCAGAATCAGTAAGTGGATGCTCTGTTCTCGAGGCTCACGGTCACAAGCCCTGTGCCTTATGGAGCCACCTAACATCCCAATAAAGAAGGGACGCTTATAGGAGAAGCAGGTCCCCCTGCAGTCCCCTACCTAGGGGACCAGCCACTCTGAGAGGGGCCAGGAACTCACAGTGAAACCAGTCCCCCCAGGAGAGTGTGGTGCATTCAGAGCACGGGAAGAGCTGGTGTGCTCTGGGACAGCCCGAGGCCTGTCCCTGCTCCAAAACCAGAGCCTTCACGGGGACAGGTGCACACGTCCTTCTGGCCTCCCTGAGTCCTCTTGCAACCTCCCCAGGTGTCTCCCTCCAAGGGGCGAAAAAACAGCTCCTGAGATCCCCAGCTCTGAGTTCCAGTTCTCTGCTTAGACGATGACCCTGTCGCCTAGCCCTGCCTCCTCAGCTGCCTGGCTTCATAGAACATTCTGTCATTGGCCTGGGTTTTGTGGCAGACCAAGGTGGATTAGGATCCCGGCATTGCTGTTTATGAGCTAGGTGACCTGGTGGACTATTTAAACTCTGCCTCAGTTTCCTCAGTATAAACTAGATAATACCCTGGGCCTTGCCCATCGACCTTGTGTTTGTCTCCTCCAGTCTCAGTACACAGCCCAAGTTTGGGGCTCATCATCTCTTCCAGGATTAGCAGTCACCCCTACCTGTGCTCCTTGCCTCCTGCTCAGCTCCCTCCAGCCCTTTCTCCCCTCCGTGGCCAGAAGCATCTTTCTAAAATTCAGGCCACTTGATGTTCTGCTGGAAAGCTTTCTGTGGCTCCAGTGCTCCCAGGCGGGGTTGATCCTCACTAAGGTGGTCCTCATGACTTCTTCCCTGGTGACAGCCCTGCCCCCACCCCTTGAAGTCTTGGGCACAGCAAACTGGCTGTCTCGGGGATTTCCTCCCACAGCAGACTTTTATCCCTCTGCTGGGGCCAGGGCAGGGCCGGGCCGGGCTGGGTCTTTCAGTTCCCTAGTGTTTGCAGAGCTGGCTCTGGCCCAGGAGCTGGGCACAAAGAGGACCTGCCCGACTGTTGGCCCCATGTGGGTCCACTCTGTGGGCACATGCCCTCCCTGCCTTGCCTGGCTCACTCCCCCTTGTCCTTTGGTATGCAGGTCCCAGGTGGCCTCCTCCAGGAAGCCCGTCCTCTGTCACTGCCCCTGTCGCATTGCAGTCAAATCTTCGCTTTAGCCCTGGTCACCTCCACCGTCTTAGGCAATGGTGCAGTGCACTGTGCGGCCTGGAATGGGCCGGGCTCGCCTCAAACACAAGTTCCTCCTGCTTCCCCTTCTCTTCCTGCCCTCAGATTCCCCACTTCATCCCCTCCCATGTTCGTCCTACAAGATGGGGATTAAAACTCTACGAGATGGTTGTGAAGATCAGTCACAGCTGCTGTCAGTGTTTTCTTGTGAGACCTCACTTAATGGGTCGCCCTGGGCCCATGTACAGATCAGAGAGCTGAGGCCCGGGGAGTTAGAGCTGAAATTCTCAGCTGTGTGGTGTGACTTCAGAGCCTGTGCCATGCCATTCTGCCTTTCTCTGTGGAAAGAAAAATGACGAGCAGAACAGCTCTCTGAGAAGTACCCAGCAACGTGACAATGTAATGTTACTATGACTCATGGATTGCATTTCATGCGTGTCCTCCTTGTTCTCATGTCTGAAGTGACCCACATAATAAGCACCCACTGTGCTCTTTATTTCCACAAATGCTCCTGTAGGCCAAGTATAGTCGTGGGCGCTCTGCAGTGAAACCTCATAACATGCATCATAATGCAGATAGTTCCGTTCTGTCTGCAGTATCCTTGCCCTAGGTCACTGGGCCAGGTGTGTACGATCCTATAGAATGCACACCTATAGAATGCTCTGTGCCAGCTGGGCGCCCTCTCCCTGGCCTGTACACCCCATCAAGGTGCTGCCTTGTGCTGCTGGAATCTCGGTCCCCCTCTCAGATTCCATCTCTGGGGCTGTTATGCTGTTTGGCTGGGCTTTGGAGCATTGGCGGTGTGATAGAGGGGAACAGCTCTTAGCTGTGTCAACTGCTACGAGGCAAGAGGCCAGGGTTAATCAGTCCACCCCCAGGTGCGACCCGCAGACTCTGGGAAGCCTTCTCCAGGGTGGCCTCCTGTCCCTGCTGGTTGCCCTACCATGCCGCAGCATTAAAAAACAAACAAACAAACAAACAAGATGCAGGGGTCATGTCGTGGAGGCCTGGCAGGAGCGGGGAGGGTGCAGCATCCTTAGGTCTTACTCACCGTCAGCAGAGGCTCAGGCTGCAGCTGCTGGCTCGGCTGGCTCGGTCCTCCGATGTGTACAGCGAGCCCGTGGGGCAGCTGCTGTTAAGTCTTGTTTGCCAGCTTCCCTGCTGGTTAATGGTTACAGGGAGCCAGTGGCTTTTATCACTGGTGGCCCCCTCCCTCAGCCATTAACCAATGCCAGGCTTTTCCAGAAAATTTGAGTAAGCACAGCAATGCCCCAAATTAGCTTTGGATTCAGTTCCCTGAAGTTTTATTTTTTACTATCAAAATGTGGCTGGTGTTTCATCAGTGTTGGTGGTTGCCCAGTTGCAGCTGATGCAAGAGCCATGGGTGCCCTTAGTTAGCAGATGGCACTAACACCTGTGAAGGTGTTAAGGCACTAAGCTCAGACTGAGGATGAGTCTGGCGTGGTCCTGCCTTCAAAGGGACTTCAGTCTGTTAAGGGAGACAAACATGGAATAAAAGCAGACAGGTGCTTCCGATGGGTTAACTCGTTTAATCTCCACGACGACAGTGCGTGTGGATACTGCTATCACTTTTCTTCAGTAGAGGAAACTGAGATCCATGGAGCTTAAGTGAGCTGCCCTTTGAGATTTAAATCGAAGACCACGCAACTCTAAACCCTAGCGCCTGCCCTCGTCCCCACATTTTCATCCATCAGTTCTCCTTTAACTTCAGTGACAGAGACCAAACTCAAACTGCTTTAAATCAAAAAAGTATGTGTTGAGTCTCTTGAATGAGAGTTCTGAAAGGCAAAGAGGGCTTCAGGACTGGCTGGATCCAGGGGTCCCAAGTTAGTCATCAGATCTCTCTGTCTCTCTTTGAAAATTCTTTCTCCACTGTGCTCTCTTCTGCTTTCCTGCTGTAGTCCCTGTATGACGGGGACAGTGGTGGCCACTGCAGCTTCAGGGTATTTGGTTCTAATTGGTTGTTTGGTATTAGAAGGCGAGAGACCCACTTTTTCTCAGTGTTCGTATCTGTCGCCCAAAGGACTCAGAGCATTATTATCCATCCTTGGACTGATCCCAGCGTGCAGAATAGGACATTTGAAAATGCCCGGCCGGGGTCCAGTGCCCTCTGCTGGGTTGACAGTGCCATTTCCTTCCCTCCAGTGGTGAGGGGAACTGTTTCTGGGAGGAAAGAGGAAAGTTGGGCCCACAGCTGGGGCTAGAGTTTTGAGGGGATTTCAGTTTTATTAATACTTATCATTTTCAAGTTTTTTATTCCTTAAGCCAGTTTTGGAATTTATAGATAGGAATTTATTATTAAATCTGTCAGTAATTATCTTTTAATTTTGGGGTGGGGGGGTCTATATTTTATTTACATATTTTTCTCTTTTTTTCCTAATGAGTTTTGTGAGGGAGATCTGTCTAGTTAATCTTTTCAAAGGACGAGCTTTTCGTTTTGTTAATCCTTATTGGTATTTTAAAATTTATATTTCATTGATTTCTGCTTTTATTTTTATATCTATCATTTTACCACCCTTTCAAATTCTCTGGGTTTTCTTCTGTTGCTCTTTTTTCTGTTTTCTCAAACGCCTGCTTACTTAGCTTTCTTACTTTTTAACATTTTTAGTCTCCATTTAAATGTATTTAGAGTGAAAAGTTTTCATCTGAATTCTGAGTTAGCTATGTCCCACAGATTTTTTTTTGATATTTACTGTTCTCACTGACACTTTTTCAAAGTATTTCTTAATTGCTTTTATTGTTTTAATTTTGATCAAAGGGTAATTCAGTGATATGGCATTTATTTAGAATTTTAGGCTATTCTTTTGTTATTAGCTTTTATTTCATTACGGTTGAAGAATATTATCTACATGATATTGAACATTTGGAACTTACGCAGGTTGTTTTGCAATCATATGTGGTCTATTCTTGTTAATGTTCCATGTTTTGAAAAAATAATGGGTAGTATCTGTTCAACATGTGTATGTGTCTATATTGAGCTATTATTTTATTTTATTCAACTGTTCAATATCTATATTGATTTTACTTGAGCTTTTCAGTTTTCTGGTAGGGAATGTTAACGTCTCCAGTCACATTTGTGTATTCATTTATCTCTGTCAGTCGTTGGCTGAAATGCTTCGAGGCTGATGAAGCCTATGTACTTTTGACAATTAAATCCTGTTGCTCCAACGTTTATTTTTTTCTTTGTTTCGTAACATAGACGGGGGCCTAAAGGAAAGTGGTTATGGGAAGGTGGAGCAAGAGCATCTTTATTATGTGGCGGTGGACAGTTAGCAACACCATCACCTGTGGTAACATGAAAAGAGAAAATACAGTAGCAACTGATGAGATTTCCCGGCAGACTGTGGAAGGCGTGGTCTGGCTTCTTCTTGCTACTTCTAGTAAAATGTGAGAGGATCTAAGTTTTAAAAATTTGGGGAAATATAAACGAGCCAGAACTTTCTGGGTTAAGAGTAATATAGTTTCCCGTCTTGGCCAAGGATATTATCTTTTGATAAATGCCTATGTAAGTACGTTAACCTGTCAGGTTATCTTTTTCTTAGGAGGTGTCACATGTATAGCAGAACCGCCATGCGGATGTCTGTGGCTTGCCTGGTCGCTCTCTTTGAGATCTTTGAACGCACGGAGTTCACTGTTTTGCTGGAGTCCGATCCCTTTCTTTATTCTTCTCCAGTTAGTGCTGCTTATGTCTGGTTTAAGATATCTTTGCCTAATCCAACGTTATGAAACACCTTCTTACGTTTTCTTTTAGAAGCTTAATTTATTGCTTTAGTTTTCCCATTTAGATCTGCAGTCTATCCGGATTTAATTTTTGTGCATGGTATAAAGTACGGGTCACGTTTCTCCTTTTTCATATGTATGTTGGCAGCCTGTAGTGACAATAGGGATTATGTTTTCTCAAAATGTCAGTTTCAAAAAAAAAAACAAGTATGTTACTTCTTGGAGGAGACTAAAGAGGCACCCTGTCTGTAACAGTGGGATTTCAGAGAGGGAGGTGATGACTCTTGGACAGCTATACTGAAAGCTCCTCCCAGGGTTTGGGCTGTCCCCGGAAAGGCCAGCAAATCACCCTGAACTAGAGGACAGATGTGCTGCGAAGGTCAATATTGAGATAGGTGACACAATTGGAATATGGATAGCGCATGAGGTAAAAGTTTTGTGCAGTAGTAAATTTCCTGAAGTTGGTAGCTTTACTGATAAATAATCTTTTAAATTTGTAGGAAACACAGACGTATTTAAGGGTCTGGGGTCATGAGATATAAAAATTTACTCTCAAATGATTCTTTAAAAAAAACAACACACAATACACACACACACACACACACACACACACACACACACACACACACACACACGGAATTACTCTGAAGGGTCTACATGGGCCTAGCACAGCCATGGGCACATGGTAAGACCTCAGTTAAGAGAACCATTGCTAAAATTGTTATTTTATGTCTTTAGTCACTGGTGCCAATAGCTACTGGGTTCTGCTTAGACGGTGCCTGACGATATCTTTTCACTAATCATTAATTTCTTAGACTCTTAAAATAGAAAAAAAAATTTTTAAATAAAAGAACATTTTTCATATGCGCTTTTGAGTCAGATACCTATTTGTTTACTGAGTGTTTCCTGAACTCTGTGAGGACAGATCCTTGGTAACCATCCAACCCTGGTTTCCATGGAACTTCTAGATTGTTTGTAGGTCTTATGTTAAACTGTGTGTCAAGTTCAAATCCCAAAAGCTAAGTTAAATATTACTCAGTCCTTCACAACTTCTCAGTGCTTTGGAAGGCCAGGACAAATGTAAATCTCTCAGAGGAAGATGTAATGTGATCATCTGGTGGTGACGATGTTGACAATGAAGATTCTGTTGTGATGGCACACTTGTTTGCATCTCTTGCAGGAGTGTTTAGCTGAATCATGCCTGATCATTACGGTGTGATCTAGTCCCACCCCCTCATGTCGTGGGCCCAAGGACAGAAGGGTCTCAGCCTCCCAGCCGCAGAGGCCAGGAGGGTGGCTGTTGAGATGGTCTCGTTACCGGCAAGAGCAGAGATAGCTGGGGTTTTACCTCAGTGGGAAGGGCTGAGTCAGTGTGTCAAATTCTCTGTCATCAGAGCCTCTTCGGTCTCCCTGGCCTTCCCTGTGCCTGGAGGAGTGAAGACAGCGGTGGGGCCAGCGGAGGACGTAGCTGTGCAGGGGGCTAGAGCTGGAGCCAGCCCAGCCGCTGCATCGTGGGCGCCAGGATCGCGACCCCCCTTGCTCACTGCGTAGGGTCTGGCCTCAGTGAGCTTTAAGTCAAATCCCATTTTCCATTTACCTGATAAGAGGCACAGAGGTTTTAGAGAAGACCATCAGCATTCATGGCAGAGGGCACTGGATTCAGATATTTCTTCCTTTTGAGACATTTAAGGAGGGGCTGTTAAGTACCAGGCACCATTCTTGGTATGTGCAATACAGTCATGCCCAAGAGACCCTGTCCATGGGGAGCTATATAGTAGGAGGACACAAGAAGCAAGATAAATAAGGAAAAATAGGTTAGACGGTGATGAATGCTAAGGAGAGAAATAAAGCAAGGGGAGATAAGAAACAGGTAAGGAGAGTTAGTTTCACATAAAGTCTGCTCGAGAAGGTGACAGGGAGTAAAGAGAGCTAACTGTGTGTGTCGGGGGCAGAAATATCCCAGAGGACGGGCATGGTGTATGCAAAGGCCTGGTGGCAGGACAGGGTCTGGCATTGTTCAAGGGACATCAGGACGCCTGTGTAACTGGAGCAGGAGTAAGGAAGAGGGGAGTGGGAGATGAGGCCAGAGAGGAAATAGGGCCCATCAGTTTCCTGTGTGTAAACTGGGAGTAACGACGTCTATCCCATGCATTTGACTAGATGCTCTAAGTGAAGCTTGAGCACAAGGCCTAGCACAAAGCAGTTGTGCAGTAATTATTGGCTGTTAATTTTATTATTACAGTGCTTACCGCAGCTCTACCGCTAAGGAGCTGACTGTAGCGTCCACGGACCCTGTCGTCTGGGACCTGGGCGAGGCTAAGCCCCACACCCTCCAGGACCTGGGCCCCGAGAGCTGGCAGGGTGAGGGGAAAGGGGAAGCTCAGCGGAGAAAAGGTGACATCCCCGCCTGGGTTTGCGGCCACTGTTCGCTCGTACAGGCTGAAGGCAAAGTGGGATTGTTCAGCAAGGTCGAGGAGGCCAACAGGGTCACGGGAGTGGGATGACTGTCGTGGTCAAGAGCCCCATGACCTCAGGCATGAGGACCCAGCCTGGCCACCAGCAGCCAGAACAGAGTGGGGTACGCCATCCCGGGTGACCGGATACAGAGCACCATCCGCCAGCCCAGCAAGGCACTGTGCCCAAGTCGCTTCCCACCGCACTCCTCCTCCATTGAGTACCTTGGGGTGGGCTTCAGTGGGAAGCACCAAGGGGACAGAGAGTGCTCGAGTAAGGCACAGGCTTTGGAGTCAGGCAGACTTTGGTTTGAATCTTGACTCGGGAAGTGTGAGGCTTGATGCAAGAACACGGTGGCTGAAACGCAGTTCAGTAAAGCTGTAAGTGTTAGGGTAGAAAATCCTAACCGTATTCCATAGGCTTCTTTAGATCGTAGTTAAAACGATATGATGTATTTAAAATATAATGTTTATAAAAGAAGAAAATTCAGCTCCCCACCTGCTCACCCCTGTCCTGCTCCCCAGAGGTGATTGGTGTTTAGAATTTGTTGTATGTTGATCTAGATTTTTTTTTTGGTTTGGATCCGTATGCAAATTAATATGTAATATCTATGCACAGAGCACACGTACATATATAGTTAATGACACACGCATACTTTACAATTAAGTGGAATTATATTTTACATATCGTTCTACCACTTTTTTTATTTAACAATATAGGGTAGATATATTTTACTAATTTGTCAGTAAATTTTACTAATTTGTACACATTGCTTCATTATTTTAATGGTTATATATATATATATATTGCATAGCAAGGATTTACTTAACTATAAATTATTGAATCATCTTCTACTAATGGGGTCTGATTTTCTTCCTGCTGTTTTAAAAATGCTGCTGTGAACAGCTTTGTACATATATCAAAATGGGAGTTTACTTATGAAATTGGCCTGCATATTTTAAATTTTCCCGGATATCACCAATTTGCCAACCAGAAGGTCTGTTCCAATTTTATTCCTACAAACTCTGGTGGAAATGTAGACTCCCCCACACTCTCTCTGACACTGGATACTGGCATCATTTTATTTTTGACTCACAGATGGAAATGGCCTTTTGTTGAACCTTTCTGTTGTTTTCTGTCTCTTCCCCCCTTGGTTGGCTTGTAGAACATTCTTGTATACATAACAGATATTAAACCTTTATTGTCATAGATGTTGAAAACATTTTCTCTTGTGAGTCTATCATTTGTCTCTTACTTTTGGTCACCTTGTGTTTTATCATAAAGAAGTTTCGACCTTTTGTGTATTCTGATTGCCTATATTGTCATGGTGATAAAGAGTTTTCCCCATCCTAAGAATATAAAAAAACCACAGGCACCCAGTTTTTCTTCTAGTGTTTTTGTATTTATAATGTTATGCTTAGCTCTTTAATTTATTTGGAATTTAGTTTGCATTTGGTATAAAGGACGGTTACATGTATTTCATCTCCCCAAACAGACAGTAGATTGAATTGATAGCATTTATGGGTTAAACCGGAGTTTCCTCATAGATTTGAAAAGTCATAATGGTCTATGTAAAACTATATTCATCACAGGTTTTTCTGGACATTTGATATTGTTCCATGCATATACTTGTTTTTTTTTTTTTCCTGCCAGTACCATACTGTTTTAATAATTGTAGCTTTTTAAATACGTTAGATATTTTGCAAGGCAAAAATCTTTTTTCTTTTTTCAAAAAGTCATCAGCTGTTTTTGTGGATTTATTCCAGAAGGTGAACTTTTGAATCAATTTGTGAAATTGAAAAAAAATCCAAATGGATTTCGATTTGAATTATTAATTTGAGGGAAAATATTTCTCTTTCTAAAAGTGAGTCTTTTAAACTAAGTTGCGATATGGTTCTTTAATAATTTGGGGCTTTTAAAAGTAGTTTTTCTTACATACAGGTCTTGCCCTTTTCTGTCACACTTATATTCCATATCGTAGGCATATTAAACCTGGGGATAGGGGCAGGGATGGGGTCACCGGGGACATTTTTAAAAATGTCCAGGATATTTGTCTGCATTATTCGTTGTTATTGCCACTGTAAATTAGTTCCTTTAACACAAGCTCCTCACCTCCAGCCCTGCAGGCTGGTCTGGAGTAGGCGACTGGTCCAGGACAGCCAGGCTACTCCACATTCTGGGACTGAGGGCACCTGGGTCTGCTCTGTGGCTGCCTTCTCTGTCCCGGGAGCAGG
>NW_024349797.1:16973949-17146152 GCF_902729225.1 Pteropus medius
CCATCATTCCATCCATCCACCCACCTACTTACTTAAACATTTGTTATATGTTTATTGACGGGGATTTAGAGCAGTCATGCCATCAAGAGGCGTGTCTCACCCGAGACTGTGGATGTCTATTGTTTCCATACTCAAGTACCTCAGGGCTAGGTAGTGGGGCGTGTGAAACTCTGGGCTGGGGAAACCCTGAATTGACTGAAAGAATCCTGAGTTGACAAAGTTTATGTTACATAAACAATTTAGCTACAGTTAACTAAAATTAAACTTCCTCCGCCAGACAGAGTAGAGGCTTGAATACTCAGTGGACGCTCCTATAAGGATGTGGACTTGAGCGGAGTCATGAAGGATGGGCAGGATTTGGGCAGCTACGCACAGGGAAGAAGATACACAGGCTAAGCAACCAATGAGCAGTGCTCAGATGGACTCAGAGTCCATCGTGGTCACACTGTTCCTCCAGTTTGTTCATCTATATTTGCTCCCTTTTGTACTTCTCCAGGACATCAGCAGTATCTTATTTCTCTGTGCAAAAGCCCAAGGGCTGATAGATCAGTATAGAAATAGTACTAATGATTATAGCGATACATGAAAGAAGAACAGTCAATCTTGTTTATTTGTTGAATGTCTTCTAGGTGGTAGAATATTTACTGTGTGCTAAATGACCCCGTGAGGAAGCATTAGTCTCTTTTCTCAGATGAGCCCAGGTAGATTGAATAACTTGTTCAAAAAGAAACAGCTTGTTGAGATTGAGGCAGACTTGGCATGAAAAGCTGTGATACCCAGATCTCTATTCTACTGTAACAGGTGACTTCTAGGGAGTAGGCACATGCCGAGGTTGCTGCAGAGGTAAAAGACGAAGTGGAAATGAGTTTTGAAGATTTAGTCTCGAGTATTAAAAAGAAACTGTTTGTTTGGCACCAATTTGACAGCTATTTTTTTTCTTGTTTTAAGAATTTGCTCTAGAGCTTCTTTGGGCATGCTTTCTTCATTACATCAATTTTAAGTAATTGGTAGGGGACGCCTGGAAGACTGAGTTGAGGAGGAATTTGAGACTCCATCTTTCTGTGTGACAGTGCCTTAATCCATTAACTGACATCTTAGGCATGGGTGAGGAAGCCAGGTTACTTAAAATAACGGATTCACCAAACCCCAGGATGCTGGCGAGGATGTTGGACATCAAGCAGTAGGACACCTTAAGATACAAGACCCCAGGCAGTGAAATATCTCAAATAATCACAACATGAAAGTCTTGAAAGATGCAGAATGAAGTCATATCTGGCTAAGAAAGGAGTCAGACTCAAAAAACAAAACAAAACAAAAACATAGGAACTGGAAGGTGTTTTAGAGAACATCCAGGACAGTAAATGGTTCCCACCTCCTGCCATCTTGGATCTGTTGTAGTGGTTCCTGGAGTATTGAGAAGGATTCTGAGGCTGTGTCTAAATGAAGATGTAAATAGGGCCAGGATTGACTGGTGATGTCTGTTTGTGGATGTGAGGGCAGGAGTTACACATGCCCATAGTTTTGCTGTTTTTAGTCTAGGCCAGCACTTGTTTTCTAGATGAGAAAGTAGAGGTTTGGAGAGCCAGCAAGGACTTACTTACCAAGAGTCACCCGAGGCAAAGCGAGAATTAGAATTCCTTCTCTTGCCTCGTGAGCAAACATACTTTCTACTGCACTGTACGTTTTCTCAGGATTGACATTGAAATCATAGCCAATTCTCACAGTGTAATGGGGTTTACACCTGATGTCAGCCAAGTATTGATTTTGACATCTACAGTCCTGCTGTCCTTCACTAGGCTATTTGTTTATTGAACAAACAAGTTCTTTGAGCCTGTTTGTAAGTCCTCATGAGGCTTATCTCAGTCTTGTCCCTGGATTTTTGCCCCCACTCTTTAAGCACTTATTATATGCGTAGAGCTTTACATATAATACCTCATTTAATCCTTCCAACAACCCGTGTCTTTGCGAATGAGAAAGTCGAACTCAAGTGACTTCCGCAAGATGATGTAGCTCATGAGTGGTTAGTGCCAGGAGTAGAACCCAGACTCCAACCACTCTTTGCCCGGCTGCTTGAGTTATGGTGGGTTTTTAAACACCCTTGTCTTGTGTCTTTATTTGTGGACTAGCATCGGGTGTCAAAAGGTAACAGAGGCAAAGCTCTTTGCTTATATGTGTTATTGGACATTAGCTGGTCTTTATATCCCAATGAGCAGTGACTTCCCTTTATTATCTCACCTCTTCCTAAGGCAGACATTGGCCCATGGTCAGCTCCCAGCTCCCCAAACCCTGCTGTAGGAAGTCTCTCTACTAAAACACTGTCAAATGCCCTCCTTCCATTTGTGTCCACTCTGGGAGTTCAAGGAGGTGATCAGGCCACTGCTAGCCAGGACACCCTCTGTGCAGACTAGGAAAAGCCATCTTTGTTTGCTAGGGCTGCCATAACTAAGAACCACAGACGGGATGCCTTACACAACTTGCATTTGTTGTCCTGGAGGTCATAAATCTGAAATCAAGATGTTGGCAAGATCGGTTCCTTCCGAGGGCTGTGAGGGAGGGATCTGTTCCAGACCTCTCTCCTTGGCGTGACGTCTTCATGATCACATGGTGTTCTCACTGCATCTTCATAGCATCTTCCTTCTATGCTCATGTTTCTGTGTCCAAATTTCTCCTCCTTAGAAGGACATCGGTCATGTTGGATTAAGGCCCACTGTAATGACCTCATTTTTAGTTGATTACCTCTACAAAGACCCTATCTCCAAATGAGGTTACATTCTCAGGTACTGAGGGTAGAACTTTAACATACAGATTTGGTTGGGGGACACAATTCAGCCCCTAACAGCATCACTCTGGCCCACACAGCTTGGTGAGGAATGGCATTCCATTCCCCGCACCCACAACATTTTGACAGTTTTAAAACAGAGCCAAGTAGAAAGATTTTTACGGTGAGTACCTTAAATCTTCCACCTAGATTCTGACACTAACATCATCCTATGCTTGTTCGATCACATACCCTCGGGAGGCATAGCATCTTGGATGTTGGCATCTACCAGTGTACACCAGCTGGCAAGTGTGGTGTGGGCTGGGTTTCAGACCCCGCGTCCTTTGTCAGGCACCCATGTTGACCGCAGAGACAATCCTCTGAAGAAGCAGCAGGGCAATAGTTTCTACAAAGCCCTTGCTCCTTTTTACAAAGACGTTTGTAATTCAAAACTTTTTGCCGAACTTAACACGAAACTCACGCAGTGCACAATGGGTAGCCCAGGGCTGGATGTGGTTGGCACTTAGGATGAGTGAACGAATGGATGATTCACTCAGTGCAAGATGGTTGAAAGAAAGAATGATTGTTTGACTGAATCTAGTTCTTTATAAGCGTACTTTATGTGAACAATGACTAGGAATCAAAGAAGTCTCCAGACAGAAAACATGGGTTTTCTAAAAAGAAATATAGTCTTTTTAGAAGCAGCTCTGGTGGCACAATTATTGAAATAGCTCAAGATGACAATTTTCCTGAAGTCCTGTGATTAACCATTCATGTTACTTCTGCTGTGTTTCTGCTCAGTCAGTTCTCTACTTCTGCCTTGTCACATAAGAGAAACGTTCTCCAACATGAGGCCACAGGGGACAGGCAGGATCACAGTTGAAGGACAAGGCAGGATCACAGTTGAAGGCCAGGTGAGACTCGTTGAAGATCCAGACAAGAAGATGAGCAAAACAATGTTTATCAGGGTCGTGACTTGGGAGATTGCCGAAGCTCCCAGGGCTGGAGGTTAATATTAACAGGCCAAAGGTGATGAGAGTTTGTGTAATCATTGCCCCGGCCACCTCCTCCCCTGTTGATAGTCCTGTTTGCTCTGCCTCTTGCACCTCAGCTGCCCTCCAGTCAACACCGAGGGAGGAGGTCGGTAGGCTGGGGCTCTGGGCAGCAGCAGGTTGGCTGTCCTTTTGAACTAAGAATGTCAAACATCACTCTCCTGTTTCAGTGGATTCCACTTAGTCACAGAAATTGGGGCACCTGGTATCTGAATCACTGTCTGTGAGCACCCAGGCATGATAGCCTAGAAGCAACAGCAGATGCATGTGATCTGCTCCCAGGTCTTATCATCTTGCCCTGTCAACCAGTTCTCCTGGCCACGGCCCAAATGAGCTTACGAAATGCAGTGTGCCCTCCCTACTACCCTACTTAAGAGCCTGGTCACCCGCAGCAGCATTTTGCAAATTGTACTTCATGGAACTGTGCAGATGATTCGTAAAAAAGACTCCGTAGTCAAATAAGTGTGAGAAACACTGCATCATCTCTCTCCAACTTAGAGGGTAATATTTGAAAGGAGCTGAGAAGTCTTGCAGTAATGATTTATCCACAGTTTTCCAAGCTTGTTTCACCAAGGAGACTTCCCCTATAACACAGACTGACCCCCAGGGAAATGCCACCTCCAGGACAGGCCCTGCCTCTCCTTGTGGGGTAGAGCGGCCTCCTGAGCTCCCACTTCCTACCCACCTTTTCTTAATCCTCTTGCATTCCCTTCCACTTTATCCTAAACCTAATATTTAATACTTTTTAAATATAGAAAACTCTAAAGAAGAAAACACAATGGCCCATGATTCTACCGCTCACATCTTTGTGTGACTCCGTCAACGTGTAAATCACTTTGTGCCTCTTCCGGGCACCCTCTTTGGGCTCCAGGTCACTCAGAACACAAGCCCGCCCTTACAGGTGTGCCAGGTAGCCGTGCCCTCGCCGCCACTACGCCAGGCGCTGCGGTCACATCTCTGGCCTCTTCTCCTGCTTCTCTTGCCTTCATCCTCCCCACGCTCTAGGCACACTGCCCCGTCGCTTCCCTTGTACATGCCGGACACATTCCTGCCCAGGGGCCTTGCACTGCCTGTTCCTTCCACCTGCTCTTCCCCCAGATACCTGCATGGCTTACTCTCTCACCTGCGTGGGGTTTCAGGTGCCACATTCTCAGTGTGGCCTTCCCTGACCGCTCTGTCTGAGTGTGTCTCATACCCCAGCACTCCCTGTCCCCTGTCCATGTGTTATTTTTTGCAGTAGGGCCCTTCACCTTCCGCTGTTCTGTGCATGGGATTGACTTACCTGCTCTATCGCGTGCATCCCCCATTGAGCTCCTAGGGGCAGGATTGTATCTGTTTTGTTCACAGTTGCACAGCTAGTGCCCGGCACATAGCAGGTGCTCAGTAAATAGTTATTAGAGAAATAAACGTGTATGTTCACAGAAGTCATACTATGCACACTCCTTTGTATTTCGTTTTTTGCTGTATTATTTGCCTTTGGTGATCTTTCCCTACCAGCCTGTATAGAGTTGGCCTGATGCTTTTTAAAGGCTGCATGACTTTCCCTTGCGTGGCGTACCTAAATTTATATAAGCGACTCCCTATTGATAGACATTTAGGATTTTTTGCTTTCCAAATGATGCTGCAATGAAAAAGAAAACTTTTTTTTCTTTTCTTTTTTTTTTTACATTTGCTGTTTGTTTGTAAATATTTCTACAGGGTAAATTCCTAGTAGTGCACTTCCTGAGTCAAAAAGTAGGTTTTTTTTTTCTTTCAACATTAATAATTGTTACCAAATTGTGTTCCAAAGAGCTTGCACAGATTTTCATTCCGTCTGTTGTCTGAAATGTCTGTTTCCTCGTATGCTCATCAGTAATGAGTATGTTTAACCTCATACATTAATGCCAATCGAAAGGCTGAAAAACGGCACTCTGTTAATTTCATTTGTGTTTTATAATTACGAATAGGGTTGAGAATTCTTGCATATTTCCACTGGCCATTTGTTTTTTGTTTTTGTTTTTATTTGTAGTCTGCCTGCTTAAATCCTTTGTCCATTTTTCTACTAGGTTACTTACTGTCTCCTTATAGATTTGAGAGTTCTTTAAAGTTAAAATGATTACTTCTTTGTCATATCTGTCACAAAAGTTTTGTATGTCCTTTCGCTTTGTTTATGCATTTTTGATACGGCGGTTGAATATATAATTTTTTAAAAAATTGATGTAAAATTACCATTAAAGGCACAGGATTGAGTAATAGCTTAATATATCAGGCATTTCACCGGCTTACTTAGAAGACATTGGTCATATAATTATTATATAATTAAATACAATTTTTATTGTTTGTTTTTTATTGTGGTAAAGTACACATAACATAAAATTCACCATCTTCCCGAGGGTCACAGCTCTGTGGGACCCTGAGCGGAGGACCCCCAGGTGACCCTCCTGCCCTTCTGACCTACAGGACTGCGACATAACGAATCTGCGCTGTTTTAAGCTCCTACTTTGTGCTAATTTATTACATGGCAACAGAAAACTAACACACATGGGAAGCCCTTTGGGTCAGGAACTAGGTTTTTTTATTTTTCCCCCAATTTTGTATACTGGTTTCCTTCACAATTCACAGTACCTAAGAAGTGCTCAGTGCTTCCTTGTTTGTCCATTCTTTAGTCATTAACTTCTCTAAGGAAGGTAACTCTGGTTTATCATTTTTAAATGCCATTGTAAGTAGCATTATTATTTTTATCTTGTTTTTATAAACTTTACCTCGGGAGGCCAAAGGGGAAGCATTCTTCTCTTCCGCTCCATTGCACCTCCCTCTGCAAACCCAGCCCCGCGTGCAGATCAGCTTGCTTTTCCACGTTCCCCAAACACCTTTCTGGATGAAGCTTATGTTCTCTTATCAGAAAACACTGATAAAAAAGCTAAGATCTCAGGAAATTGTTATTCATAACGTGCTTTGAAATCTTCAGCACAACAGGATACGAAGAAGAAAATGTCTGCTGATGCCCATGTGTTAAAAACATGGCTACGACGTAAACGTACATGTCTCAGACCCACAAATAATGCACAAGGCAGCATTTAATTTCCTGGTGGAAAGGCTTTCCATTATTTTCTTCCTCAAACTCCCAGTTCCGTCAAAGTAAAGAACAAACACAATTTTCTTAGACAAGCAAAATAACGACAGCCAAAGCCATTATGCTAGACCATTTAGAGTTTTGGTGTAGATAAATGTATAAACTTATAGGACCTTTGGAATAATGGTTAACAGTGGTGAACAACTGATGTTTCTGACTGTTAGAGAAGTACTCAGTATAGTAAAGGACCAGACTCTTGGCTGATTTCAACAGTAAATCTGTTCAAAAAAATTTTTTTTAAGATTTTAAAAAATTTTAGTAAAATACACGTAACATAAAATTTCCATTTTAAGCATTTTTAAGTCTCTAGTTCAATAGTGTTAAGTATTTTTATATTGTTGTGCAATCAATATCCAGGATCATCAGCCTGCAAAACTGAAACTCTGTATGAGTTAACAACCCCATTTCCCCCACGCCCAGGCTCTGGCAACCACCATTCTGCTTTCTGTGTCCATGAACTTGACTACTCCAGGTACGTCATAGAAGCAGAATCGAACAGCATTTGTCTCCTTGTGACCAGCTTATTTCACTTAGCACCATGTCCTAACTATGTTGCAAATGTTTGGTAGCATATGTCAGATAATTCTGGCTATTTAGATCTAAAATGTGCCCTGAATTATGAAAATATTTTTTACTGGAAGTTCCTCTTAGCACAACATCAGATGTCATGTCCAGTCTCTCCTGACATCCAAAAGCTGGACTAGAAAGTGGCTGCATTGACTTCTCAACCCTCTGTCAGGCGCACTCAGCTCTGAAAATATTTCTTCACATGTGGTGCGAAATTCAAAAATTTTTTTTAATATCCCCGATAATATGCCTTCAGTTAAATTTCCTCAAAAATCAAGCCTATAAAGTTCTCTTAAGAAATTCTAATATTTTGTTTTTATTTTTAAAATGAAAGATTATGATATTAGTATGATATTAGTACAATTAGATTCGGGGTATTCCAAATAATGAGTAACTAAGATGTGTCACTTAAACATATCTCTTAAAAATCATTCAAAGTGGAAAAAAAAAAAGATTTACCATCTTGGCATTTCTATTAATCTTTCTTTTTTTATTGAGGTAACATTGATTGATAACATAAATTTCAGGTGCACGACGTTATCATTCGTCGCCTGTTTACCCTATTGCGTGCTCACCACCGGAAGTCTCGTTTCCTTCCGTTATGGCATATCTGACCTCTACCCAGTTTGCCCTCCCCCCATCCTCCTTTCCCCTCTGGTAGCCAACATTCTGTTTTCTGTATTTATAAGCTTGCTTTTGTTTTATTTTGTTAGTTTGTGACTTTTATATTCCACATGTGAGTGAAATCATACCGTTTTTCTCCTTTTCTGTCTGATTTATTTTACTTGGCATAATATGGCCAAATAGTCTTCCATTATATATTTATACCACATCTTCTTTATCCATTCGTCTTTTGATGGACACTTAGGTTGTGTCCATACCTCGGCTATTGTATAATGCGACAATGAAGATAGGGGTACATATATCTTTTTGAATTAGCATATTCATATTCTTCGAATAAATACCCAGAAGAGGAATTGCTGGATAATATGATAGTTCTATTCTTAATTTTTAAAGGGACTTTCATATTGTTTTCCACAGCAGCTGCACCAGTGTGCATCCCACTAACAGCACATGAGGGTTCCTTTTTCTTCACATGTTCTCCAGCACTTGTTATTTCTTATCTTTTTGATGATAGCCATTCTAACAGGTGTGAGGTGATATCTCATTGTGGTTTCGATTTGCATTTTCCAAATGATTAGTGTTGAGCATCTTTTCATACGTCTGTTGGCTCCTGTACGTCTTCCTTGGAAAAATGTGCATTCAGATCCTCTACCCATTTTTAATCAGATTTTCTTTTTTTTATTGTTGAGTTGTATGAATTCTTTATGTAGTTTGGATATTAACCCCTTATCAGAAGTATCATTTGCAAATATCCTCTCCCATTCGGTTGATTGCCTTTTATTGATTGTTTCCTTTGCTGTGCAGAAGCTTTTTAGTTTGCCGTAGTTCTATTTGTTTATTTTGCTTTTGTTGTCCTTGCCTTTGGAGTCAAATTCACGAAAACACCATGGAGACAAATATCCAAAGCTTAGTTCTTAAGTTTTCTTCTATGCATTTTATGATTTCAGGTCTTACATTTAAGTTTTTAATACATTTCGAGTTCATTTTTGTGTATGGTATAAAATAGTGGTCTTGTTTCATTCTCTTGCATATTGCCATCCAGTTTTCCAAATACCATTTATCAGAGACTCTCTCTGTTGTGTGTAGTCTTGGCTCTTGTCTTGTAAATTAGTTGCTCATATATGTGTAGGTTTATTCCTAGGCTCTCAATTTTTGTTCCATTGGTCTGTGTGTCTTGTGTCTGTTTTTCTGCCAATGCCAAACTTTTTTGATTACTGTAGTTTTGTAGTATAGTTTGAAATTGGAGCATGTGATATCTCAGGCTTAGTTTTTTCTTCAGGATTTCTTTGGCTATTTGGAGTCTTTTGTGGTTCCATATGAATTTTAGTATTTTTTTGTTCTATTTCTGTAAAAAATGCCATTGAAATTTTGATAGAGATCGCATTGAATCTGTAGATTGCTTTAGGTAATATGGACATTTTAACAATGTTAATTCTTTCAATCCACGAACACAGAATATCTTCCCATTTCTTTGTGTCTTCTTCAGTTTCTTTCAACAGTGTTTTTTAGCTTTTCAGTTTTATAGCTTTCACCACCGTTGTTAAGTTTATTCCTAGATATTTTATTATTTTTGCTGTGAATGTAAACGGGATCATTTTCCTCATTTCTCTTTCTGGTAGTTCCTGCAACAGATTTTGTATATTAATTTTGTATTTTGCAACTTTACTGCATTTGTTTAATATTTCGAATAGTTTTTTTGTGAAGTCTTTAGGGTTTTCTCTATATAAAATCATGTTATCTGCTAATAGTGACAGTTTTACTTTTTCCTTTTCAATTTGGATACCTTTTCTTTCTTTTTCCTGCCTAATTGCTCTGGCTAGGACTTCTAGTACTGCATTGAATAGAAGTGGTGAGAGTGGACGTCCTTGTCTAGTTTCATATCTCACAGGAAAAGCTTTTAGTTTGTCACCATTGGATAGATGTTAGCTGTGAGTTTGTCACATGTAGCTTTAATAAGTTGAGGTATTTTTTTTCTGTATCCATTTTACTGAGATTTTAAGATCATAAATAGATGTTATATCTTGTCAAAATTTTTTCTCTATCTATCGAGATAATATTATTTTTATCCTTCATTTCGTCAGTGTGGTTTACCACATTGATTGATTTGTGGATGTTGAACCATATTTGCTTCCCTGGAATGAATCCCACTTTATTGTGACGTATGATCTTTTTAATGTTTTTTGTTTTGTTTTGTTTTTGTTGTTTTTTTATATTTGATTTGCTAGTATTCTGTTGAGAATTTTTGCATCTATGTTTGTCAGAGATATTGGCTGTAATTTTCTTTTTTTGTGATGTCCGTGCCCAGTTTTGGTATTTAAGTAGTTTGGCATCATAAAATGAGTTAGGAAACATTTCCTCCTCTTCAATATTTTGGAAGAGTTTAAGAAGGATTTGTATTAAATCTTTGAATGTTTGGTAGAATTCCCTAGTAACACCATCTGGTCCTGGATTTTTGTTTTTTGGGGGGAGGTTTTTAATTACTGTCTTAATTTTCTTACTAGCGATTGGTCTGTCAGGTTTTCTAATTCTTCATGATTCAGTCTAGGAAGCTCATATGCTTTTAAGAATTTTTCGTTTCTTCCAGGTTGCGAATTTGGTGCTGTATTGGCTTTCACTGTATTCTTTTATAGTTATTTGTATTTCTGTAATGTCCTTGTAACTTCTGTTTCATTTCTGATTTTATTTATTTGAATCGCCTCTCTTTTTTCTTTACAGAGTCTAGCTAAAGATTTGTAAATTTTGTCTATTTTTTCAAGGAACCAGCTCTTTGTTTTATTATTTTTTTTCTATTATCTTTTTATTCTCTTTTTCGTTAATTTCTGCTCTGGTTTTTGTTATTTCCTTCCTTCTACTGACTTTGGGCTTTGTTTTTTTTCTTCTTTTTCTAGTTCTTTAAGGCATAATGTTTGATTGTTGAGATTTTTTCTCGTTTTGTGAAGTAGGCGTATGTTACTATAAATTCTCTTTTAGTACTGCTTTTGCTGCATCCCAAAGATTTTGGTATGCTGTATTTTTGTTTTCATTTGTCTCTATATGTCTTTTGGTTTCTTCTTTTATTTCTACATTGACTCAATAGTTGCTCATAGCATGCTGTTTAATCTTCATGTATTTGTGATTTTTCCAGCTTTCTTCTTGTAGTTGATTTCTGCCATCGTGATTAGAAAAGTCACTTGATATGATCTCTGTCTTTTTAAGGTTATTGAGACTTGTTTTGTGTCCCAACATATTGTCTATCTTGAATATGTTTGTTATGGAAGGGAAGCATGTGCATTCCATCACTTTGGGATAGAAAGTTCTATAAATATCTATAAATCCATCTGGTCTAATGTGTCATTTAAGGCCGATGTTTCCTTGTTGACTTTCTGTCTTGATGACTTATCCATTGGTGTAAGTGGGTGTTAAAGCCTCCTAGTATTGTGTTGTTGTCTCTTTCTTCTTCAGGCCTGGTAACAATTGCTTTATAGGTTTTGGTGCTCCTAAGTTGGGTGCATGTATTTTAATAAATGTTATGTCTTCCTGATGGATTGTCCCCTTTATCATTATAAAATGTCCATCTTTGTCTCTTGTTACTATTTTTGTCTTGAAATCTATTTGGTCTGATATATGAATGGCTACCCCCACTTTTCTCTGGATATCATTTATGTGGAGTATCATTTTCCACCCCTTCACTTTGAGTCTTTGTTTGACTTTGGTGCTGAGATATATCTCCTGAAGACAAGATACAGTTAGATCTTGTTTTTTAATCCATCCACCTACTCTGTGCCTTTTGATTGGTGGGTTCAATTCATTTGCATTTAGGATGATTATTGATATATGAGGACTTTCTATAGCCATTTACTCTTTTGTTTTCTGATTGCTGTGTATCTCCATTTTTTTCTTTTCCCTTGTGTTTGTCTGCTATTTTAGTTTGGAGGTTCTCTATGATTTTTTTTTCATTTCTTCTTTTTTATGTTTCATGTCTCGGCTCTGAATTTTTGTTTTGTGGTTACCATGAAGTTTGTATAAAATGTCTCATAGATAAAATAGTCCTTTTTCTTCAGATAGCATCTTATCTTCATTTGCCTATATAAGTTCTATCCTTTTCTTCCTCTCTTATTATGTATTTGTTGTCACAAATTATCCCTTCTTATGTTGTGCATTTGTTACCAAATTACAGTAGCTATAGTTGTTTCTAATTCTTTTTCCCTTTTATAACATTTATGCTATAACTTAGTGTTTAACATTCTATTCTGAAGTAGAATTGCAATTTCCTATTTCTGTTGGTCATTTTTGTGCACTTTGTCTTTTTGTTTCAGTTAGAAAACCTCCTTTCAACATTTCTTGTAATGCAGGCCTTGTGGTGGTAAATTCCCTCAGCTTTTGTCTGTCTGGGAAAGCCTTTATTTCTCCTTCAGATCTAAAGGATAACTTTGTTGAGTATATTATTATTGGCTGGTAGTTTCTATCTTTCAATATTTCGAATATATCATTCTACTCTCTCCTGGCTTGTAGGGTTTCTGCTGAGAAATCTGATGATAATTTGATGGGATTTTTTTTTGTAAGTTACTGTCTTTTTTCCCCTGGCTGCCTTGAGAATTCTTTCATTATCATTAATTTTTGACAGTTTTAATATAATGTGACTTGGTTAAGGTCTTTTCCCGTTTGATAATAAGGTTTTCCGTTAGCTTCTTGTACTTGAATGGCCAGTTTTTTCTCTAGGCTTGAAAGGTCTCATCGGTTATTTCATTAAATAGGCCCTCTCTTCTCTTTTCCCTTTCTCTCCTGTGATACCCACTATTCTTATTTGCCCTTTCTAAGGAGTCAGAAAGTTCTCGTAGAGTTTTTTTAATTTAAAAAATCTTAGTTCTTTCTCTTATTTCACCTGAATCATTTCTAGATTTCTATCTTCAATATGATCTGCTCTATTTCCAATGCTTTCTAATGCAAACTTCATTTCATTTGTTAAGTTCTTCAGCTCCAGAATTTCTGTTTGGTTCTTTTTTATAGTTTCAGTCTTTTTGGTAAAGTACTGCTTCTGTTTGTTAATTTTATTCCTGAGCTCATTGAACTGCCTTTCTGAGTTTCCTTGTACCTCCTTGAGTTTTCCCATGAGTGCTGTTTTGAATTCTCTACCATTTAGATCACAGTCTTCTCTGACTTTGAGATTTATTTCTGGAGAACTGACATTTTCTTTCTGTGTTACCTTGTTGCCTTGCCTGTTCATGGTTGCTTGATGGGTTGTTCCTCTGCCGGCACATGTGAAGTAGAGAACACTTTTCTTATTAGGTACCATTTTGATTTTAACAATTCAGCAGGTTGATAATTAACAATAATTTTAACAATTCAGCAGGTTGATAATGGTATAGTTCAACGTTTTGTTTTCTCTTACTTGCTCTGGTTGTACCTACAGGATTATGTTGTGGAGGGGGCGTTGCTGTGGTTGTGGGAGTCACCACCTGGGTGACCAAGATGGTGGGTGTCTGCTCTGTGTCCAGGTTGCCTGGGTTTCAGCGCACTGCCACCATAGCGGCAAGATGTTGCGGGTTGGGAGGAGCCGGGTTTGGGAGCCCATTGCACTGCTAACTGGTCCCCTATAACTGCTGGTGCTGCTGTGCTGCAGCCAGGATGCCATAGACGCCTCTCTGCTGCTGCTACCTTTGCTAGGTTATAGATGGCTGACTAATTATAAATTCAAGGGGGGTCAAAATGGGGTCTTCTCACTCCACCATGATGCTGATGTCACTGTCATCTTAGCATTTTAAGTGTACAGTTCAGTAGTGTTGAGCACATTCGTACTGTTGTGCAACCAAACTCCAGAACTATTTTCATCTTGCAAAACAAACTCTAGAACCATTGAACGTCATCTTTCTTTCCTCCCCCCAGCCCTTGATATGCACCATTCCGCTTTCTCTCTCTCTGAGTTTGAGTATTCTAGGTACCTCCTATGAGTGAAATCATATAACATTTGTCTTTTTGTGAGTGGCTTATTTCACTTAGCATAATGTCCTCAAAATTCATCTGTGCTGTAGCAGGTCTCAGAATCTCCTTCCTTTTTCAGGCTGAGTAATATTCCCCTGTGTGCATACACCACATTTTATTTATCCCCTTATTCGTAAATAGACATTTGAGTTGCTTCCATCTTTGGTCTGCAGTGAAAAATGCTGCTAGGAATGTGAGTGTACAAATGTCTCTTCAAGACCCTGATTTCAATTCTTTGAATATACACCCAGCAGTGAAATTTCTGGGTTATATGGTATTACAATTTTTAGTTTTTTGAGGAACTACCATGCTATTTCTGTAGTGGCTGTATCATTTTATATTCTTACCAACAGGGCACATAGGTTCCAATTTCCCCTTGTAACACTTGTTATTTTCTTATTTTTTTAAATAGCCATCCTAATGGATATGAGTTGGTATCTCATTGTGGTTTTGATTTGCATTTCCCTGATGATTAGTGATATTGAGCATCTTTTCATGTGCTTGTTGGCCATATATATATTTGCAAACATGTTAATTCAAGTCTTTGGCCCAGTTTTAATTAGGTTGTTTGTTTTTTCTTGTTGTCGAGTTATAGGAGTATTTTATATATTCTGGATGTTAACTCCTTATCAGATATATAATTTGCAGATATTTTCTCCCATTTCAGAGGTTGCCTTTTCACTCTGTTGATTTTGTTCTCTGATGCATAGATGTTTTAAATTTCGATATAGTCCACTTATTTTAACTTTTGTTGCATGTGCTTCTGCAAATAAATCATTGCTAAATCAATGTTATGAAGTTTTCCCCTATGCTTTCTTCTGATAGTTGTAGCAGTTACATTTAGGTTTTGGACTCATTTTGTTGTTATTTTTTGAGTTATTATTATTATTTTTTTGTATATGGTATAAGGTAAGGATCCAACTTTATTCTCTTACATATGGATATGGTTTTCTCAGCACCTGCTTGTTGAAAAGATGGTCCTTACCCCATCCATCTTAGCACCTTTGTCTGAAATCATTTGACCATATATGTGAGGGTTTATTTCTGGCCTCTCTATTTTATTCTGTTGGTGTGTACACCACACCGTTTTGATCACTTTAGCTTTGAAATCGGGAAATGTAAGACATCTAACTTTGTTCTTTTTCAGGATTGTTTGGGCTATTTGGATCCCTTGAGATTCCATGTGAATTTTAGGATAGATTTTTCTATTTCTATAAAAGATGCTTATGGGATTTTGATAGAGATGACATTAAATCTATAGATCGCTTTGGGTATTGTTGACATCTTAACAATATTAAGTTTTCCAATCTCTGAACATGGCATGTTTTTCCATTTGTTGAAATTTTTTAAATTTCTTTCAGCAACATTTTGTAGTTTTCAGTGTATAAGTCTTTCACCTCAGTGACAGTTCATTTCTAGGTATTCTTTTTGATGCTATTGAAAATGGAATTTATTTTTAAATTTTATTTATGGATTGTTCATTGTTAGTGTGTGAAATGCAACTGATGTTTGCCTGTTGATTTTGTATCCTGCAACTTCGCCGCATGTGTTTATCAGTGCTAACAGTTTTTGTGTGCACGTATACGTGTGTGTATAATCTTTACGGTTCTCTACGTACAAATTGTTGTCTGTGAACAAAGATAATTTTACTTCTCTCTTTATAATTTGGATGCTTTTTATTTATTTATTTTTTGCCTAATTGCCCTGGCTAAAACTTCCATTACCATGCCGAATAGAAGAGGTGAAAGCAGGCATGCTGTTTCGTTCCTGATATTAGGAGGAAAACGTTTAGTCTTTCACCACTGACTATGATGTTAATTGTGGGCTTTTAATATGTGGCCTGTATCATGTTGAGTAAGTGTCCGTATGTTTCGAGTTTTTTGAGTGTTTTTTTTTTTTATCATGAAAAGATGTTGAATTTTGTCAAATACTTTTCTGCACCGAATGAGATAAACATGGGTCTCCCCCTTTATTCTGTTATTTTGGTACATTGTATTGATTGGTTTCATGTGTTAAAACATCCCTGTATTCCAGAAATAAATCCCACTTGTTCTTGGGGTATAATCCTTGGAATGTTCTGTCGAATTCTACTTGCTAGTATTTTGTCGAGGATTTTTGCGTCAGTATTCACTAGAGGTGTTTATCGGTTTATACTTCTCAAGTAGTGTCTTTGATATTAGGATCAGAGTAATGCTGGACTCACAGAATGAATTAGAAAGGGTTCCTTCCTCTTCATTTTTTGGGAAAAGTTCGAGGAGAATTTGTGTGAATTCTTTTTGAAATGCTCGGTGGAATTCAACAGTGAAGCCACGAGGTCCTAGGATTTCCTCCGTTGGGACACTTTTAATGACCGATTCAATCTCCTGAGTCAATAACATCTTTAGCCAAAATCACTCATTGACTCAGACTTGCTGATTCATCAGTGGCTCCCAATGTCACAGGATGCGAGGGCCTAAAGTCCTCTGAAACCCCTGACTCCTGGTCAGGATGGACCAAGGGGCCGTGCCCAGCGGGGGACAATCTTTCCCAAGGACACACAGCAAGGGCGGCCCCCGCCCGACTTTGCCAAGACTCTTCCTCATCACTCTACGCTCCTCACCCGCCTCCCTCTTCTGGCCACTGCTGCAGCCCCCATGTACAGGCCACTTGAGCCTGAAGTAAATCGTCATCTGGTGCTGCGCGTTCCGGGCCTGGGGAATGCTGTTAGAGAAAAGCGCTCGACAGCCCTTAACCTCAGGCCCGCACAGACCTTGAGCTCTGTCTCCTGGAGTGTCTTGTTACCCTCACTTTACAGAATGTCAAAAGTGAGCTTTGGACGGGTCAGTAACTTGCCGAGGCCACACAGCTGGTCAAGCAGAACTGGGATAAACGGGTCTCCGTGTTCACGGTCTGGCGCTCTGTGTAGGGGAGCTGTCGTCCTGCTCACTGCATCCCTGCGATGGGGATGGCTGCTTCTGGGGGGTCGGGCGTCTCAAGTTCAGTACTGTTAACAATCTGGGCTGGAGCAGGCTGTGCTGCGGGGGAAGGGGCAGCCCTGTGCATTGTAGGGTATTTGGCAGCTTCCCTAATAAAACTGGATGCTTGTGGCAGCCTCCAACCCCCAGGTGAGACGAAAATTCTCCAGACATTGTCCAGTGTCTCTTGGGGTCAGAAGTGCCTCTGTGGGAGTCCCCTGTGGGGGAAAGAGGAGCTCAGAGCATGTGGCTCACTCGGGAGGCCTCCTCCTCCCCAGCTGGACAGACTTTCTCATTTCAGGGTGGGTTTGGGTCAGGTGCATCCCAACTGGACTTTCTCACTGGGGCCAAATTGTTCATTAGACCCAGTCAGCTTGGGGTGTTCATCCTTCTTGGGTGGGAGCCCCGTCTAGGAATCCCAGGATTCTGCTGTGGCCTGTCGTGCCAAGGCCTTCAGGAGACATAGAAAATCTCACCTGTCACCTTGGACGCTCAGATGCCTATGGTCCTTCTGCCTCTGAGAGTTTAATGACCATCACCTCTAAGAGCCTTAATAACAACAGTCTCTGGGTGTCAGGACTGTTCCCCCGAAACATTCATACACAGCCCCTAGAAGCTGGCCCCATGATGAGGCTCAGGTCCCATTCCCAAAATTGTCTGCAGTCCCGGCAGTCAGCTCACCTGCCTACCTGGGCAGCATCTGCCTCCCAGCCCTGGGCCCAGATGACTGGTCTCAGAGATGCTGCTTTCTTCAGTGACACAGGGTGATACTGGGGTGGAAAGAGGTAGTGGGAAAGCATTTCTCTTGGCTTGAGATAAGCCTGAGTTCTAACCTGCCTCTGTCATTTACCAGCTGTGCACCTAGGACAAAAATTTTCATTTCTCTGAGCCTCCTCTTTAAAATGAGATTGTTGGGAGAAGTGAGTGGAATCAGTCTCATTGTCAAAAGCCACAGCCAGAAAGGGACCTGGAGACCAGCTCTTTGGGGGAAGAGGGTCGTGAGTTTTGCAAGCTTAAGGTACAGGATCTGTAAGGGGCCAACCGATATCAAGATGGGCCATGAACCCAGAGAGGAAAGGGGTGGAGGTGACGGAAGAGATAGCAGGGTTATCTGAGGAGTTAATGAACACACCTCGGCCTTTCAGAGATCAAGGCCAGGGGTCCACGGTGTAGGAGGGTGGGGCCCAGGGGGCAGAGCAGGAGACAGTGAGCCATGCTGCGGGAGTCTGGGGAACAGGCTGTCACGGGGAAAGCTAAACGGGCATCTACCTTCTCCAGTAAGATAGACAGGGCATGGAATCCCGGGTAAGATCAAGGACTGGGGCTCGACTGAAGATTTAAAGGAACCAGGTAGGAGAGAAGGACCCTGAGGTAGAGAAACATGGTGGAGAACAGGGGGCCCCCAAGGGGACACGTCCTGGCTTCTGCAGGTGGGAGAGTCGCAGGCGAAGAGCATCGAGGGAGGGGAGGAACAGGAGGAAAGTTCCAGCAAAGCACTTGTCACAGACGGCCTGCTGCGTGCTGGGCCTCTGAGGAGAGAGACTCCATCCAGGGAAGGCTCACTGCCTGGCTTCGAATCCTGACCCTGGCCACTTGGAGCCAAACCTGTCCTCACCTGTTTTCCCCTCTGCCCGGCCTCACACCCTCACCCTCCCAGGAGGAGGCTGATGGAGAATTACTCACTTAGCAGGTGGGACTCACTTATTCTCCAGAGAGGCTTGCTGGCCTGGATGCGTCACACGGGCTGTCCCACACTCTCTTATGGCGTCTACTTACAGGGCAGTCTCAGGGGACTGGGACAGTCCATGGCCTAGTAACCCCCTTCCCCATCACCCCACTTCATGCAGGAAATAAGCCTGGAGAGCCTCCAGCGCTCAGCCAGCGAGTACCTGATCTCATCGGAGGGCCTTGCTGTCCCTCCCTGGCGTGGCCTAGTCTAGGGGAACTAGCGGGTGCAAGGCCATCTGAAGGGTGGGGTGATGGGAGCCACTCGAAGGCCCTTGTAAGGCTAAGCATTCATCTCACTTTGATGAGAGGAGTAAATGGTTAAACACATCCAGAGCCTAGAACTGTGCCTGAGACGTGGTCAACCTAATACATGTCAGCGATTATTTGACACTGGCATTCAGTTGACATTGAAGTCACTGGCTGATGGCTGCCAAGGTGCCAGCCCTAGGAAAGCTCAGGTCGGGAGCTGGAATCCATTTCTTTTGGTCTCCAAAGTCCATTTGTCCAGGCACAGATGGGAGATAACAGGCCCCCGCCGAGTGCCACCGCTCAGAGCGACCGTGTGAAAGAATGACGTGGGGCCGTGTTGATGTCGTTAGAGTCTTGCAGAGTGTCAGGACCTCAAAGGACCTTAATGCTCCTGCTTTGCCGGTGAGAAAACCAGGCTCACAGAGGGGCGGTGACTTCCCCAGCCCCCATGGCATGTCAGTGGCGGAGTCATGAAAAAATCCTAGGCTCAGGGTCCATGGTCACAAACTGTGTGACTATCTGTAATTTACTCCTTTGTTAATTTTCTGCCTGTGAATCAAGAGATGGAGAAGCCGGAAGCTAGCCCCAAACCATTACCTTTGAAATCTGCAGTCTCGATTAAAGTTTAATGTTCAGTAAGAACCAGCAGTAAAAAACACAGTGCAGAATAACCCATAGAAGAAACTTTGAACGTGTTAGGCCTCGTTATCCCCATTTTGCAGTAGTGGAAACTGAGACACACAGAGACCGAATGGCCTACCCAGGAGGCTACACTAATTACAGGCTGATTTGGGATTCCTGAGTTCTTTTTACTTTGGGGGATGTGGGGTGGGCATTTTCATTCTAACATTTTAATGCTGAAAGTCACCTCGGAACTAAAGGACGTTATACTGATGATACTCAGAACATATTTTGAGGCTATTGATAACTGCAGACCAAAGAAAAAATAGCTTTTTAAAACTAATACATATTTCTAACTTGCTCTGTTCTCTGTGCTCTCTGTCAAAGTCCCACGATGGCATTAAAAAAATGCTAACGGTCTGCGGCCATGCTACCCTGAACAAGCCCAATCCTATCTGATTTCAGAAGCTAAGCAGAATCGGGCCTGGCTAGTACTTGGATGGGAGACCACCTAGGCAGACCAGGTGCCGTAGGCATAAAAAATTAAAAAAAAAATAATAAAGGCTTGTAAGGTGACAAGGTCCTTGCAATCTGTGAGGTCAACCAAGGTTGTCTGACCTAAAAAAATAAATAAATTAAAAATAAACAAACAAACAAATAAGTAAGTAAGTAAATAAATGCTAACAGGTCTGATCTTTCATTGCCTGCGGCTCACTCGTTCCCAGATAAGCAAAGTGATGAACAGTGGTAGCAGGTGGGCACCTGGTTGTGGAAGGCAGCTTTCACTTCTGCTAGCAAATGTTCCTGGTAATTATCTGTCAATTCCACCTGGGGTCAGGCTTTCCCTGCGGGACTGTCTTGCTGTTTCCCTCTCCAGGGTGACTCTGCCCCACTCCACATCTCCCAAATTTCCTGGCAGATGCTCACCATGCCACCTGGCACGTGCTCATCACCCCTTTTCCGGCACTTTCTAACACGGTTCCCTCCTGAGGATTGCCGTTTGTGACCTTAGCCATCACTGAAGGCTTGCTACTTTGAGTGCGTTTTCCTAGATTCTAGTTGCACCAGCCGGAATGGGCTGGGTTTTGCTTTTGTCACGAAGAGCTCTGAATCTCAATGGCTAGCACCCTGGGCTGCTGCTGTGTCCTCACTGGGGAGGGAGCTGCCTTGGTGAGAGTGCCTTTCTCTGATTTCTCCACTCCGGAGCCCTAATTCCATTAGCCCTGCAGGACGTGGCTCCCTGCCATTTCAAAGCAGCCCCGCAGGGCCTGGCTGCTAGTGCGCCCCGTGCTTTGCCCTCAGCACCGGTGGTGAGCATCAGCAAAGGAGCAACAGCGGCACAGCCCCAGCCTCTAGAGGAGCTCGCGGGTTGTCCGGGTTGTTCGCAGATGTTTGGGGGTCATTGCCGATGGCTCTGGAAGGACTCTGAAGGCGCAGAGTCACCACGCCACGAGGCCTGGCTTGTTACCCATGATCTATCACCATGGACCAGCGTTCGTCAAGGGTGGGAGCTGGGTCTCCTTCTCTATCCCCAGGATATTGCAGATGTTCTCATTTTCTTGCTGAACAAGTGCCCACCTCATGGGCTTGTGTGGGGGACCAAGGGAGCCACGGGATGGAAAGTAACACGTAATCTGCCCTTTTCCCATTTCCGAATCCGCGCCCAAGCGTGAGAGCCCAGAAGCACCTTGACCTTCGTCTTCATCTTACAGATGAGGCTCAGATGCCCCCATCAGTCAGGGCACAGCTTGTAGTTAAAATCAAAACTTTGTTATTTGTGCTTGAAATTGAATGGGTGCGTTTTCCCCTGCAAACTGCCAGAGAGGTGTAAATGTCACCGCCGCGTTGTCCCTGCCTCAGCCGGGAGCCTGCTTGTGTGCTTCTTCCCCATCTGTCTCAGAGAAGATCTGGATTTCTGCTGGAGAGAGAAACTGCCTGGACCAGCCCAGAACACCCCAAAGCTGTGTCTCCAGCTCGAGTTAGGCTGGGGAGGGGGAGCCGGTGCGGATGGGGGGCGGGGCTGGACTTGTTCGTTAGGTCTGAACTGGCCTGGAGAGCGCGTGCCCTCGGACAGCCCGGGCCTAAGTGGGGGACCTGCCTCCTAGGCCTGGCCAGCACACCTCCAACCTGCCGAAACTCCACTTCCCTGTCTTTAAATTGGGGATAACAATTCCTAGTCCCTGTCCTTCAAGGACCGGTTTTGAGGATCAGCAGTTACATTTTAAACACTCTAAAGTGCAGGTAAAGCTGAGGCTCAGAGAGATTTGGCACCTTCATTGAAGTCACACAGCTGGAAAGTGGCAGAATCTGAACTTGATCCAGATCCTTAGACCCTCAGGTCTGGCATCATTGTAGGTACTTGACAATTTTCATGTTATTACTGGAATTTGTAGAAGTTGGAAGTCTCGAGGCAGAGAAAACTCAAAAGGATATGAAGCTTATTTAGGAACCAGTTGAATCTTTACTCATTATATTAAATGATGTGAAATTGTGCTTATGTGGCCATTTTGACTTAAAAGGTGTAAATTCCTATAACTCAACCTGGTTCGTCAGGTATACATCCATCCCCGGTAAGAGGCTTAGACGGTGATTACCAGGTTTGTATGGGATGGGGCCACCCTTCCCCAGGATAAGCCCATTCCCATGGGAGTCCGGGGAGCTGGCTCCTTCAGGCCGGGGCCCAGCCAGGCTTGCTGACTGTCACAGCACTTCGCCGGGGCCTCAGAGGGTGAGAAGGAGCCCCATGGCCCCGAGTGAACAGGGTTGCCCCGGAACAGCCTCCATCTCTGGCCCGGGAGCTGTGGTTTCCCTCCAGAGACCACAGGGAGGGCCGTGGGGCAGGAACAGGCACATTGAAATGTGTCCCCGTCAGAGCTCAGCCGAGGGAGGGCAGGCAGGGCCAGGGGATGTCGCTGGTCTGCTGTACTTCCTCTCCCAGGACCAGGGAATCATCGTAATGACTTTCCAGAGACATCCGGGACATCTTGGCCACATAATGAGGATGGAGGACATAATGAGTAGGGCTGACTTGGGGACTGACCCTGAGCAGGTGATACAGACCAGTACAAGAGACCATTGTCTTCACCTGGGAGAAGGGAGCTGCTTCCAGGGGAATGTAATTGAAGGACCTGGGCCGGAAGTGGAATGACAAGGACATATGTGTTCCCAGTCCAGCCCCATTGGGAAAGGGTCCCGGAAAGATCAGCCAGAGGTGTTTGCAGGAAAGACCTGTGAGCAGTCGGGGTTCAGGTGACGATGTGGGATGAGAAGGGGACCCAGTCTTCTCCCTCTGCTGCCGGAGACATGGCAGCTCAGTGTCCCTGCGTGAGCTGAAGGTGCTGGGGACAACAGGGAGGCAGCCTTGTGCTTGGCGCTATTAGCCCTGCAGGGTGAGGGGTTCTCATGGGGGCACAGGGGTGGGGGGCTTAGCAGGAGGACCTGGTGGATGCTTGGTGGAGGCAGGGGCCATGGGCTGGAATCTGAGCTGTACAATTGCCCTTAGCAGTTCCCAGACAAGCCTGGAGACCTGGAGCTTTGCCATCGTGATTGGGGAAGGGGCAATGAGCCACGGCTTTCAGCCAGCATTTCACCCTGGCTGAGTACTGTGCCCGGACAGTATAAATGTCTAATAAATATTAATATAATGGATACATGAAAGATTGCTGTGGCCTGCATTCCACATACACCCTGGGGACGTAAAGGGAGAATCGAAGATGAGAATCAGGGATTTGCATGTCACACTCAAGTTTGGGCCAAGCCGGTCATTCTTTATTGTCGTCTAGGGAGGGGACCTGGCCTGTGAGGGCGGGGGATTGGGGTGAGGACTGGACCACAGAGGCAGTTATTTTTGAATGGGATTCATCACCTTTCCCACGAAGAGGGGACTCTTGGTGTTTTTATCGTAGATGATGATGAGGAAGGGCCTGTTAAACTGGACAGTTGGGGGAATCGACATCGGAATGGCTTCCAGTATCGTGGTTGCAGAAGCTTCTGTCCCTTTCTCGTCGATGGTCAGCACTGCCTTGTGCACGGCCTGGAGGGGAGAGAGCACAGAGGCCTGTTCTGAGCGGATACAGGTGGCCTGACCCCACCCAGGCACGGGAGCAAGGCCTGAGGAGGAGAGAGTTGCCAGGGGTGGGGGTAGAGAGGGCGCTTGCCGAGGCCTGTCTCCACCAGCCTGTCCCATCCACATCCGCCCCTCCCTGCAGGGGCCACACGGGCGGCATCCACCTCCTCTGCCGACTCCACCTGCAGATCCGCACGCCTCCTTCCCGGCCAGCATTCTTGGCCTCCCTGGAAACAGCCTGCCACCTCAGGGGGCAGAGCCTTGCCTTGAACTTCTGTGTTCCTGGGACATTTCTTGTTTCTAGTACCAGATATTAAGCTCATTGGGGACCAGGATTCTGATGGGGACCTGCACAGTACCTAGTCCACAACCAGGCACTCAGTTTGTAGCCAGTATTGACTTGTAGTTGTTCCTTTGGTCACCATTAGTTCTGAATAAATGGCATCTTTAACCAAAATCACTCATTAACTCAGACTTGGTGACTCATCAGTGGCTCCCAATGTCACAGGATACAAGGGCCTAAAGTCCTCTGAAACCCCTGACCCCAGGCCTGTCTTTGTAAATATGGGTCTATCAAGGCCCAAAGAAGGGAAGGCCCTGATCAAAGATGAGACAGAAGGTCAGTGACATGACCTCAGAGGAAGTCCCTAAAATGCCAGCAGCACATGAGGCCACCTCCTCCATCTGACCTCATTCCCATCTTGGTGAATGCAATGGCAGTCCTCAGAGACCTCAGTCTTTATATACATTTGTGTCCCTTTGTCCCTCCTCAGCTCCCCCCTGAGCCGCAGTCTCTTTACACAAGGAAACTACGGGCACCAGGGACAAACTCACCTTGGACAGTTTCAGGCGTTCTTGCTCACTGATGCCGGACAGGTCGGCCGCGTTACTGAAGACCTTGGTGATGCCCATATTGCCCAGGACAGTTGCCAGGTCGTAGGTTCCAGAAATGGACAGTTTGGGCAACTGTAAATTGGCAGACCTGTCACAGGGTTAGAAGACAAAGGAGTTTGGTGGCATTGAAAGGGCTTCCTTTTCTGCTCACTTCCCCCACGCGGTGCCCTGTCTCTCTGCCCGCGGGAGGCTGGAGGTCAGTGTTGGTTTATTCTATTTGTGGGTTCTCTGCACCTGTGTCAGAGACTGTTAGAATGATCAGGATCCTCTTGTCCTGCAGAGCCTCTCAAATGCCGCCTCCTCTGAGAAGCCCTCCAGAAAGACGCAGGGTATCCTCTGGAAGAACTTTGTGCACTTCCCTGCAGGGTGTGGTCACCCCCAGACTGGGACTTTCCTGGGGCTGGACTCCCAGGGGAATGTGGGGCGTGGTGTCAGGTTCTGAGCGATATCATCCGTGAACGATCAGTGCCCGCCTGGGAGTGGTTGTTCAGCCGTTGTCTTCCATGGGGACAAGGGCCCGGCATGCGTGAGCTGACCGGCTCTCAGGCTCTGCTGACCGGTTCTAGATCCTGCCCCTCCTCGTTCTCGTTCCTCGGCACGGGAGGGGGCCGGGTGACGAAGAGGCGTTAGTCCTTCTCTTTTCATTGCGGCCTCATGCTGTCTTGTATTTTTATGTTCCTTCGTCCAGACATGTTTATTATGTATTCTTTTATATGTTACTTATTTTTGTTTATTTTAAATTTTGATTTATTTGATGACTAATGTATGTTCCTGTTGCACGTATTTAATGTTTACGTGTATTTTATGATGTACACGATACAATATTCCTGAGGACGTGGCCGTTGATGAATGCAGAGATGTGTACTAATTTGGGGTGCATGCTCGAGTATTCCTTCACTCCGAGGGACCCAATCACACCACACCGATCTAGTGACAGAGGGACTGGCCCCGTCCTCACACTCGCGCTGGAGTTTCCCACTCGAGGCCTCTGCTTTTCCGGCCCCTCCCGGCAGCTTCCCTCTGTTTAGCCGTGGACTTTGTCTTTTTACACTACGCTCAGCTGCTGCCTTCGCCGGGAGCCCCGCCGCTTCCCTCTTGGTTCTCCCAAGCGTGTGTTGGTGTTGCTAACCCTGCACCCAGTGCTGGCACCAGGAGGGGGCAGCGTCCATGCTGGGGAGGAAGTCCCCAAGGACAGGACTTGCGCCTCCTCAGCCGTGGGCACTGTCCCTCTCACGGAGCGCGGCTGGTGCTACCTGAATTGCCGCCGGCCTCAGTCTGGAAGCACAAGGTCATGCACATTGGCTTGGTCCACTGTCCCTCCCCCTCTGGCCGGGCTTGGTGGCTTGGGCAGTCACCTTACGTATCTCTTTTCCAGGAACTTGGAGAGGACTTGCTTGGTGAGCAAGTCCTCCGCATGCTGCAGTTTCCCCTCGTCGGGCAGGAGGAACACGGCGGTGGCGTTGCCCACGTAGTCCATGAGGAGCACCCAGCTGGAGAGCGTGTCGCAGCGGTGCAGGTCAAACATGCCCAGGCGGTTCATCATGGGCACCTTGACGGTGGTGTCCTGGTCCACGTGGAAGTCCTCCTCGGTGGTCTGCTTAGCCTCAAAGGGCTTCTCCCATTTGCCTGGAGGGAGGTAAAGGTGCACATCAGCCGGGGTGGGAAAGGTCTGGGTGCGTGTGGACTATAAAGGAGCCCCGAGCCTCCTCGATGAGATGCTTCTCACTGAGCCTCAGCATCTCCATCTGTAAACTGACACTACAGCAACCATCAGGCCACTGAAAGGACTTTTGTGAGGATGACGCAAGACTAGAGTACTGTCCAGATTTGCTCCATCTCAGAGGCCGCGGGGTGCCATCTGGGCTGGGCAGAGTAAGCATTTTAACTTGCGTTTCATGTTATTTAATTGAGGGTTGCTTGGAAGGTTCTAAATGAAAATTATTGGCATCAGCCATACACGGCACCCCCTGTCCGAGTCCCCCTTCCCCTTGTTAATCGGCGGTTCTCATCATTCAGGGAAATCACTCTTGTTCTTAATCTAGTGCCCTTTTCCTGGACCAGCATATGAGATGTGGATGCCTGGGCAGCTCCCCTCTGCTATACCGAGAGAACGTCACCACCCTGCAAGTCACAGTAGACAGGAGCCTCGGGGACGCCTGAGCCCAAGTTTCTCATGAGGTGGGAGATGGAGACTGAGGCTGGAGAGGGGATGAGACCCGCCTAAGGCCTCACAGCAGAGCTGGGACCCACGATGTGCTGACCGTGGCCTTGGCGCTCTTTGTTGCACTCAGACCGAGGAGCGCCTGGCCTTGACTCTCACCTCCGCTGCCCCAGCCTGCTTCCGCGGGCTGTTCACACTGTGCGAGAATCCCTTCTGGGGCCCGCGGGCTCCTCACTGTTTCATCCCTCAGAGGGAGGAAGGCAGGCTGAGGGTCAAGTTTAGTTGAGCACCTACTTTGTGAGCATCCGGTCCCATGTTCTCTGTAACATGTTTATTCCTTACAGAAACCTGACGACAAGGGAATTATTACGTCCGTGTTTCAGAGAGGAAACTAAGAACCTCAAAGAAGTAAAATGACTTGCTAATAAGTGGTAGAGGCAGGATTCGAGTCCTGATCGTTCTGACTGCAAATCTGTCACTCTTACTACACTGGTGCTGTTTAGAGTATGTTTCGAGAAACTCTATTCCCTTCGTACACTCTGCTAAAGTTTGTTTTTCTGGCTCTCTGTTTGGGGAGACATTGCATTTTTTTACCTCCGTCCATGCAGTGCACGTGAGAATGTGTGCAAAAGGCTCTGAAAAGTCCTGCAGGGAATGCGACGCTTTGACTGTTTTACGTTGCTCCTTAACCTTATTTCATCATGGAAAGATTTTTAGTTACATGAAGAAAACTGAATGACACACGCAGAGATGCATAGCCATATCGCATCCTGCAGTGCCGAGGAAAGTTGAAGAACTGAGTGTTTGAGAACACTCTCGGATATTTTCATGGGAATAAGATTAGGCTGGGTATGCAACCTTACCTTTAAAAAAGATGAAATTCACCAGAGCAAAAACTGTGTCTTCGTTAAGGTCTTTTACCAGATCCGTAATTTTTCCTTGGGTTCCCTTCTCTACATAATCGTTGATCTGTTTCTTGGCCGCTTCGGAGTCCTTGAAGTTGACGCTGAAGGCTTCTGAGTGGTACAGCTTCTTGACGTCCTCCAAGAACTTACTGACTAGCTTCGCATTCTCATCGATGAACAAGCCGTTGCCAGTGGTCAGCTGCAGCTGGTTATCTGGCCGGTTGAGGGCGTCAAGGAGATGATGGAAGCCTTTGTGGATATCGGCCTCTGCTCTCTCTGTGAGGTTGAAATCTAGACCCTCCAGGATCTGGGTGTGCGTGTCACCCTTGGTCCCCAGGGAGAGTGTCGCAAAGGCTGTGGCGATGCTCACTGGGGAGAAGAAGATGTTGCTGGTGTTGGACTGATGGGCCACCTGGCGGTACAGGCTGAAAGCGAAGTCCACAAGGTTCGGGGCAATCTTGTAGATGGCTCCCTTCTGGTCGTGCTCGTCTGTCTCCTGGACAGCAACTCCCTGCAGACCCTCAGCCAGGGAGCCAAGGACCAGGCAGCCTGCCAGCAGGAGGAGGCGCCACGTGATGGAGGACGGCATTATCCTGCAAGAGCAAGAGGGGGCACAACGCCCAGGTCAGGCCACAGGATGAGTCCCTCTGGCCTCCGATCACACCATGTAATGCAGCCAGTGTTTCCCGAGCATCTTCTATGTGCCCAGCACTTTCCTACGTCATCATCATTGAAAGACTCACACCAGAATCACACACCTAGATACGCTGGTTCCAGAGTCCACGCCCTCGATGGCACCACTAAAGTCTGCAATGACCTTGAAGTGCAGGTGCCAAAGCCCCTATTTTACAAAGGGGAACCCAAGGCATGGGAAGCATAAGGCGCATGCGCACAGTTATCCAGGGAGCGGCCAGATCAGGCTCAGTGATGACTGGATCTGGAACAGCCCTGGGGGGCTGCCATGGAACCCTGTTGTTTAACGGACAGAGGGGCTGCTACTCAGAAGGAGAAGGATCTTTCCCAGGAACACACAGCCAGCACACAGCAGAGCTTTGGAGAAACTCAGCAGGGATCTGTGCCCACTCACCGCACCCGGAGCCTCAACCCTTAGTAGTTTTTCTTGGGCTGCAGGGCTGCCCTCACAATGAGTCTGCAGTCTTGACTACATCAATGGGCTGTGGTCCCTGCAGTCAGCTTAGCTGCTTATCCTGGTCACCACCTGTGCTTCAGCTCTGGGCTCAGCAGTGACATGGGTGTTAGAGATGCTGGTCTCTCTCGTGTAGTGAGGGTGTGTGTGTGGGAGGCAGCAGTTACAAAACACATCTCTTTTCTCTTCAGACCAACCTGGGTTCTAGGTACAAGTCACTTAGTCTCAGGCCCTCGTTTTGCCTCATAGAGAAAATGAGGTTGTTGAGGGAATTTAGTAGAGTAAGTATGGACACCACATCTTACCCTAAGGGGATCTGAGAGCACAGCTCCATGAGGGAGAGGCCAGTAGGGGTTTCAAACTAGAAGCCTACAGAGGACAGGCAGGGTGGGAGATGAGTTCCATGGTTGGGGGAGACTAGGGAGCGGTGAGGCCTGTGGGTGAACCAGCCAGAGCAGCTTCTGACTAGCGAAAGTGAAAGTTAGTGTCCCCCACAGCAACATGGAGCCCGCCCTGCCCCACAGGGCTCTCTCTACTCCACATTTGCCCCAGCACCAGTCCGCAGCCCCCCAAGTACAACCTGCTCCTTCCATAGATGGGGAAACTGAGGTTTGAGCACAGGCGAATGTGCTTGCGACCACATAGCTAGCTATGACTCACAGAACTAAAGTCATCGTTTTAATAAAATACAAAGACAAAGGAGTCCTTGAATTTGGAATAGAAAACCTCAGGGGAAAAAGTTGGAAATAAGAAATACTGGTTTCATCTACCTCCTCAGACTTTTAAAAGTTTTTTTCCAGTAAAAAAACAAAATGAATCACAAAACTGGTCTCTCTCTCTCCATCACCTTTTCTCTGGCCTTCATGCCTCCAAATAATCCAAACAGAGCAGATCACACGTTCCATAAGACGTATTTATATTTTTCTTGAACTGGCCTGCGGTTGAGAGCTGAGGACGGTGCTAAAATTAGTTCTGTATCTTTCCATCTCCCTCGAGTTTCTTGTAACCTCCCCACTGGAGTTCGGTGCAGTCGCTCAGGGTTGATGGAAATTCCCCATCTTTGCAGGGCTCAGACACCACGGGATCCGGGCCTCGGTGGAGTGGGACACCAAATATACCGAGTGGCCTCAGGGCCAGAGGCTGTGGCTTCTCGCCCTGACAGGGCCACTGCTGTCCACTTGGCCTCAAGCAAGCGTCTTGTCCTGGGGCCTTGCTCCCCCCACCTGATGGACTAAGGTGGGAGGAGACCTAAATGAGGTCCCTGGGCATTAATGTCGGATCCTTAATTAGGGGGGTGTCTGGGTTTCGTGGAGCAAAACGGACTGAGACTTCCCATGGGGAGAGATGGGTGCGGTGCCCTCCCCCTTAAGGTGGCAAGGCCCACGGGGGCTGAGTGGAGAGGGGCCCCCGGTCTATCTTCCTGGGTGTTACATCACCCGCTCTGGCTTCCTCCTTTCACAGTAAGAGATGCGAGGCCCCGAGCTGGTCACGGCCTTGCCAAGGCCACACAGCGAGTCAGTGACAAAGCAGGAACAAGCCTTGGTTTTCTCACCACTGGAACCATAGACCAAGGCTTTGAGCCTCCTGTTGGCTTCGTTTTGTGTCCCAATCCGTTCCTTACCACTTTAGGGGCCCGAGACTTCTGCTCTCTCCTTCTATGAAAGGCAGCACTCTGCACCCCCGAAAGCCCAGAGCTACGGAAACTAGCCCCAGATGAGAAAGTAGATATGAGGCACCCAGAGGTATATGGACCAAGATTTAAAGCAAAAAGGATGAAGATGTCATGGGGACATGCCCGGAGTCCGGGTCGGGTAGGAGCAGGCTTGGCCAGGGGGGAGAGAGCGAAGGAAGCCATGCCTGTTGCCTAATCTCACATCATTTCCACCCAGGAGCATGAACTGAGTGACCGAGAGTGACTCAGCAGGGTCTAGGGAAGCAACTGTGCCGTCAGATCACAACCTGCTGAAACCTGGCATTAAATAAGCCCAGGTGTGACCCAGCCCTGCTACTTATGGGCGAGTGGCCTTGGGCAAGTGACTTCACTTCTTTGAGCCTCAGCTTCCTGTCTGTAAAGTGGAGGAAAGAATGTCTCACAGGGCAGAGGTGAGGGACAGACAAGGTGATGGGTGGGCGGGCGCCTGCCAGATGGGGAGGCCTTCCCTCCCTGTAGGTGCACACGGGTAGGGGTCGCGCTTGAGAACGGGCAGATTTCCTCCTGGCCAGTTGCCACATTGCCCAGGCCCAGGGAAGGGGCCCCTTCCTGCTCAGCAATGAACCACCTTTGAGTTTGGAAAAATTTTAATTCCCTTCTCCAATTATTTATTTATTGCCTATGAGCCGCCAGACCCTCTGCTCAGCAAACAGCATCACTGTCGCCATCGTCACTCATAGTGAACATCAGATGTTTTATATGCAGCGTTTCATCTGATCTTCCCTCAAAGCTTACCCTTCAAGGTGGGAGTTATTATTATTAGCCCCATTTTATAGATGGAGAAATCGAGGCCTACAGAGGTTAAGTAACTTACTGAGAACCACAGAGCTACTTGCTTATGGGGCTGGGATTGAACCCCGGGCGTTTCAGTTCCAGAACCTGGCATTTAATCTTTCGCTGTGTGGGAAGTTGAAGCCAGAGGCCTTGTAGCAGAGAATCTCAGAGATGAATGGGGCAGCGTCGCACTGTGGCTAAGATCCGAGGCTCTGAGCCCAGAATGCCTGAGTTCCATTCGCTATCAGCTCTGTGACCTCGGGCAAGTGACTTCACCTCTCTGAACCTCAGTTTTCTGGAAATGATAGGGTGCACTCCCTCACAGAGCTCTTGTGCAAATTAAATATGTGCACGGTGCCAAGAAATGCCTGGCACCCTGCTCTCGGAAGCATCTGTTCTCAGAGAGCTGCACGGGAGTCTCGGCACCCTGAGCTTGGTCATCTTCGTAGCCCCATCTCCAAAACCCAGTGACAGAGGAGTCGTACCCTTCCAACACTCCGGAGACCAATGCCGGTAAGGGTAGGGTGAGGAGAAGGAGGGCAAAGGTTATCTACATTTTGTCCAAGAGGAGAGAGAGGTTGAGTAACCGTTCATGGTCACCCAGCAGCAGTGAGGCCCACAGCCAAGCCAGCCCAGCCTTCCCAGTCCCGACTGGCACCTAAGACCTGAGAGGATTAATGTCGACAGTAAGAACGGGATCAGGAGCGTGGGTTCTGGAGCCAGGTGGCCCGAGTTTGAATCCTGGGTGGTGTGTAATTTGGGGCAAGCTGTGAACTTCTCTGTCCTCAATTTCCTCACCTACGAAAGGAGAATCACCATGGTAACTACCTCAGAAGATGCTGGGAGGCTTAAATGCGGGACTGCACGTAAGGAGCTTGGAAGGTGCCCGGCCAGAGCGAGGGCTCAGGAACATAGCTTGAACCCCAGTGATGGTGCCCCTCCCAGGGGTTCCCATCTTAAACTGTGCATGAGGGCGCCCTGAAGCCCACTGTGCTCACGGAGGCCCATCGTGATGCCTCCAGCTGAGCATATCACCCAATGAGCAGCTGGAACTCTGGGCTTCTAATCTCCGCTGGCTTCCCCACCAGGTCCCTACATGAGCCTGGGCTTCCCGCTGTCCCTTTTGGGCCTTAATTTCCTCATCTGTAGAAGGGGGTAAGTCACACACCCAAACAGCCGGGGGTGAGGGGGTGAGGCCTGCAGGAGGCAACTGGCAGGAAAGACGCAGGAGCCGTGCCAACAGAAACGTGCTCCTTCCTGGGTCCCTGGACTCCGTAGCCAGATACTTACTTTCACTTCTGCTCGTAGTAGGCCAGTTTATCCACCAGTAGTTACTGGGGAGGCCCTGGGATGCTGTTACTATGACAACAGGAGGCCCACCCCGCTCCATTGTCCCTGCCTCTTCGGGGGTGGCCTGGGCAGTGCAGGGACCCGGAGGCCCCGCTGGGGGCCCTCCCCACTGGAAGGCATACTTACGGTTCACTGTTCTAGGCCGGGGCTGGTGACCAAGGCTGAGGAGACAGAGCCCTGTTCTCGTCCGTATTTAAGCAGTGGACCCAGGGGAGTGACGGGGGAGGCTGCCGGTGAATATTAACCAAGGTCAACCCAGTTATCAGAGGAGCAAACAGAGACCAGGTCCTTCCACCAACACCGAGCCGCCCGCCCACGCTGCCTGTCTGTGCTCTTCCCGGACAGTGGGGCCCTCTGCTCTGTACACCAAAGGGAGTCATTGTACCCAGCTCGTAAACCACAGCATCCAAAGTGGGGGTGGCATGACTCAGGCGCTGCGGGACAACATTACTGGCTGGGCCCTGCACGCCCTCTGGAGAGTTCTCAGTGGCCGCCTTGTTGGTAGTGAGAGCTCCCATTTACTGAGCCACCTCGAAATGCCTGCCGCCGCTGAAGATGCACCGCGGAACTGGGGGGTGGGGAGGGGCTGCAGTAGGTTACGTGCCCACTTGGCAGACAGGGAAACTGAGGCCTATAGCAGAGAGGCTGCTCATTCAAAGTCACCAAGCCAGCCTCATACAAAAGCTGTCTCAGCTTCCCCGAGGAGAAGGTAGAGCATGACCGATGGGGACAGACGCTTTAGCTGACATAGGTGGCCACGGGCGCAGATCAGAGAGTAAAGCTGGAGAGAAGAGTTGTGCACGCAGCTTCTTCGCCTGTCTAACCCGGGGGGTGTTTTCACCTGTGCCACTGGGGTTCGGATGTCCCGCCCCCTAGCGTAGTTGTCGGGGACACACGAAATGACTTCTGTAGAATGCCTACACACAGTAGGTTCTTTACTGTGGCCTGCATAGCCCTCCGGAAGCCCTGATCTTCAGGCTTCTCTGGGCAAGAGGAGGCCCAGTTCCCAGCCAGCCTCAGACCTGTTTCTGTTTCCACCGCATGTGCTCCTGGCAGATGGCTTTGATCCACGCACTGCTGGAATTTCCCTCGGGAATGTGGCCCCGTTCTGGGGCTATTGCAGGCCCTTCGGGGCACAGGTGGAGGCTGAGGGTGGCAGTGCAGGGTGAGGCCTGTAGGCCCCCATTTGGCAGACCACGGCACACTCTAAAAACGCCCTCACCCCCAGCCCCGTGCCCGCTTAGAACGCAGTATGCTCCATGGCGATTTGCTGAATGAGTGGATGGACGAATCCATTTGTGTCCCTGCTCTCGTGCCCCAGTCCTAGTTGTGGGACTCTGCCTGGTGAGTGACCGACAGGTTCCTCTAGCACACGGGCTCAGGCCAGGGAAGCGGTGTCCCAGGCAAGCTGTTTAACCCCCATGTCACCGAGAGGTGACAGAGCCCACCTCTCGGGCAGCAGTGAGGATTAAGCTCAGCAGTTCAGGGTGCATGCAGAGCACACTGTGAGCCCTTTATGATGTTGTCCGCCCCACCCCACAGGGCGGGGAGGGGGGAGGTCCCCCAGGTGGGAGTGGGGAGAGGGGAGCCCTCCTTCCTGACTCCCCACCTCCACAGTCTGGCTTCAGGGCCCCGACTCTTCCCCTGGAGCTGGCTGAACAGGCATCTCCCCTGGGCCTCACAGCTTGGAGAGCTAGGCCGTGACTGAGGTGAGGCTGCCTTCCACACTTCCTGGGCATTTCTTCCTCTCTTCGTGCCTCAGTTTCCCCATCTTTATAATGGCCTTTCTCCAAGCTCCGCTGCCCCTCCCACCTCTCGCGCTGGATGGACAGCGGCAAGGGCCCCACCTTCCCAGCTTTGGCCAAGGTCAGCTCCCGAAGCCCGGTGGCCTGGGGACTAGTCCAAGGGCATTGCCCCCTCTACCTCCAGTTCCTGGTGCTGTGGTGGTGGCCGCGCCTCCCGTGGTGATGGGCCCTCCTCTTCCTCTTCCTCTTCCTCTGGGTTCTGAGTTGCTGAGCACTACAGCACGCAGGCCATATGTGCCCTGAGCACAGTGCCCAGGCTCTGCCCGCCCGGGAGGAGGAAGGCTCTAGGTGGCTGGTGGAGGAAGCTGGTCTGGGTGGGGCAGGGAGCTGGGGCAGGAAGCCACATTGCACAAAGCTGCCAATAGCTAGGAGGACGTCAAGTAGCCTTTTCTGGCCCAGGCAGTCCTACGTGTCACCTGCTATTCCTGCCATATCCGGCCTGTGTGACCCAGGATGAGTCGCCCAATTTCTCTGAAAGAGAGACAGTGGCAATAGCTCAAAAGATTCCTGGAAATGACAAACATCACTCTTCTGGCCTGGCTCTAGCATCTTGGCAGGTTTCCAGGCCCAGTTATAGAAGGAAGAGGACTGAGCCACCTCTGAAGCACCCAGAGGGAACCTCTTGGAGGCTGAGAAGGGTCTATGCATGTCCCAGACCCTGGCTGGGTGCAGAAGGGATGCGAGCCACTACGCGGGGTCTGGGACACTGGAGGAGGCATGGAGTCGGAGACCGTGAGAGGCTCGGGGTTGAGGCCCGTCCCTTCTGAGTCAAGGGCTCCATGCTCTGCGCTTTCTCACCCCATCCTCACACTCCCCACTCCCCACTCCCCGCGCCCCACTCCCGTAGCATTCATACTGCAGAGAGGTCCCTGGACACACATCCTGGGAAGAAAGTGGTGGGATGATCTGGGAAAACGAGCAAGGACTGAATCCCCGGGGTGAGGGGCACCCAGCGGCCACTCTTGAAGGCACTGTATCCCATGAACCACAAGGCACGGTGGGGAGAGTCTTGTCTACTTGGTTAGTTCTGAAATTGTCAATTGCAGCATCCGGGCTGATTCCCTGGGAGTGGATGCATCCTAGGAAGAGCCCGTGAGCTGGCTGTAGATCAGCAGGGGAGACCTTACCCTCCCACAGGCCCTGTCTAGAGATGGGAGCGGGATGGAGGGGAGCGTGACACCCGAGGTGGGGGATCTGCAACAGGCAGGGAGGGAAGGGGTGTGCGAGGGGCCCTGGACCAAGGAGATCAAGGCCCAGAGGCCCAGACTGGTCAGCAGAGCACTGGTGAACTTCAGGGGCGCCGCAGCCATTGGCAGAGTCCCCAGGGAGCGTTGGAACAGGCCTGTCCCGTGCACACGCACAGACAAGCCCCGTGCGCTTCCTCTCCCAGCTCTCCCCACGCTTACTGTGGGGTCCTCGTCCAGGCACCATCTCCCTTCTTCGGGGTGCAGAGTGGGTCAGGCCTGGGCCTGGGGGCTAAACACCGAGTTCAGCTCTTAACTCCACCGCTCTTTCCGTGAGCCCTTAGCCACTTTGCCTCTCGGAGCCTCGGTTTCCTCATCCATGAGATGGGGAATAAGCACGATCAGTTCTCCCAGGATCGTGCAGTCAAGGAGACGATGACGTGCAAGACTGGGGTAGCCTCAGGCAGAAGCGGGCCCCGTGTCAATGCCGACCACCGGATGCTCTTCGGGGGACGTGTCCTGGGCCCAGGAAGCCTTTCACATGGGTGCCGGGGGCCTGAGCAGGGGGAAGGTTTGGGGAGCAGTGCTGTTTGTCCTGGGACAAAGAGCTCACTTTGCTTCCTGAAGGCACAGGGTCAGGAGCGATTAGCATCCTCCTGAGCACCTGTGAGGTGTGGAGGGCAGAGTCGGGCGTGGGGTGGTCGGAGCCGGGCCGACCTGGACTCGAGGGGGGACTTCATTTCACCTCTCTGAGCCTCAGTTTCCTCATCTATAAAATGGGGGTGCTGTGAGTCTCCCAGACTTGTTACGAGGTGATGCTCGTGAAATCTTTAACACCAGCTTACGCTGTTAGCATAACCTGCCCGGCCTTCTCGTGACGCAGTGGTCAGACGTTTTCTAGGTTTTCTCTTCCAGGAGGTGAATTGAATTTGCACCGCGAATTTGTCTCCTTTTGGCATCTTGTGAATTTACCGACTTGCGACTCCCAGGGGGGCGCGGGGGGCGGGGGGGACTCTCTTTCCTTCCTCTTTCTCTGGCGCCACTTCCTACGTGTGGTTCGACTCTTGCTTTTTCTGGAAATATTTGGCTAATTCACAGCTGCTTGTTTTCACTCCTCATCCTTACTCAGAGAGAGAAAAAGGAGGCAAATCGAGGCATTGTAAGCAACCACGCAGTTAACGAGAGGAATAAAACACACATCTCCAGCTTCATCCCCTACTTGTTAAAATTAAAAAAAAAAAAAAAAAGACTAATGTTTTTATTATAAAGCTAACCTTTTCCATACTTTAACTTTACCCTTTTGAATTTGAGGGCCATTTTGGCCATTATAGACTGTCAGCTTTTAGGATACTCAGCTTGTCCTGTTTAACTACTTTGGATATTTCCTTTCGGATGGCCAGATTGTCAGTTTGACCAATAGGAGCGCCTTTAAATTACCTCTCTCTCTTCGCCCTTCAGCAAAATTTCACAAAGCACACGCTTGTTTGCTAGCAATGAGACATGTCCCAGGCCCATCTTCATTTTCTCCTGCCTCGAGACATGGCGTCGGCGACCCTCTGGGGGGCTGCAGGAGCCGCCCGAGGACTTTGGGACTTGTTTTGCAGAAATAGAGTCCCTGCGTGGGCGGCTCAGATAACAGAGAGCAATAGGGCTCTTCAGACTTGCCCAACTCGGACCTTGGGTTGAAATAGTTCGATTCACCTTGTTGTCGTCTTTCATGTTGACTTTGAGCGTTTCTGTTTGCTTGGTTTGAACGTGTCTCTCACTGCTTTCATTTTGCAATACGAATCCGCAAACTGACTCCACTGTGTGGCTTTTCTCCAGCACTTACTGTGTGCCAGGCTCTGTTTCAGTGCCGTGCGATGGGTGCCATTAACATCCCCTTAGTGCCGATGAGGTAACTGAGGCACGGAGCGTCACCATGATGCTGGCGATGGAGGTCCATCTGGCCTGCTGCCCAGTGTGTTTGTGTGGCCGGCAAGCCATGAATGGTTTCTACATTTTCAAGGGGTTGAGAAAAAAATCAAAAGAAACATAATATTTTGTGACACAAGGAAATGACGTGAAATTCAGTTTTCAGTGTCCACATGTAAGGTTTTATGGGAGCATAGCCATGCCCATTCATTTATTGTCCGTGGCTGCTTTCCTACTATGGTAGTGGAGTCGAGAGGTTGCAACAGGAACCGTGTGACCCGCAAAGCTGAAAATATTTACTATTCGGCCTTTCCAGAACACGGTTGCCGATGCCTGCCCAGCTGTCTGTTGCATCTTTGCCTCCTGGGCTGCCAGCTTTTGTGAAGGTTTCTCTTCGTCCCGAAATGGAAGCAGCTTTCCCTTCCTCTTTGCACGGCTGACTCAGTGTGTTCCCCCACGTCCGGGCCCAGGACAAATTCATCGGTAAGACTTCCTGATCCCCCACCCCACAGCCTGGCTTTGCTGGGTTAGGTCTCCCTCCTGCTGCTTCCATGGCACGTTGCACATGACCTTTTAGAAAGAGCGCTTATCATAACAAGTGATAATTGCCGAGCACGTAGCACACGCCAGATGGCATTCTAAGCGTTTCAGAAAGATTAACTCTTCTCATCCTCACAATACACCTGTGATGCGGGTGCCTTTGTTATCCCTGTCTTACAGATAAAGAGACTGAGGATCATAGAGGACAAGCAACTAGCCCTAGGTCACGGGGCTGGTGAAGGCAGAAGAGAGATTCAGTCCTGGCTGTGTGACTGCAGGACGAGACTCCAAACCCCAGAGCTCAGCTCTAACCCGACTGCAGTTACTTGAGGGCAGGGCTGAGTATTTTCATTTTTTCTGACTGGGCTGAGCACAAAACAGGTTCTCAGATGATCCTTGATGAGCTGAATTAAAAGGAATGAAATAGAGTATAAGTGGAATATGTCTTTGATCAGATGATGATGGTGTCTTGCTAGGGTTAACCTGTGAAAACCTTTAGCATGTAAATAAAAAATTTGCCTGGGCATGCGACCTCTTAGATTAACACACAAACAGTTGTTTTGTCTGTTCGAGCTGGAAGCCATCATATGAGGTTGCCCCTCGCAGCCACGACCTGGATCCTGGCTTTCCTACTCGCCTGCCTGGGTTCCCACCAGCACCCAAAGCTGCTTCTGCCATCTGCCTGCTCAGTCAGCTCTTAGATTAACATACTTTGTGTATGTTTTTTTGCATTTGGCTGTTTTTGATCAACATCGTAGTTTTTGAAATTCATTGAAGTTGTTGCCTATATCAACGCCGTGCTCCTGTCTCTTGCTGAGCACAGCGCCATTGGAAGGATGTACCACAGTTAGTCTGTCTGTTGATAGATGGCTCCATGCTTCCAATTTTGACCACGATGAGTAAAGCTTCTGAGCATTCGTGTGTGAGTCTTTGTGGGAACACGCTTTCATTTCTCCTGAGTGGAATGGCTAGTTCTAGGGCAGCATGTGCTAAACTTCAGAAGGCACTGCTCTCTCCTCTCCATCTTCCCCTTCCGATGTCTCTGAAGGCTTCCAGGACTACAGTGGAGACGCAGTTCAAATCCCAGATCTGCCTCTAAGTGCTAAGAGCCTGGAGCCAGTCACGTCATCCACTTTGTGGAATAGGATTGATAATCTTGACCTCTCGGGGTTCCAGTAAGGACTGCAGGAGACACGGATTAGGAAGGCCTGGCTCAATAAATACGTTTCCCCTTTTCTCTCACCCTCAGGACAGTGTAACTGTTGTTTTAATGACAGGCAAATGAAAATGAAGTAATTCAGTGAAATGGCTGGAAACAGACAAACAAAAAACCCAAAATGCTCCAGGAATTAATTGAGAAATCAATGATTTCCATCCTACTAAAACAGGTTCTTGGGGGCTCGTTTTCGAGTGAGTGTTGGGCAAGCTAGGTAAACAGAGCTAGGTCAACATGCCTTCCGGAAGAAGGTCTGGGCTGAGCAAACAGCAGGACCCTGTTTTCTGGGCTCCCCTTCCTCCCTCCCCCTCCTCTCTTCCCTCCTCCCTCCTCCCTCCCCTTCTCCTCCCTTCCCCTGGCTCCACTGGGCCAAAGGAAGGAGGTGGGAAAGGCTTGTTGAGCAACCCTGCACAGGCGCCAGAGGCTGTGGGATGGCACCGAGGGAGAAGTGGCCTTCTGCTTCCCAGGGCTGGAGCCTCCGGCTCCCCAGAAGGGTGGGGCTATTAGGGGGCTTGAAGGCAAAGGTTTCTCACACACACACACACCTGCACACACACACACACACACACGTCACCACCCCCACCTGAGATGCTGAGACTTCTGTTTCTTGCATGAAAAGCTCTGGGAAAATGCCAGTCCTGACACTTTCTGGGACAATGTAGGCTTTGGCAAGACCTTGGGATTTGGGGCCAATCCCAGCAGCCACAGTTCAGTGTGAACAACTGACCTAACCTCTGTGGCTTCACTACCCTTATCTGTAAATGGAGATTAGAGTTCCAAAGTCTCAGGGTAGTTCTTAGGGTAAAATAGGAAATGTACATAAAGGACCAGAGAGAAAGCAGGTGCTCCGCGAATGCCGAGTCCCTTCTCTTCCTTTTCCTTCTTCCCTCTTGGTCTTTTGGTTTGGTCTGAACATGAAGCAGTCAAAGAACAACGCAGTTCGCAATGCACTGTAGAGGGCAAGAGCTTATGCATCTAGAAGGGATACTTACCTGGAGTGACTTCTACTTCCTTTTGTGTGGTCTTGTGTGTCTATGTTTTCACAACAAGAATGGGTTGCTCCTTTCAGAAAACATATCTTTGATTCCTTTTAACTTTACAACCAAACAGAAGATGTTGTATTTACACACGTGATACTTTCTCGTAGGAACCTATAAAGGGTGGCTTGTCTGGGATTCCTCTTTCACATCGTTGGCTTTCCTCCGACCGCCGTTAACTCTTGGAAGGCGTCCCGAGGGGGCGGAAAAGCTTTCCTGGTGAAGTCAGCCAGCGCAGGGCTCACGTCCTGATCAGTTGTCTACGAGGTGGGCCCTTAGGAAAATTATTCAGTCTCTCTGTGAGCTCAGCAATAAAAGAGAGGTCGGCTCTACTTCAGAGGGGTTTGGGGAGGGCTGGATAAGATGACGGTGTACGGCCCAAGCATGTAGAAGCTTCTTAACAAATGGAAGGGCAGCTCTTCTCCCCTACAACGTGTCAGATCTCAGTGTCTGTCCTTACGTCCTCCAGGAGCCTCACGACGACCCTGCACAATCATCACTGCCTGGATCATCTCGCTCTGCAGGTGAGCAAACAGAACACAGAGACACAGAGAATTTAAGTGACTTGTCCGGTTTTGCCCTGGAAAGGCAGCAATATTCTTTTTTCGCTGTCTGTACAGTAAAATATGAACACTATGTACATTATGGTCACGTCTTATTTTGGTTTTGATCCTGGTACATGGAGAGGTTGAAGGTCTGTGTTTGTCATTCACGTGTCCTCTTGTAGTTTGCACCATGTCCGTACCCTCTACTGGGAGATTGGGGGGCTCCCCGAGGACGGGGATCCCCACGGTGGGATTTCAAGGTTATCCTGTTAGCCTTAACGAGGAAAGACTTAGGAAAGTCCAATATTTTTGCATCTAAAGAACATCTCCCAGATGCAGACTCAACACTTTCCAAGGTCCTTGTTCAGATCCTTTGTGTTAATAGTTACTTGTGTTGGTCAGCTGGTCAACTATGGCAGATCAGACCTGTCTTCTTGAATTGGGGGAGGCTATGACTCACAACTAAATGTGTGACAAAGGCTTCAATCAGCCTAATGGGCTGATGCATCCCTATTAATAAAATTAAAAAATAGTACCTCTGATACATGTTTCTTCATTTATTTATAAATTGCATACATCTGCAGCCACTCTGATGCATCATTGGCTTTAAGAAAACAAAGACATGTTAAGAAGGAGCATGCCCAGGGTCGGCCAGCCGGGATGTGGGTGAGCAAGGGCACGTTGCAAGCAGTCGCATGTTCCCAACCACCACAGGCCACTACCACACTGACCCTTTAGGGCCATTGTCCTCCATCTGACTCTCCTACTCATTTACATTTCTCTCCAGGTCCCTGCAGACATTTGATTTCAAAACCTGTGCTTTTTGGCAATTTTCCCAGGCAGCCCTTTCACAGTCTATAAACCCAGCCCTTCACGGTTTATAAAGCACACTTACATCGATGACATCATCTGATCCCAAGCGGTGAGGGTCTCTGTCCCTGACGGGTCGCCCTCATGGCCAAGAGGCTGAGACACAAAACAGGAGAGATGCTGGAATGGTTGCTGTGGTCATCGGCGGGTGCTCCAAGCCTGCTGCGCCCTCTGTCCCGTTGGGGGCTGCTGATCATTTCCCCGCTGAAGGCCTCTGAGTTAGGAGAATATCCAGTAGCACCCCAGCCTTTTCCAAGACCCTCCTGGGTCACAGGTGGTAGTGCCCCCATGAGGGGAGGGCCAGACCTGCACGTGGACACAGGAAGCATGCCATCGTCCCAAATGCCCTCTATCTGCACCAAGTGACCTCTGCCCACTGGACAGAGATGGCTCCGACACTATTGCTTCTCTCTTGCTAGAGCTGTACAAGTCACCTGGGCAATGCTGACACCAACTCAAGGGCAGTCACACCAGCCCAAGTTCCCTTGTCGAGCTGCCCTTGACTGCCACACACTGAACATCATTTCACACCGTGGTGGCTCAGGACTGGGCCAGGAAAAAAGAGGATGTTCTAATGGTTCTATCTGGATTAATCTCAATCTAACCTCAAACGGGGTGTGGTGCAGAGGAAAGAGACGTATCAGAGAGCAAAGAAGACACTTTGGCTGAAATTAAATTCTGTCGTGTACTATATATGAATTCCAGTTTTTCTGTTCTTGCCGTATCCCTTTGTTACAAAGAAAACCATGGAGCGACCATTTCACAAAGTGTTTCTTCATGGCTCGCCTGTGAGGCAGCTGGAAGTGGTCAGTAAATAATCTGATTTTCCCAAAGAGGACACTGAGGTCCCCTCTGTATGGTCACTCAGTGGGTGGTTTGACTAACAGGGAGGCTTGGTATTGAAACCACCAGACGCATCCTCCCTGTGCAGCTACTCGCTCTGTACTGTATCTTTGAGACCTGTTCCGGGTCTCCTTCAAAGCAGCCCTGTAGGATTATGAGTTCTCTCTGTAGTCAACCTATTCTGTCTGTTTCGTTAAGAATGTGCTTGCTTAGGAGATATCTACCTGTTACTTTCTATCTAGGTTATTTGGGAGAATAGGTATTAGAATTGGGAGTCGAAGATTGAAAAGTTCTGGAGAAAAGAATAGAAACAATGCCAGGAATTGGGAGGGTTGTGCCGGACAACTGGTCATACACATAGGCCCGGATGTGGAGCGGGTCCAACAGAGTGTCGCAAGGTGGGGGTCAGCTAAGGGGCCAGAGGGGAAACTCAGCAGCGTGAGCTCAGCCCTTCCTTCCATAGCAGATGGTGCAACTGGATGGCTCCACTGTCTTGTGAGATGAGTGAAGAAAACCATTAACTAATGAAAGTAACCGTGGTAGTGGAAGAGTAAGCCACTATCTCTGCTATGTTGATCATCTTATCTGGTGATAACTTCCTTTGAGTAGTGAGGGTTCCAGGTTTTAACTAAATGTTGAAAAAGTCTTCGATTCCTCACCAGGAATATGGGAGGACTAGGTGTTGTGCCTGCCCGCCTGCTCAGATTTGGCATCTGTAACGCGATGCCGTGGGGTGGTGAGGTTTTGGGCAGGAAGACATCAGTGAGGGTCCAGTATGTGCATTAACGACACAGGGTTGCAATGACTTGTTTAGCTCTAAGAAAGAAACAGGTGTGTTTAATCTGACTCCTGCCTCATCCAGCAGATTAACCATGGACTCTGCACCAAGCACCATTCAGATCTGCTGGGAGAATCTGTTGTTCCAAGGTCGCTTGGCTGGATATCACTCAAAGCTATCTGGATCAGTGCTTTTCAGACTTTGTCATTGAATTCCCCCAAGCTACAGAGGGAACTGAATACAATTCCCTGGGGAAGGGAGCAGGGTGGGGCTTTATGGTTTTTTGTTATCTAAAGTTTTCTCTTTTGTCCGTGATTTTCATATACTCTATTTTAATCAGATTGTGTCCTTGAATACTTTCCACAGTTCCATGGTCCCAGGCTGATGCGATAAGTAGTCAAAATATATATTGTTCACAGCTTTCTTCCAAAACTGTATTCGTAGCAGCCCAATTATTTTTTCAGAGAATGTGCCTTAACCCAAACCGGCTTTATGCTGAAAGCTCTTAGTCCGTCCGAGCTGCTATAACAAGGTGCTCAGATGGGGGGTGGGGGGGAGCGGGGGCTTGTAAACAACACGAACTTATTTCTCACAGTCTGGAGGCTGGAAATTAGAGATCAGGGAGCAGCATGGTTGGGTTCTGGTGAGAGCCCTCTTCTAGGTCGCAGACTGCTGACTTCTCATGTTCTCACACGGCGAAAAGAGGGCGAGAGAGGCCACTGGGGTCCCTTTTCTAAGGGCACTGATCCCATTCATGGAGACTCCACCTTCACGACCGAATCACCTCCCTAAGGCCCCACCTCCTCACACCATCATGTTGGGGGGTAGAATATCAACATATGAATTTTATGGGGACATGAACATTCAGTCCATGGCAAAGGCCCTGAATACCACAACTGAGCTTGGGGATCCTGCAGGTAATAGTAACAGGGAGCATAAATATCCTTCATCATCACATTTCCTGTTTAACCCCTTCTCCTGCTATGCTGTAAGTTCCATCATGGAAGAGGCTATATTTTGTTTACTGATTTAAGTGCAGTGTTTAGAATAGTGCCTGGAATATATGAGGTGTTTAAAAAGTACTCGCTCCTCCTAGTAAATAGCATTTCTTGACCTACCAAGTGACGAATATTCTTCTGTGGTTAAATTCACCCATTGACTTCTTAATTTAGTTTCTGAACTAGAATCAATTTTCTTCCAAATCGGCTATGTCACTTTTCATATTTTCTAGTTCCTTGCTGAAGTTTAAAAGGATTATTTTATCTTCAGAAACATAGTTCATTTATAGTTTTTGTTTGGTAACTCCAGACTTTTTTCTTGTTTGTTATTTATGATTATTTCCATTCATGTTGTCTTGTCTCTTGATATTCCAGGTTAGTTACCTTTGATTGTGTGCTAGACATTGTATTTGAAAAAGTATTTGAAGAAATAATTTCAGGTCTATCTTTCAGATAGAATTTTTTTGTTTGTTTCTACCAGGTGTCTGGGAGCATCAGCCATCTGGGCTCACCTTAATGCCACTTAGGTCTTGAAACTGCGTTCAGTTCATCTAAAGCCCAGGTGCAGTCATTTATGACCCCACGTCAGGTCCCCTGCTGTACCATACTTTAGCACAGTCTGGACTTCGACTTGGGTCCACCCAGCTTGCAGAGGTTGTCAAAATGCTGCTCAGCCTTTTATCAGCCTCTTACATCAGCAGTCTCTTCCAGATCAGCAAATATCTCCTTGTTAATGGTGGCCTCCGTTTACCTTTCCGGAATTTCATCCTTTCCTGAAACTTGGCTAAATAAGCCTCACTAGTTAATTAGCTTTTTAGATGCCTCCAGGAAGATTTGTGAAAAATATTTAGTTCAGAGATTTTCATTGTCTTTAGTGGGATGTTGGTTCATATTACTTTTGCTGTCATTATCAAAAATGGAAGAAGGTTTATTTTGTTTACTTTTACCTGTTTATTTATTTTTAACAAACTGTTAACACTGGTTGTTTCTGAAAGCTGGGAGTATAAGATGGAGTTTGCTTCTGATTTTATATATCATCTGTTGTATGATTTTTAGAATTAAAAATTACAACTTAAGAAAATAAAAAGAAGATATATGTAAAGGACTAGCGTGACGTGGGACGCATTATCATCGTTCAGAACGATCTTTTCGTCTGTGGTTTCCTCTTTCCCTTGGCTGCCTGCTCTTTATCACCACGGAGATAACACCGCCTTTGTCTGTCTCACTCCCCTGGAGCAGTGACTTCCTCCTTTGTAACAGGAACCCTTTCTGTTTTCATTCCTTATTGCTTAAGCCCAGTCTTCAGGCATAGCTCAGTTCTCATCCTCAGCAGGGAGGGAAGGACTTTGTATGTCCCTCTTAGATACAACTGACAAACCTAGAGTGATGTGGTGATGTTGAGACTCACGAGGGTGCTTTAACCACCTCACTGCAGGAGAAATCTCATGGCTATGGGGAGTTGACACTTGGCCAGCCTGGTAGTCAAGCAGCTGAATGAATCCGGACTAAATCATGCCAAAGACATGCGATCGTATTGACTCTGTTAACCTAAAAATCAAGAGGACTTTCAAAGTGAGAAGCAACAAGCATTTATTTGAGATTAAAAAAAGAAGGAATAGCTATTTGGGAAACATTGATTCAGGCAGAAGGCCAAGTAATGTCTCCATTAGGAGACAAAAGCAATGGGCATTTATGAGCCGGGGAAGGGGAACGATCACATCGGTAGAAGGAAGGCCTTTCTGTTGGTGCAGATAACATAGAGATGCTAATTCTGAACGATTTGTTAAAAATCTTCAGATCGTAGTCATAATAACTATGTTCTTGTTATCTTTACAGATAGTTCTTTGGAAAACAATGTTGCTTTAGGCCCCGTCCAAAAGTTTATTTTCCCCTTAACTTTCCAGAGGTTGGAGGGATAAGACACTCGAGGCGGCGCCTCTGGCATAGCAGCTCTGGCTCCATTTTAAAGTGGTTCCGTTTTTGTTATTTTTAACGACGCTTTGTCACTGTCTCCTCGAATAGGATTCATCAAACCCCACTCTAGTTTGTAAGCTTCCTGTAAAAACGGCAGTGGCAAGACTTGCAATGTTCGAAAGCCTTCATTTCTGAAGGATTCATAGGAACAGACTGTCCAGCAAAAGCCTCTGACTGTCCATGGAGGGGATATCGGGCGCCTCCAGACTTGCGGATCCAGTCAGCGCCCGGCGCACTTGATGGATCTGCACTTGCTCTCCTTTGGTGCCTCGTAGCATATGATTTTTTTCTACTCAATTTCCCATTAATTTCAAGTTTCATCCTACTTGATATTTGGTTTTCATGTCGAATATAACCTCAAAACAGTTTGAAAGCCAGGAGTAAAACTATCGTAAATCACACACAATCATAAATCACAGATAAGGAAACACGATGCTTCTGTAATGTGTTCCATCGAGGGAAGGGCACATTTCTGGGTCACTTTTTTAGAGAAGCAGCCACCACCAGGCAACGTCCTCGCTCAGGCACAGCAGGGATGTACTTTTATTTAAGTGACACTTCCATGGCACGCGCTACGCGAGGCACTTTAACTCTGTTATTTCCTCACTGAGGGGGACAGTGAGTCGTCGATAGATTTGAGGGAAAAGTCCGAGGCCCGATATCTCCTCCGGCTGAAAGCAAAATGGAGCAGGTGAAAGATGTTCTGCAGGTCGAGGTGCTGGCTAGGGGATCAAGGTGCCTCTACTGTGGCCACATGACACTGACCTATCAGGGCGACTATCAGGACTTGGGTAGGGTGTGCCCATGAGAGCCGCACCCGGCGGGCACATCGGGGCTCTGGGCCAGGTCCTAGGAATGGGACTGGCCGGGGCCAAGAGGGGCATCCAGGTCACGCTATCCAAGGGACCAAGGCTCAGGGAAAGCAGAAAAGGCTGAGCAGGAGTTGAACTCCCTATGGGAAAACCCAATTTCTGGCTTAGACCAGCAGGACCAAAGCTATTTAGGGTTACGAATACTTGGAACATTATTTTAGAACCTCTTTTTCAGAAGTCTGTAAGCCACAATAGCATTCTAGAGCGTTGTCTTTTATGCTTTACTGACACTAAATGTAAGGCCTACTATCTAGGAATAGAAGATAATATTCAAATAAAAGAAAAAAATATATAGAATATCAAGCTCTTTATAAATTGTAAGTAATTTTATCTCGAGAGTTTTAAGTCAGTGTGCAACTTTCTTTCTTCTCTTTCTCCTGGATCTGATAAGTATCAATGTATCGCCTCCCCTCCAAATTCAGTCTTCAGCGCATGCTCTGTGATTGTGGACACGATTTCCTGAAGCATTTTTTTCCTTCACAGTGAGCATGTTGCGCTTTCTCAGTAGGGGGCGCTGCAGAGGCACTGCAGGAGGAAGCCAGTTTCCACCTTGGTTTCCAGCAGCTGCTCTGGTTGGGAGGCCAGCGGGAGGACCGCGGTGTGTGTGTGTGAGGACATCCAGTGATGTTCTTGTTACGGAACGTGCCAGAAATGTGCAGTCGGTCTGCAACCTCACAGCCCTGGCGCAGCGTGGTGGCTGCCGTAATACAGCTCCGTCCATACTGACTCTAGGAGCTGCAGGCTGCCTGTCCACACGGGGGCCCTGCTCCCTCTGCTTGCTTTCCCCTCTGGAGCTTTGTCTCCCATGGTCCTTCTGATGCTGCAGCCCGCCCCCCACGGACACCACGTGTCCTCCTGTCTTCATGAGAGTCCATACTCCCCGTGCATATCTGACTGTGGCCTCTGTGTGCCTCGGAGGGCCGCCTCCAGCTTGCCCAGTGACTGCAGGCCAGTGAACTTCTGACACCAGTGCAGCAGCAGCACCTTCTCCAATGAGGCTGAACCTCTCGAGGAGGGGACCCCCTTTCCGCTTGCCCTTCCTTGGATGTTCTCTGTCAGCCCTAGAGCATCCTCTACAGTTCTAGAGTTTAATTCTTTGTTATTAAGCTATGATTTTAAAAAAGTAACTAGTCAACGGCCATGCCACCCTGAACGTGCTGGATCTTGTCTGATCTCGGAAGCTAAGCGGGGTCGGGTCTGGTTAGTACTTGGATGGGAGACCACCTAGGCAGACCAGGTGCTGTAAGCATTTAAAAAAAAAAACAAAAACTATTAGTGTTTGGCAAAGTACCCGACACACATTTAACACTCAAAGGAGTTTGTTATTAAGATAACTAATGAAACAGAGATATTATTATCTCCATTTTACGAATGAGGAAACTGAGGCTCAGAAGGTTTAAGGAACTTTCTAGAGTTACATAGTAAAGAGTGGAGCTAGTATTTAAGTGTGTGTGTGTGTGTGTTCTTTTTCTGCTACCAGTTTATGTTGCCTCTCATTCTTTGAAACTAATTGGTATAGTTTTGATAGATGTTTTTATTAGAATAAAAAGTTTATAGAGGAAGTTGGGAAGAGCTAGTAGAAGTTTGTCTTTGAGGCTTATGCAAAATGTGTGACAGTCTGCTTCAGAGAGGTGCCAGGAGGACCTAGGCATGTAATCAATCTGTGACAAAGGCTTCTGTGGGAATCAGACTACGGAACAATAAAGCACCAGAGTTAAAGAAAACACCCAAACCATTGTTTGAGGCTGCCATGCCTAACGCAGAAAATGAAATGCTGAAGCAATGTACTTCCCAGAAATTGTAATGGTTTTCAGAGTCATTTTTAACTAGTTGCCAACTTCTTAGAACTGGAGGAAAAGGCCATTAGAGTTTTCGTTCTTTACACAATTTGTACAATCCACAGGTGGTTTTTCTTTTTCCATCCCAGGATGATGGAAATAACAATCCTTTTTGTAAAAGATTCTCCTGAGCACCCCTGGACAGCAGTAGAAGGAACGTAAGATGAAAAGCCAGGTGAATAAGAAGCCCTTGCTATAGAATTGGGAACCAATGTGAAACAGCAGGTGAGGAGACAATATTTAAAGCATCAGTGACGCCAGCTCTCCACATCCACCCTCTGGGTGTTATTGTCCCCAAGACACCATGGGCTGAGATGTCAGCATTGATCTGTGGCAGAGCAAGATCCAAGAGGAATCAGAGAAAGCCTCCTGGTCTTTTATCTCTGCCCGCTTCGTCCCGGACCACTTCAAGGAAGCAAAGCTTCAGTCGCCAGAGCACATGGTGGACACACAATTAATTAGCTGTCCCGGAATGCACATGACAGGGACGGGAGAGGGTGGGCAGCGTCGTGCAGTGCAGTGGGCACCTCCCTCTGGAAGAGAAGGTGGCTCTCCCGGGCTGAGTCAGAGGGGGCTCAGAGGCTGCCAGAGTTCACATGTTGGGGAATAAAAAAGAACGGCTTTGGGCCAAGAAAGTACAATTTTAGAACTTTCCACCCAAGGCTACCTTTAGCTGAGAATAACTCCTAAACTGCACCCCCGTTCTGCTTGCAAATCCAGTTTTCAAGACTCTCCCTTCCATCACTGGCCCTCAGCAGAATAAATCATTTTGCAAAATATTCATTATATGCAGCTGCCCTACGTTATAGTGCTGGGAAAGCCAAGAGCAGAAAACTGAAAAGCCATTCGACACAATTAACATGTTCAAAATGTTCGGTGAGTCTGTAGTTTTCCGACATGTGTTATGAAAGCCAGCCAGCAAATGGAAGAAAAGATTTATGCACAAGAGCAACAAAATGTATAATATGGCCATGAGTGAAATTAACAGGGGCTGCAGGAAAAAACAGGAAAAGAAAAAAGAAAACTTGGTTAGGGCCACGTCAAGATGAGGGTAAGAGAAGAGATTCCTTTTGTTCTTAGATGGGGAGACTCTGCCTTTTATAAGGTGTAAGTTTTCTCTAAATCAATTTATAAATTCAGTGATAAATTCAGTGTAATTCCTCTTGACATCCTAGCAGAAGTTTCCTTGGACCCTGACAAGAGGATTCTAAAATTTATCCAGAAGAATTATTTTATTAAAAAATTATGGAAAATTTTTTTAAAATAAGTATAATATGGGGGACTTCTTCTATATAATAAAACTATAGTATTAACACATTTAACACGTATGGTACCAGGTACAGAAACAGACATCGCACTCTAGTGAAGAGAGAATTAAGAAAAAGATCCATGTGACTATAAGAATTTGAATTATAAACAATCACAACTCAAATAAACTGTGACTACACAGTTGATTTGACATAACATTTTGGAAAGATAATCTTAAAAAGTTTCAATATCCTATAATCTGCATGTCCTTTGAGTGAGCAATTTTAATTCCACAGATATATTCAAAGGATATACTTCTCGGTGTTTTTAAAATTAAATAATAACCGAAGTCTGTTAAAAGAGAATTTTAAACTAAATACCATATTTTAGGCACACCTAAAATGGAATATTATACAGTTATTAAAATAAAATGTTGTTATGTCTAGCAAAAAATTTAAAAGCAGTATGTATATAGAAAGATCCCATTTGGTTATGTGTGTGTGTGCGCCTGTTTAAGCAATGTATGTATTTATATGAGAAAAATAAGTAGCAAAGGCTGACAAGATTCACTCTGGATGGTGGGTTTTTGAGTAACTAAATTTGATTTTTCATATTGCTTTCAAGGATATTATGAAGAGCACATAGCGATCATGTATGATTCATGTAATTCAACATTAATAAAGGGAGTTTTTGTAGAGGGGATCGAAAAGTCCTCGTTGGTGAAGTAGGTCTGTCTCATCTGCTATGCCATACAATTGATGACATCAAGTGTCTTACTCATTTGGCCATGGGACACATTAGCCCTAAGGGAAAGATCTCTCAAGGACAAATGTCTTGGCAGACAGTAGAAATTCTGAACCCCAATTTAGTTTCCCATTTGTCTTGCCAACAGAAACCTGAGCTTCAGGTTCAAAGCCCAATTGTTCAGATCGTCTTATCTAGTTCAGCTACGTCAGATGTTCGTGGCACATCCTTGACCTTTTTAGAGCCATTGCAGGCGTCAGTCATTCGAACAATACTTCTGTGCCTTTTAAAATCAGAGCGGGAAGAATTGTACTAATATAAAGACCACCTGGAGCTGGATTCCAAAAAGAAACAAAAAAGATGTTTTTATGTCTACAATCATCCATGCTCTTTCTTATCACTAAAAGCTATGTAGCTTATATACCTTCTCTTGCTTCAAAAGCCAAGAACTTATAACTAAATTCAGTGCACACACATGGACAATATGAATGATTGACACAACTATTTCTGCCTTTTTTCATACTCTTTAAAATGGCCTACCTTGTATAAAAAAAAACCTGAGTTATATTCTTTCATATTGTGTAGTTATGTAAAAGCCTCAGCCCCTTTGGAAAAAAGTTAGATTCACGACCCGTTCCCTGGGAGGCTGAGATGATGGAAAAACTGTGACCTTCAGAGGTAGGTCTTGTCAGCCTGGCTTGTAGGGAGGTCCAGGGCTGATTTTAAAGCCAGTGCTGGCAGGTCCAGACTCAGCCCTGCAGGAAGAGTGCAGGGTGACCTCCTAGAGGTGACGCCGGGCAGGCGCAACAGGCTCTGTCTGGTTCAGGAGGCCGCAGAGGAAGGAGCATTCCTGAGGAAATGAGCATTTCATGAGCATTCCATGTCCCCATGGAGACAGGCTTCAGGCTCCAGGGGGAGGGAGGGAGTTGAACCCACAGGGGTGGAGGCCTGTGGTGGAGGCATCAGGGCCAAGGACGGTGTCTCCTCCAGCACATGGACAGCTGCAGGCACAGACAGTGAGGCCCAGTGGTGGCGGCTGAGGTCACTTGCGATGGAGACATTCCCATTAATGAAGAATTCTCATCCTTCATTAATGCCCCAAGACACCCCCAGTCCATCTGCCAATTCATCAACCTGCTCCGGCTGGAGAGCCCCTACCTCACCTGTGGTCCAGCCTCTGTCTTCCAGGCGCAGAGTTACTTTCCAAGGAGTGTATGCCAAGCGGTCCAGGCGCAGAGAAGAACAGCCAAGAGCTCTGGGCCCGGGGAAGTGTCTCACTCACTCTTCAGTTTCACTTCTCTTTCAACTGGAGGGATCGTATTTCACGTGCCTCTGAACTCTTAGAGTGTCTCACGCCAGCGCCTTTCACCTGACGTTCAGTAGCCATGACCGTGTTCTTGTTTTTTCCCTATTATAGAATACATGTTTCTAAGGTTGCTTAATAGTCTATGCTAGAATGGCACCTGAATCCTAGTCCAGGTTTGCTCCCCAGGCACTGAGTGACCTTGGGGAGGGAGACAACTTCAGGTCTTCAGGTCTCAGGTAATTCTTTAAAAAGAGAAAAGGAAGAAAGAAAAAAGAACACCAGGTAACATAATAAAGACCACAGAGTGCTGTTCCTTAAGTGGGTGACACAGAACCCCAAATCTATAGGACGTTAAGAAGTGTTAAGAGAAAAAAAATCTTTCTGTGATCCAATGACTTGATAAATTCTGGAAAAACGAAGCAAGGGAAGTTTCCTTCCTCAGGACTTCTCGGTGGTCTGAGATGACCTCACCTGCAGTTTTGCAAAAGGTTGGGTACCGGCCACGGTGGCGGGGGCACGTGGGCCACGTGGCTCCCATCACACAGCAGACGTCGGGGTCCTGACCTGGCTCCATCTCACAGCACTTCATCTGAAGCCTCTTTAACCAAAGGCACTGCTCTCTCTACCCCGATGCTGACTGGCCTTCTCTTTAGCTTAATAGACCTTTCTTGTCTCCTGGCCCCTCATGAGTGTTGACCATATACGCTCAACACTCCAGATTTGACACGTAAAAATACAGCACATCCTGTCAATTTGAATATTATTATATACTCAACAACAAAAATTTTTAGTATAAGTCTGTCCCCAATATTGCAGGGCTATACTTATACTAAAGGTTATTTGTTGAAACTCAAGTTTAACTGGGCCTCTTGTATTTTATCTGACAACTATCCTCTCCCACAAGTCCTCCTCAGCCCAGCCTCAAGGAAGGAGACGCTGACTTGCCACCAGGATGTGCCGATGACTCTCCATAACCAGTAGGGGGCAGGACGAGCCTTTGGGGCAGTGGATACGGGATGAACATCTCAGTACTTCTCTCTGTGTAAATGATGTGTGATAACATGTAGGCTTAGGGGACCTATCTCAGCGATCCCAGTTACTCTGAGAAATATTTGCCCTTCTGACATGAAGCCGATCAAGACATGTCCATAGACGCATTTGATTCGGCATTGCCTCGTTAATCTTGCTCTGTGTGGTGCTGAAGTCAGCTGACTTCTCTGACCAGGCTATCTGGATATTATTTAGACATTGAGTGGCCTGGATATTTCATAGGTACTTCGAACTGCTGACCCACACACTGAATTCACGACTTGGACTTGGGAATGTTGCCCATAGGTGCAGAACCTGTGAGTTTAAATGTCAGTCAAGGAACACATTCCCATTCGGTTTTCTGTCCTCCCCGGAGAAGGCTCGGCTATCTTGCTCGCTATCTAACACCTCCGCAGGCCTATCAGAGCCCTTCGAGTGGGTGTGGTCATCCTCGGCTTCCACTTTAGGGGGAGGGCTTTCTTTCTTACGTGGGCAGCCAGGGCAGGATAACAGCCCATCCACATTGAGCATGGGGCATTGGGGCACGCGTATTCCCTTTCAGTCTACTTTCTGGGTACATCGCAACCTCATACTCCCTCATTCCCTCACCTGCCATCGGCCTTCGGTCTTGAAACATCTTAAGAGCAAGATTCCAGATTTGGGTTTGGGCTTTGGGCAAAATAGGACCAGTGGGTCTGAGGCATAGGTCAGTGGATCCAGCCCAGTTGACCAGGGTTTTGAGATGATATTTGTTCAAAGCCGTAGCCGACAATATAACAAACCTTGGATGTCCATTTGTCTTTTGCGCCATGTTTAGACATCACTGTCGGGAAACTCATGGGAGTTTCTAGATCCTTGTCCTATCACAGTCTTAATAGAACACTGATTTCTAACACATTAGAGAACAAAAACAAAATAAAACCCTATTCTACAATATTGAGAGATCCAAAAAAAGAGGTAACAACATTTCTTACCACCAAGGGTCATCTCACACAATGGAATTGCCACTGGGGATTGCAGACAAGTCTGGTGGGGCTCACCAGAGAAACGGAACCAGTAAGAGGTATCTATATCCATATCTGTAGCGATATTCATATCTATAGCTATAGCCATATCTATATATATGTATAGTCATATGTATATCTATATCTGCTTTATTATATGGCATTGGCTCAAGTAATTTTGGAGGCTGGCAAGTCCAGAATCTGCAGAGCTGACATCCCAGTTCAAAATCCATCAGGCAAGAAGATTCTCCCTTATTCAGGGGTGGGTCAGCCTTGTGTTCTATTCAGGCCTTCGACTGATTGGATAAGGCCCATCCAGCATTATGGTAAGCAATCTGTTTTACTTAGTCTGCTGATTTAAATGTGTATTTCATCCAAAACACTCTCACAGAAACACTCAGAATAATGTCTGGCCACCAAACGTCTGGGCACCCCAGGGCCTAGTCGAGTCGATATAAAATTGTCCATTGCATGGAGTTATCACAGCTGGCATGGAATTCATTTAAAAACAGATCAAACATAGCCAAAGAGAGTCAGACATGGGGACGAGGCAACTACAAAGCATCCAGACAGGAAAAAGAATAGAAAATGCAGAAAAGAGCATAACAGACATGTGGGACGTGATAGAAACATCGAATAGGCATGCGATTGTGGTTCCGGCAAAAGAAGAGAGAATCGGAATAGATGCAATTTTTAAAAATTGTCCAAAACAGACATCAAATCACATATTTAACAAGTTGTATGAACCCTAAGCAGCATTAGTACAGGAAAAAAAATGCACCTAGGGACATTATTTTAAAATGGTTGAAAGACAAAAAACAAAGAGAAAATTTTAAAGCAGCCAGAGGGAAACAATTCATCACCTTCAAAGGATAATATTAAAGATGATAGATAATTTCTCAACCAAACTGTGAAAGCCAAAATATAATGGAATGACATCTTTATAGCACTGAAATTCTAAACCTGGTGAAAACAGCCTTCAAGAGCAGAGGTAAAAAAAGATGTTTTCAGATGAATCAGTCTGTTTTCTGGATTGTGAAAACAGAGGCACTACCAGTATTTTTTGTAATAAAGTAGTTTTAGAAATTTAATACAGGAATTGGGGCTTACACGGCGGGGCGGGGTCAGGGGCCATGAAGGTCTGGGCAGCTCTGCTGCTGGAGGAACAGAGTCACCAACTACCTGAGCCTGTGACTGGCATGGGCCACATAACAAACAAACATTAAAAGCAAACATTAAAAACAAGCAAACAAATAGCTCTGAAAATAGTTCGGAAAAGCAAAGCTGGAGAACTTGACTTAATATCAAGATTTATTATAAAGTTACCATTAATTAAGATGGTGTGGTATTGACACAAGACAAGATAAATGGTTCCATAAAATAGTAGACAGTCTAGTATCAGAGCCACCAGCATACGGACGACTTAGAGCTCTCAGCAGTGTTTCTGGCTGGAAAGAAGGGAGTGGAAATTCTGTGACAATTTTTGTGGGCTTGATGGGACACACGGAACCTTGAGGTGGGATGACAGATGCCAGCGGCTCCAGCGATATCTTCACTACAGGGTCCTGTGTGTTCGTGTAGGCTGTACCTGGCTAGGGGCTTGGTGCCAACATTCGAAACCTAGTTACCTGCAATCGAAAACAACATCGGGCTATCTGGGCCTGTATAGTTCAAGACCCACCGGAGAGATCATCAGAGATCTTTAAAAATATAAATTTCAGGTAGTTGTTGCTTTACTGTGAAAATATGTTCTTCTAGGTGGTTAAAAGGTCTGTCTGGAGTATAACTACATCTGGAATCTCCAGGTGGGAAGAATCTTACTTAAATCACAGGTGATTGAAAGCGACAACTTAAAAGGAAGGGAAGAAGCAACCAAGTAAATGACCACTAACAATGACGCTTTTGTGGAGGAACGTTCCAGGGCTCTCACTCATGTGTGCCTTGCAGGTTCAGCCCTGATCCCGGGGCCAGAGGCTTCCTTTCAGTGACACAGTGTCATAGCAAATGTCCCTACGGCAAGAATGGTTTTGCCCACCCGATGAAGCCTTTTGTGTCTAGGCAAAGTGGCTGAAGCTTCTCCATCCACACCTTTGAGTTTTGAAAAAGTGCTGCTTACAGGATTTCAGTGGGAGGGGTCACATCTGACACCTATACCAGTGGCCGCTTGGGATTTAGACATTCCCCAGAGCTGACTGCGCTCTGCGGGAATAAAGGGCAGCCTTGATGGCTGGGGCCGCCAAGAAGATGGGGTGGGAAGGAATAATTGTTCATTGAGCACCTACTGGATGTCAGAACTTAATGCCTCACGCTCGTGGCCTCATTTGATTTTTTACTACAATTCTTAAAATAGCTTTTATACTTTCCATATTGCATACGAAACTGGGGCATAAGGGATCCAGCAGTATGTCCGAGGCCACCCCACCAATGGGCAGGTGTAAGAATTCACTAGAGTCCAGAAGTCTTGATTCACCTGGCCTCCCAAGGAGAGGGGAGGAAGGCAGTCAGAGAGAAACTGTGCTGTCTGCACAGCCTGGAATAGATCGGGGTCCCTCCCACTAAATGCCGTCACACAACTGCGTGCACCTTTGTACCGTGTCCTTCACCAAGCTGTTTTCTTCCCCATCTCTGCGTCTTTGCCTCACACTCACGGCCACCAGTTCCACCATGTGACATGACTTCCCCCTGTAGGGGAGGAAAAATAATTTTCCATCTACCCTTCTAAATTCTTCTGGCCGGTCTAATAATCAAATTGACATGAGACAGATTAACGGGAAAATAATCACATTTATTACCTATGTACGTATGGGGGTTCCATCAGCACATAGTTGGACCGGAGGACAAACCAGGCAGGAAAGCTTCTATGCCATTGCGGAGTAGGGAGAGGGAGGCAGGCGTCTGGGCTTCACAGGACAAATTCCTGCAGGGCCACCCGGAACAGTGGGACGTGGAAAGGTGTCTAATAAACAAGCTTCGTTAGTGCGATTCCTCTCTCTGCCACATGTAGTTTTACTGCCAATCTTTAATCACGTTTTTCTACCCGAATTTCCTTAGACAGGGAAAGGCAAGGGTCAAAGTTCCTTTCTGAGTCTTTTGTTTCTTAAAAATAACCAGCTGGACAGCATACGGAATGTAGTTAGTAATATTATAATAACTATGTACAGTGTCAGATGGGTACTAGATTTATTGGGGTGATCACTTTATGAGTTATATAGATGTCTAATCACTATGTTGTACACCTGAAACTAATATAATATTATTGTATACCACTGTAATTGAAAAATAAAGAAATTATTAAAAAAAGGAATCATGCTTCTAGGAATGGTCATATACAAAAAAAAAAAAGCATTTCAATATAAAAAAAAATAACCAGCTTAAAATAATCAATATCTCCAAATGGCGTATTTTGAAGCTCTGCTTCCCCTCACCCCTCACGACATTAGATTAGTAAAGGGGTTTTGCTGTGTATTCTGTGCCAGTCCCTGTCTCAAGTGACGTCAATAAATATATGACTAAGCATGTCTCTGTCGTCACTAAGTGCTTCTTAAAACATCAGTTTCCACCCACACTTCTGGGTCATTTCCTGTAAAGTCTTCCCCAAATGCTTCTGCTCCTGGGATTTCTTCCTTCTCTTCCCCACTCTGCCCAAGAGCCAGGTCCTTGCAGAGCAGTAGCAAGGACAGTGCGGGTGGATGGCTTTTGAGTTGTGCTCTCGGGAGCAGGCGTGGCATAGAGGATGGGGACTGTGGAGCCCAAAAGCCTGGGTTCAAATCCAGGCTCTGCTATGGGCTGGTGAATTGTGCCTTAGTTTCCCCACTGTAAGATGGAGACACAGCAGAAATGATTTCTCATGATCGTTGGGAGTGCCACATTTGTTGATATCCGTCAACTGCTCAACTGCCTGTCACAGTGTCCAGGACGCAGGGAGTGGCAGTGAACATCAGGCACATCTCATGCCCTCCGACACAGTCAACTTTTGCAAGGAGACACTGGACGCAGAGAGGGAGGCTCCAGGGGTCTGTGATCACCATGACCGTCGACTGCCTTGGGATGGCAGAAGAGGTATCTTTCTTCCAGTTGCAACTTCCCTTCATAGGAAGGGTGAAAGGGAGCACGTTACAGCCTTCAGCTCGAATCCAGCTTCGCCGCTGGGCACCCCCCTTGCTGCCCCTTCACGGGCATCATAGAGACTTTCCTGGGTGAATTCTTATTCATGGAGAACTCGTCCTGCTGTCGTATAGTGTCTGTGTGTGTGTGTATACACACACACACACACAAACACACACACACACATATATATATATATATATATACATACACATGTATATATATATGTATTTTTTACTTATTTGTTTTGTTTCCTGTCTGTTTTCACCCACGAGAATGCAAAACCCCAGACACAGAACTTATTGTCTCTTTTGTTCACTGCTCTATTCCCAGGGTCTAAAACAGTAACTGGCACATAGTAGGTGTTCAGCAAATCTGTGTTGAAGTAGAGAATGTGTGTGCCCAATAGCCTTGCGCATCGCCCACGTAATGGCTGTCCACACACTTTAATGTAAGCATTTGTCCAATATCCATCTCCCCTGCAAGTCTGTGAGCCCCACGAGGGCGGGTGCCTGTCAGGTTTCCCCCTCAACTCTCAGAATCTTTCAGAACACCTGACCCAGTGTAAGATGTTCGATTAAAGATCCCCTCTCTTTAATATTTTTGGCTTGCGTGTCCCCAGGCAAGTCAGCATTTATTTCTTCAGGAGCCAAGTCCACTGTTGGGGAGGACTTGGGTAAATCTTCCAGAATATAGCTATTACTCAATCTTTAATTCAAAACAATGGAGAGGTATTATGCATGGCAGGCTGCCCCAGCCGTGGGGTGCACCTTCTGCAGCTCCTTCCTTTTGAATAAGAGAAGCAGTGTCCACAGACCCAATAGGCAGGCAGAGCAGGGTGGGGAGGGGTTGCAGAGGGTTGAGAGGGGCCGGCGGGACATGGGATGCTGCGTGCTGGCGGCCTGTGGAGGAGGGATGTGGGAAGGGCCAGAACAGGCATGGGGTCAGGGTGCTCCTCAAAATGCAGCACCTTCCCACCAGCACCTCATCCTGGTTTCGCCTCCCTCGGTCTTACCCAGGCCTGGTTGTCAGGTGATGTCCCCATTCATCACTTTGTCCACTTCCACACCTGCTCATGAGCCTACAGATACTCCCCACTGTCTGCAGGGCCAAGTTCACAGCCTTTGCCTTGGCGTTCAGAGCCGCTGACATTTACTTCCAAATAGCTCTCCAGTGTTGCCTTTCACTGTGACCTACATCAACCTGCTCTTGCTGCGAGACCAGTTTTCTCTTGTCGCATCAGAATATACCTTTTCCTTTCCTTTTTCTTTGCCCACAGCACATCTCCTTCCCCCTTCCCCCAGCCGTCTTACCCTCTTGCCCTTCATTTAAGGCCTACCTGGTTTTCGAGATCCAACTCAGGTCTCACCTACTTGGGGTGGGTGCTGGGGAATGGGATTCGACCACTGATGCTTTCTGTTGTGACTTTTCCCTAGGCGTGGACCAACTACAGCCTCCCTTTAGGTCCTGGCACCGACATCATTGTAAGGATGGGTATTGTCACACACATGTGGCTAAGTTGGCCTCTCTCTGTGTTTCTTCACTAGTTTCAGGCAGATGCCTCTTTTAAGACTGGAGGGGCACACTGGTGAGTGTGGGGAACTCCGACCTCTGAAGGACGCTCCATTGCAATTAAATCCTGCTCCAATTTATCCCACCAATCAAGCATTTGGCCTACACTCATTGCCACTGGCCATGATGACCTTCCTACTTCCTTTGATCTTGGGGCTGCCCTTGGGCATGTGATCGCCCACGGTGGGTTGGCTGATGTTGCACTGGCACATCCTCTCATGCCTTCTCTCACGGAGCACCGTGTCGAGGCCTTGCCCAGGCACCTGTCTTCTCTCAAGGTGATCTAGACCCCGATGTCTGGGCAATGCCATTTCAGGATGACCTCGCTCTGCTGTACAGCTGACATCAGCCGTTGTGAAGACTTGCGGGAGAGACACTTATTCTTCCTGATGTCCTTTGTGCCTTTCCCTGGGACCTTTACCTAAAGACAGTCGGGGAACATCAGCAGTGGTGGCAGTGGTGGTGGACATCTCCCGACCAGCTTTCTAACCACAGCCAACACCAGATTCACGGAGATTGTCGAGCGAGTGGCTGAAATGGAGTCGACGCTTTTTGTAAGCATTGCTCCTCAGTGTTCACAAAATCCAAGGTCAGCTTTATTAGGATTTTTGCACACTGGTTCTCAGCAGCACACAGTGCAGGCTGGGGCCGGCCTTCCTGTCTGTGGGGCGGGGGAGAGACAAGAACAGACACCCCTTGGCCTCCCACCATGTCACCCTGCAACTGGGTTGACGACTTTTCCCAAAAAGAGTAAGCTCTGGGTAGTCACCTCCCAGAGGAGCAGCAGGAAAGGCCTGTTGAAATGTGCTCGGGGGGCCGATGTCATGTTCAGAGACCGCGGTTGGGATACGAGAGCCGAGGCGGCCCCGGCCTCGGTTCCCCGCTCACTCATGTCCACTGTGGCCTTGTGCGGCACCTAAGAGGAGGGAAGAGGGGCACAGAGGGCATCAGCTCAGGGGGCTTCAAAGGGCAGATTCTGCCTCGTGCGACTCTGAGGAGCAGGCGGTCAGAGTCACCCTGTCAAACCTCACAGGCTCCGCCTTCCTCCAGCCTTCATTTTATTTTCCCCCCATCCCTATTTCTCCCCTCCCGTACCCTGGGGGCTCACTCCGAGGGTGCATTTGCTCTCTGATGGGGAGACAGATGAGCCTCAGCAGGGCTGAGGGCCACCCGAGCATGCACCAGGCTGCAAAACCCAACAGCAGCTTTTGGGAGCATTTCTCAAGCAGCCAGGCGCACGTGGCACCAGCCTGAGTGCCGTTTTCTGCTGCGAGCCCCACTTACCCTCTGCGCACCTCGGTTTTCTCATCCTTAAAATGGCTCGCTCATCCTAAACCAATGGTTTTCTAATGAGCTCAGTGGAAAAAGAGTTAAAAACCTTTGGCCTCGACGATCCCTTTCATTTCTAAAAAGCTCTATGGAGAGAGAAATCTAGCATTTAAGGTCACTGTGAAAGAGAAGTTCTTTGAAAGGCAAAGTAATTTTTCTTTTCCTTCTTGTTCGCCCTCTCCATCATGGGTGCGCACGCACGCACATGCACACGCACACGTACACACGTGCACACACACGAGATCACTTCTCGGTTGCCTTGGTTTAGCACCCCACATTTCAAGTAAAAGACAGAAAACTTTCCTTATGAAATTCCTAGCAGGGACTCAAATAACAATTACCGACTATTCCAAAACGGAAAGGATAACTAAAGGCCAGGGAAGGGGCTTTGCTGCCTTCCATCCTGTGGAAAATGGCTTTATTCTCCCCTTCCTGTTAGGGGGTTATTGGTCCTAGCTCATGCTCTGTCATTAGCGATGCCTCCTGCCAGAGGAGAACACAGGTCGACCCCGCTGACGTCTGTTTTGACTGCGGAACTTATTTTAGTCAGTGACATGTGAACGGCCTTGACATAGGCCATGTGTGAAGAGAAGTGCTAAGAGCCAGGGCACATTTTCTTCTGCTTTTTTCCCACTGTTATGGGAATGGTGTGTCCCAAATAGGAGCCTCTCCTTTAACCTACATCCTGGGAAGAAGCCAGGTTAAGCAGATCTGGAGCCAAATGGTAGTGACATGCCTCTCACCTGTAAAATGAACAGGAAATAAGCTTCTATCACGGTAAGGGACTGAGATCCTGGGGTTGTTACTGCAGCGAGGCTGATGGATACACCTAGTGTTCACGCCCCCACTACTCTTTATAGCTCTGACACGGGCAGATAGTTTCACTGCCCGTTCTAGAAGGAAGTATAAGGAGTGTACACAGAGTTAGCCCCAAACCTGGGGAAATTCTGGCTCCGTGGATGACCTTGAATACATGTCTGCTCTATTCAGGACTCTGTGTCTCTGCTCTGAAGATTATAGAGAGAGGTGGAAACGGAGCTACCCATGAACAGAAATCTTATAAATGAATCAGAATAGGAAAAAGAAAGGGGAATATGACTTGCAAATATCCACTTTATGTCAAAGGAAAAAGACCCCACACACATATCCACATTCACCACCTTACCCTGGAGATGGTTTTGTTGGGCAGCCCAGTGATTCCTGATAAGTCCGCTTCTAGGTTGAATATGTCAGCGAGACCCATAAGGGGAAGTATTTCTTCCAGGTTATATGCTCCAGAAATGGAAAACCTCGGCAAATGCAAGTCCAGCAGGCTGGAGAGAGAGTCAGACAGAGATGGGGTGCTGTCTTGGTATCTGGGGTGCTGCCGCCCTGTTTGTCGGCAGCCTGAGCTTTGGGAAAGAGAGGCGTTTCCCAGAATAAGGAGTACCAGCCTTCCCACGACACCAGCTACTGTGCCAGAACATTCCGCGGTCCAGAGCCCCCTTCTCTTCAGACCTCTTGTGACCTCTTTGCAGACCCCCTCAGCCCTCTTGTGTCCGGATCTGAGAAGACCCCTGGCACGGCCATCTGCCTTCCCCTTCGGCACACCGATGGAGGGCTTTCTAGATACCCGGCGCTGGACTGGGGTGTTTACGAGGCTTACTTAGCTGATGGCGTCTACGTGATGACCACGGAGGGTGAATATTGCTTACATTTTCCCACCTTCATGTCTGATTTATCGGCAAGTTCTGTTGGCCTAACTTCTGAACCATATCCTAAAGCCACCCGTTGGCAACCCCTTGACACAAGCTGCCGTCACCTCTTGCCTGTCTGAGCTTCAGGGATCCGATGAGAGATGGTTTGTGTGAAGTGTGAGCACAGATCCACGGGAAAGCCCTCTCTCCTGTCGCTGGCATGCACGACCAGCAGCCCCCGCATGCCCGGGGGCGAGTTTGCAAGTTTCCTTTGACACAGAGCAAATCTGTCCTTTTCTTCTTGGGATTCTATTTCTTTTCTTTCTTTCTTTTTTTTTTTTTTCCATTTGCTTAGTGGTTATTTGCGTATCTTTTTTTTTTTATAGCATTTTATTTTATGAGTAGTTTCAAGTATACAATACGTTGGTTAGACATTTGTACAGTTTATGAAATGATCCCCCTGATGACTCTGTCTTCCCTCTGGCTCTCCACACAGTCATTACCCTACTGCTGACTGCGTTCCCTCTGCCGTGCTCCCCATCCCCGTGACCATCTATCAACTACTAATTTGTGCTTCTTTAACCCTTCACCCCCTTCTCGCAGCCCCCGACTCCCCTCCCCTCTGACCATCACCAGATTGTCCTCTATATTTGTGAGTCTGTTTTTGATTAGTTTGTTCTTTTTGCGATATTTATCTTTCTCTGTCTGACTTTTTTCACTCCGTGTAATAAACTCTAGGTCCATCCATGTCATTGCAAATGGTAGGATTTCATTTTTTTAATGGTTGAGTAATATTCCATTATGTATATGAATCACATACACATATGAACCATAACTTCTTTATCTAGTCATCCGCTGATAGGAATCTAGGTTCTTCTGAATTATTGTTGGACAGTACTAAGGCACCTGCAAGCTTGGCTGGTTAATAACCAACTTGGAAATGTCTATCTCTAATGAATTCTGATTGGAGACCCTAATTCAGGTTAGGGGATCATTGCCAATTTAACTCCTGGGGATAGCAGAGGGGTCCAGATACCTAAGTGAAGGGGGAGGCTATTGGAAGTTGGGGGTTAAACTGTGACAAGGAGGAAGCAGAGGTGGAGGACAGGCAGCACGGGAGGCCCAGCCCCTGCCACTGAGGGACTTTGAGTAGAGTCTAGTGGAAGGATACCTGGTGGACAGCCCCACGTGCAGCAGGTGTGCGACCAGTGTAAGCGAAGGATGAGCAGTTCCTGGGAAGCGTGGTCTCTCGGGCAAGCTAACCTTCCACACAGCCCCACGGAGGGAGAGATGGCCATCTGAAATTTTCATGTCTAAAACCCATTAAAATGCTGCTATGGTATTATAACGCTGACAGAAGAAACAGTAATGGGAAGCATCTCATCTGAGATTTATAAAAGTAACTTGGGTTGTTTTTGCTTCTTGAAGGTCAAAGTGAGAGGTCAAAACAGACCCTTCCTGAAGGAAAATCTATTGGTCTAGAAGATTCTATCGACTTCCTCCTGAGAGGGGGAAGAGGCAGGCTCACCCCAAGGAGCCTGAGGCTATGGGGCTGGAATCAGAAACCGACCAGTGCTATGTGCACTCATAGGTTCAGAAAACGGGGTGCTCCCTTTGATCCTGGCCTCTGTCCTTGACCTAGTTCTTTTATTTGGTACTTGAATCTTTGCCCAAACACGAAACGGCCTTTTCTATCCCTGATACCTCAGTGCGGTCGGGGCGCTGAGAGAAAGCTCCTGTGGGTATGAGGGTGACTGGCGCCGATCAAGTGGTGGTGGGTTAAAGAGGGCCATCAAGGTTCAGCCCGTATCCCTTCCCCTCACATCGGGGTAGGTTCTGTGACTACTCTGACCAAGAGGATATGGCAGAAGTGACACTTCCAAGGCCAGCCTAAGAGGAGTTTTCACTTCCTGTCTTTTGGAACACTCCTTCCTGGAATCCTGATCTGCATATAACAATATCGACTATGCTGAGCTGCTGTGCAGAAGACCAGGGATGCTTCGCGGAGATGCTGCGTGGACAGAGTGATGCTCGCTCAGCTCTTAGCTACGCCAAGCGCCCGGCCCAGGCACCAGACATCTGCATGGAGGAGCCCTCAATGCTCCAGCCCTGACCACCATCTGACACCAACACAAGAAAGACCCTAAGTCAGAGCTGCCGAGCTAGGCTTGCCCTCACGCAGAATTGAGAGAGATAAAGTATATTTTCTTCAAGTTATTGCATTTGGGGGTGGTTTGTTATGTAGCAATTGATAATTAAAACTCAAGGCCGGATTTCATCCCAGAGCACCCCATAGAGGAAGATATACCCCCAAGAAGGGGTTGGCTCGTGAAGGGGATGTCGGCAAACCAGAAAAAACTGAAACTACTATGAGAAAACCACAAACCGAAAAGCAACTGAGATAGAAGGGCGTAGGATTGAGGTGCCATAAAACTGGCGCTTTGATTTTACAGTGCTCTTCTTGATATTTAATTTCTTTAAGAAATGTTTTAATTAAAAACGATGCACTTTTAAGAAATAGACACTGTTTGTGGGCGTCATAATCGTCCTTGATCTGATTTTTATGTCTTCACTGAATTACCTTCTCATAGTAAGTTATTATTTGGAGAAAGGGAGAAGCAAGAAGAAAGGAGCTTAGGCAGAAGGACCCCTGGGGAAGGATGATGATGCTCGATGCCCAGTGAGCACTTCTCATGCACCAGGTAGCTCTCCTGGCTCTCTGTATGCATTAACTCGATTAAGCCTCCAAGCAACCCAAGGTAGTGGTTATTATGGCCTCATTTTACAGTTGAGGGAATCTGAGGCCCACAAGGTAAGAAAATTGCCCAAGATTACACATTCGGTTAGGGGCAGGATGGTCAGCCTAACCTGGGGGGTGGGCTCGCGCAGTTGGAGTTGACAAGGGCTGCTCAGCTTCCTGAACAAGGTCTGCCCCCCAGACTTCTTCCGCTCTGACACTTACCTGGGCAGGAACAGTTGGCTCCATTTTCTCAGGGTTTCTGGCTGTAGAGAGGCCTCTATCTGCTGCATCTTCCCTGAGTCAGGGAGGACCAGCAGGGTCCGGGCGTTGCCGCTGTATTCGATCTGGAGGACGGTGCAAGCCATCTCTTGGTCATAGAGGAACCTGTGCATTTCCTTTTGGTGCATCATGGGGATACGGACGGTGGTCCTCTCATCCACAAAGAAGCTTGCTTGCTTCTGGGTCTGGTAACGATCGAAAGGATGCTTCCACTTGGCTTAGGACACAAAACCCATAAAACCGTGAGAGCACAATTCAGGAGAGCAGCCATGCTGGTGTGCTGACTTCCTCTTGGGAAGATAAGTATGAGGCAGAGAAGTAGCATGGATACAGAATCGAGAGGCCAGAATTTAAGTCTGGTTCAGCCACTAGAGGAAGCCCCTGGAGTTCGAGCTCTAATGGCCTATGATTTTTTTCTACTTCAGAGCAACGTATTTCAATTTACCAAGCCCCTTCCATGTGTGAGGCGTTATCTCTTTATTGTCATCAAAATTAACATTAAACAAATATTACGATCTCCATTCAGAGATGAGAAATTGGATCTCTATGAATTTATGGACACATTCCAGACTGTCAGAGCCGTTAAGTGGCAGAGCAGGGACTGGGGGCCTGACTGGTTCCACAGCTCGGGTTCTTGGCAAACACCGAGGCAACCCCTCTCTGCTAAGCTGCCTCTAGACAATGACCACCTTGTACAGAGAAGCTAGAGAGCGACCCTCTACTGCCTGGCTCCCCAATACTCAGACCGGAAAAAAAGAAAGAATTCAGTTAATAAAATATATAATGCAAAAACTCATGAAGGCATAGTTAGAAATGCGGAATTCGGTGGTCATAGTCTTGTCCACGTGTGTGGTATCTCCTCTTTCTACTTATAATCTCCACCTGAACCACTTCCCTACTTGGCCTCCTGAAAGCACTGGCCTTGGTGATGGGAAGGCCTGGCTCATCCTGTCTCTTGCGTCCATACCCAATCAATGACCAAGTATTGCTGATTCTACCTCCCAAGCCACAGCTCTGTTCAGGCCACCATCTCACTTACTTTGGACCACTTCAGGGACATCCCAGCTTGTCTCTGCTCTGTCACTCTGACTCGCCTTCAAACCATTTTCCAAATTCCAACCAGACTGATTTTTGTACAACTTATGTGGTCATGTCGCTTCTCTGCTTCAAGCTTGTTGGTAGTCCTGGGGTCCTAGCTCCTGCTTATCTTGTCATGGCGGCTCTCAGCTCTCGCCTGACCCCAAGAATTCCCCTATGGGTCCTATGTCTCAGTCAGACTAAATTTGTTTCATTTGCCTGAAAATGCAGTGGTATTTCTTTTGCTTGAATTTTGCACATTCTGTTGTTTCAATCTGAACCACCTTCTGTCCACTTCTGCAGCTTCCTCACCTGAGCAAATCCAATTGGTTCTTTACATCTCAACATAGATTCTTTCTCTCCCAGGAAGCCTTCCCTCATTCCCCAAGTCTGGTAAGTGTCTCTTTTACGAGCTCCAGGGCAGCCACATCTCCTCGGGCAGAACATCACTTGCTTGCTGTGTTGTAATTGCTTTTTACTTATTTAAAACTCACACGGGACTGTGAGCTACATAGGGTGGGAAAACTGTATCTGGTTCATAAATTTCCCCAAGAGGCTAGCACAGTTCCTGTGATGTAGTCAGTATGTAATATACGCTCTTGAATGAATGAGTGAGTAATATTCCTAGAGGCCTCGAACATGGGACCTAAGTTAACTTGACATCATTTATTCAGCAAACTGTAAAACATGCTTAGCCCTGTGTTGGACTCTGAAGAATCAAAAATGATTAAGATTCAAAAACAAGAAGCGAAGCTTCTAGAAACAAACCCAAAATGCACATCTCTGATCTGGAACTAACATCTGGCTCGTGGGTTATTAGAATCAGATACAGCTCTTAGGGGATGGTGTTTAATATCTTCTCAAGAGAAATTGATAAAATGCAGGAACCGAGCTCTCTGCAAATAGTCAGGAGCTATGAAAGGCAATCTCTTCCTTATCTGGGAAGCCTGGATTGAAAAGCTCTGCCCAGCAGCCCAGAGATGAGACAGACAGGTCACCACATTTCCAAGGCCAGAGGGCGAGAGTCACCTACTTTATGTTCTTTGTTCTCATAGCTCATTCGGTAAGGGGAACTCTCCTACCCAGGAATTACTATAGAACCAGTGAAACCAGTAGGACTAGGATAGAGGAAAAATGTGAATTTGTCCCCTGCAGACATTTTCCCAACAGGCCATAAGAATCACATACACATACACAATTTCAAAGCTGAAAATCTCAATCCTCTCCTGAAGTCAATAGAAGCAACAAAACCAAGAATTCACAGTTCAAGATCCCCAGATAATAGAATAATCTGAAAGATATGTCTTTGAAGTATGTTTTAAAAAAAGAAGGAATAAAATTCATAAGCAGAGAGCAGGTCATTATGAGAAAATAATAGGTAGATCTGAGAAAAATTGGAATTCTTAAAATGAAAATATAGTCAGTAAAACTGAAAACTCAGTAGATGGGTTAAATAATAAGTTAGACGTGGCTTAAGATAGAATTAGTAGATGGAAGCTAGAGCTGAAGAAATCACCCAGATGGAATCATGGAGAGATAAAGAGATATTTTCCTGGGTCAGGAAATATAAAAGATGAGCCCGGAGCGTCTTGTGGTGCCAGAAAGTAGGATATGGGGGCACTTCAAAGGGACATGGGAACCACCGGGAAGAGTTTTCAATGGCCAACTTTGGAAAAATTTGAGCAACACAGTAAAGTAGTATAGGATTATAATCCAAAGTATAAAATACACATCCACAGCTTTAAACTTATAGAAGTAAATTATTGAATAAATAAATGTGGGAGAAGAAACAAATCTCCCATGTAGGTGAATTCCCAATAATTAATGTTGGTCCTCCCTCGAGGAGATGAAGCCTAGCTCCCCCCTCCACAGTGTGGGATGTACTTAGTGACTTCCTTCAAAGGACACAGTGTAGAAAGGGGGGAAAGGGTAACTTTACAGTGGAGAAATCTGACAAACATTACCTCTGCCAGGTGATCAAGGTCAATACCAACAGTGTAAAGTCATGCTGATGATATGTATCCTTGGCATGATGGGATGAGAATGGCACTTTACCCCTATGCTTTTGCTCCCCAAGTCCCATAACCTCCAGTCATAATCGTGGGAAAAACATCAAACAAATCTTAACTGAGGGATATTCTACAAAATACCTGGCTAGTACTCCTCACAATTGTCAAGGTCATTAAAAGCAAGGGAAGTCTGAGAAACTGACACAGCCGAGAGGAGCCTATCATGACATGATGACTAAATGCAATGCAGATCTTGGATGGGATCCTGGAATAGAGAAAAATATTAGATAAAAACTGAAAAGATTTGAATGAAGTATGAACTTTAAAAAAGTAAAAATAAATGGAGGACCTCATTTTCCTAGTAGCATATGTATAGATATATATATGCTACTAACTCAGGAAATACCTAAAGTAAAAAAAAAAAAAAAAAAAAAAAAGTGTGACATGTTCAATGCAACGGTCAAAATAAGCTATTAATATAAATTAAGATGTGATAATGACACAAAAACGTAAGTCCAAAATAATACATACAGTACGATACCATTTGTGTAAGATTTGAAGATGCGGCAACTGTATTACATATGATTATGTGTATATACTTAATGTACTAATGGTGTATACACATGGATGAGAAGCGTACCCATCAACCTTAGGAGAGTAGTTGTCTCTGGGGAGGCATGAAAGGAGAGAAATGGGACCAGAAAAGCATTAAAAAGAAATTGAACTTTTTCTGCAGTGTCATATTAAAAAAAAAAAATCTGAAGCAAATGGCAAAATGTTAACAGGTCTTCATTCTTGGTGGGTGGAGTGTATGGTGGTTTTATGTTATTCTCTATATTTCTTCATGCTTGAAGTAGATAACAATATAAAAGTAGATAACAATATAATATAGGGAAAAAGCGAGAATAAAAATCGAATAGAAAAAAATGGCAAGAGAGACCAAATATTGATAAATCAAGAAGCAGCGATATAAGAGCATCAGTTAAATATATGGAGGTGACGACCAGAAGAAATAGCTATAAGACTTCAGGACAGGTGCCTTTTAGGGGCAGGGCTGGAGATGGCGGAGGCAGCAGTGATTGTGCACAAGCCAGTGCTCACCTTTGAAGAAGATGAAGTTCAAGAGAACCATGAGCGTGTCTTCGGTGAACTCCTGCAGGCAGTCCGCCACTTGCCCGTATGTCTGCTTCCTCACGTACTCATTAATCCGCCTTCCAGTGGTAGCAGAATCGGTGAAGTTAGCGGAAAAAGCAAACGCTCCATACAGCTCCCTGATGTTATCCAAAAATTGCTGCCGGGGCTTTAGCTGCTTGTCCAGGAACAGGGAGTTGCCCACTTTCAGTTCAAGTTTAGGGCTGGGCAGGTCAAGGGTGTGGATGAGGCTCTGGAAGCCTCGGTGGATGTCGGCTTGCGGGGTCTCTGTGAGGTTGAAGCCGAGACCCTCCAGGATCTGAGTCGAAGTGTCAGCTCGGGCCCCGAGGGAGAGCAGGGCCAGGGTGGTAGAGATGCTCACGGGGGAGAAGAGGATGTTTCCTGGGGTTTCAGCTGCCAGCTGCTTATACAAACGCAAAGCAAAGTCGGTAATGGCGGGTGTGACTTTGTGGTAGGCGGGGGCTGATTCCGAGAACTGACCGCTGTGTGTTTGAGACACCCCCACACTCTTATCTCCATGGGCAGGAAAGGGCTGACAGTAGACGGAGGCCAAGATTCCTGCTCCCAGCAGGCACAACCACGCTGGCCCCATCCTCTGAAAACAAGACATTGAACATGTCACTCTTCTTCATAAATATCTTCATGGCTCACGGCTCCCCATTGCTTACACAGCAAACCTCATATCCAGCCTGTACCCCACAGAGGTGTCATGAGAGGCACTACAGAGGGTGAGGTGGAAGGTCAGCAAGCAGGGCTCCAGACACTACCTGCAAGGCTCCAGCCAGAGCACCAGCCCTTGATCTGCTTTACATATTGATACGTCTGCAAGATTTTGTCGAGAAAAGGACTCTGGGCTATAAAAAAACCCTTCTATGGTCTATTCTCCCTCCCTCCCTCCCGCCCTCCTTTCTTCCCTCCCTTCCATCATTCCTTCCTCCCTTCCTTTTTCTTTTTCTTTCTAGTCATTCTTTCAATCATCTATTAACTTTCAGGGATTGGGGTGACGCTCAATATTCTGGAGCAGATATCCAGGACTCTGTGACAATGTGTGATGCTGGGCTCCCCTTGCACCCAGCTGTGGCCATTAACTACCATCTGGCCAACTGGAGGGTGATGTGTGCAGCTCCTGGGACAGGCTCCCCCAGAGAGAGGAGCGCACTCTGATCTGTGGTCTCCCATTAGCTGGGGTGTGGGCATGGTGATCAGCCACGGGGACCTTGTCGGGGAGGGCGGCCCACGCAGGGTGGCAAAGCCAGAGGATGGGTGGAGCCTGGAGGTAGAGATGAGAGAGAGAGAGAGCAGCTCTGCCTCCATCAAGCCTGTTATCTTGAGTACCTCTTGTCACATGCAGTGGCTGAAATCAATGTATTAGTTGGTACAGCAGCCTGGGAAAAATTTCTGTTATGGGTTGAATTGTGTCCACTCCAAATTCATATGCTGATCTTCTGTATCAGGGTGTGGTCTTGTTTGGAAATAGGGTCATTGAGTTGTAATTAGTTAAGATGAAGTTATACAAACGCAAAGCAAAGTCGGTAATGGCGGGTGTGACTTTGTGGTAGGCGGGGGCTGATTCCTGCTCCCAGCAGCCACAACCACGTGCAAAATTATGATCTCTCCCGCGCTACATGACTGGTGTCCTTATAAAAAAGAGACAATTTGAACACAAACACGCACTCAGGGAGGATGCCACGTGAGATGAAGGCAGAGATCTACAAACCCAGGCTCGTCAAAGATTTTCAGCAAAGCCCCAGCAGCTAGGGGACAGGCCTGGAGCAGATTCTCCCTCATGGCCTCAGAAGCACCTAGCTCTGCGGACACCTTGACCTTGCAATTCTGGTCACTAGCACTGTGAGACGATGCCTTTCTGTCATTTAAGCCCCCAGCCTGCTGTGCTAATACGACAGCTCTTGTGCTTTAAGTTGCATGTGCCGGAACCTTGGATCACCTCTGGAGGGTCAGATCGGTGCAGGGCAGACGACCCTTTGCTCCAGGCCTGGAATTTAGCTCCAGCTGGAGGTGAAACAGCAGTGTAGATGCGTGTCTCTGCTCTCTCTGCCCGGGTGTGGCATCCCCTTCCCATCTGAGGTCCCCGCACACACATCCCACGTGCTCACAGAGCACACGCCGCCACAATGCCACTCAGAACCCCTCCCCCAATGTCCCCAGTAAGGAGAGTACTGTCCCCCTGCTTCCTTCAAAACCGACTCCCGCTGTCGTGTTCCTCAGTGGCTGCCAGATCCTTGTTCCTCTGTCCTGGCGATGTTTGTGCCTTAATCAGCAGCGTGAACACTTTTTGCCCAAACCGGTGGTCTCTGAACCAATTACAAATGCCGTGGTAGCGCGGGAGAGATCATAATTTTGCAGATGGTTCACAGGGCCTGGTGTCCTAAATACCCTGCCAAACCTCAAAGGCCACTTGTCAGGAGGGACGAGTGTAACCTCATTATCAGTTATGTCGAAACTCATTTGCTGGTCAAAGTACTGTGGGCAGTTCCCCAAGGTCCTGTCCTGCCTCCCTCTGCCACAGCCCGCTGTGGGCTCGCTTAGTGACAATTTCCATTCACGCCGAATATTCTTTTGAAGGGGAATTTAGAAGAAGCAGAAAACTTTAAAAATTGATCTGCCCCTGGGGGAAAATAAATACGACCATGACAAAACTATTTCCGGATTATTCTTTTTATCCTGCTGCACCCAGAGCATTCCAAGACTTGCAGAAGGATCCGTTTCTCAAAGAGGATTGCATTGTACGTCAGGGGCCTGGGTTCGCATCAAGGCTCTCTCTGCAGCAGCTCACTGCGATGCCATGCAAAGGAACCTCCCTGGATCGCAGTGTCCCATTTGCAAAATGCAAATGATAATGCCTACCTTCCAGGGGTGGGGTCACTTAAGGATTACAAGACCTACCAGCACCTGGCACAGGGAAAGTATGCAGTGTTAATTTTCACCCCCTTCTACTGAAGCTGGTGTAAGTTATACTCTATTTATTTATTTCTTCCTTTTCCAGAAAGATCCCAGAGGAATAATTAAGAACGCCATTAATTAATTATAATATTCCCATGTACTCTTTATTTTGGGGTGAGGATGTTAGATACATTGTATCACTGGTTCCCAGCCAGAGGTGTTCTAAAATGCAGGAGGAGGGGCGGGTGTGAAGAGGGGGATGGTATTCTGGGTCATCTCAGAGACTGGAGAAGGGGGCGCTACTGGAGTTTAGTGGGAGAGAGAAGGCTCTGGAAATGTCAGAACAGTCCCATGCGATAAAGAATGGTTCTGCCCAGAGGCCAGCAGTGCCCCGGCTCAGGAACGCTCGCTTCAGGTCATTAAACTGAATCCCTACGAGAACCTGAAGGCACAGGCATTATCATCCCTGTGGTACATATGGGGAGACCGACCGACTCAGGGTCAAGACGAGGGCCTGCGAAGCGGCAGGAGCGTGAATCAAAGTCCGGACCAGCGCTCCGGAGCACGGCCTGTTTCACACAGCAGAGTTTTTCGTAAATTTGCTATAACCAAGTTATCATTTTGCTTTGGGTTGTATTCTGTTTTTTTTTTGTTTTGTTTTGTTTTGTTTTGTCTAACTGCTGGGAATACTGGGAGTTCTCTCCAAGTTTTTTAAAGTCCAAGTTTTTCATGAGAGGTTATTTATAACTTGGAGTTCCTACTTCAAACCTTAGAATCAGAACATCGTGACATTTTTACTTTAGGGGATTCAGTTCTCCCGTTCTCGCTGCCAAAGTGAGAGAGAGAGAGAGAGAAAGAGAGAGAGAGAGAGACAGAGAGACAGAGAGACAGAGAGAGACAGAGACAGAGACAGAGACAGAGACAGAGACAGAGGCAGAGACACTGCCACCTCTGCCTTCTGCCTTCATTTCCGGCAGAAGCTGGTACTCACGGCAAGGTGTTGGGTCTTCAGCAAGGCCTCACCTCCTACCCACAAGAAAGTATTTGAAGATTACAGCAGCAGAGTCAATATTTGTCAGGTCAGTTCTCGGAACCAGTATGAAGATAATGCGCAGCAAACAGGAAGGGACCTTTTTTCAAAGTATCTGTCCTGCCTGCCTGTCCTACAAACGGTGAATTGTGATTTTGGACCCAGCTGGATTTAAGGAGATTCTGATATTGGCGATGCAGGCAGGGGGTCGTGATGCGGATGTTGCTGATCCATTATGGGTGTTCTATGTGTTCTAGCCAGTGGCCTCTAAAAATCACCCTCACAATAAGAACGCAAATGTTAACTGAACCTATTGTGGTTATCACTGTACACTATGTCAAACCATCCTGCTGTAGACCTTAAACTGATATAGTGATGCGTGCCTATTATTTATCAATAAAACTGGGGGAAAAAAGAATGTGAGAGAGGCACAATCATTCTTACTTTATAGATGGGAAACTGGGGCTCTGCTCACTCCATGGGGAGTGGGGTCACACTCAGAAGATAGATCTGTGCCCCCAGCTGAAGTCCTTCCCACCACACCATTCGGTGTTCTATTGATACTGTAAATAAATATAGTCTGTATACAGAAGAAAGACTAGAAGGAAATTCAGAAAACAGAGCAAAATCTCTCCTGTATTGAAAGCCTCACGAAGTGGGATCATTGACTCGTGTTCACCCATGTATCGCTCAAGATCTCGAATGAAGCCTGGAACTGAATGAATATTTATTATGAGCGAATCTTTAGGTGATGGAGTCGAGGTGACTTTTATGTTCTTTGTTGATGTTCGTATTTGCCTGATAATTAGCTCACAAAGAGCACGTATCTTATTTATAACAAAAAGCAATAAAGCATTGTTAAAAATAGAATTATTTAATCATACACGTAAGACAAAATAAAAGCGTGTCCTGATTGGTACAATGGTTGTAATCCAGAGGCACTTTTAAAACATGAAGGCTCCCAGGAGGCTGAATCTGATTCTGCAGTAGGTGGGGCTGGAGGTGGCTCTGGCCAGACTCGTGTGTGAGGCACAACACAGGCCCCGGCTGGGGAGATTCAATCAGTGTGTGCTGGAAAGGTGAAGGACAAGGACAGTGGGCCCAGGCACTGATGAGGTCTGCCACACCCACCAACAGAGAGTCTACCCCTGGGTCCAGAACAGCGCCGAGAACCTTCTGGGTGTTTTATAAGGACACATTTGCAGTGTGAACAAACAAGAGAATTGGTCAGAGTTCCTTTCTCACGTAAGAGGGATCCAGTTCACTCTTGACTTGCACATAAATTACCTGGCTCTTTGCAGCGATGTTTCACGTGCTGGAGGACGAAGAATCAGCTTGGGAGGCATGCAGTTGGGGTTCTACCCCAGACCCGGCCACCGTTGAGTGCATCTCATAGAGCTGTGGTGGGAGCTAAATGCGACTGTGCATAGGTGATGTCAATGCAGTGTCTGGCCCAGGCCAAGAAGAGAGAGGAAAGAGAGCGAGAAAGAGAGTTTTTAAGGAGTTTGGATCACATGGTTACGGAGGATGGCAAGTCCAAAATCCTATAGTGGGCTAAGAGGCTGGAGACCCAGAAGAGCAGAGGACGTGTATGTGCTGTTTGAGTGCCACGGCCATCTACTGGAGAATTCGCTCTTGTTCGGGGGAGGTCAGTCGTGGGTCTATTAAGACCTTCAACTGATTGGACGAAGCCCACCCATATGATGGAGGACAGTCAGCTTTACTTAAAGTCCACCACGGACTTTGCTGTGTCTATAGAATCGAGCTGGGTGCCTACTGCTTCTCAGTTTTTTCCCCGGTCTCTTTCTTACATGTGCCAATAATCTCGTTTCATGGAACAATGTCCACCTGCCTTCAGCATGTCGAGCGCTGGGTCCCTCACACCCCCTGTGAACACCCTTCAGCACATGGGACGTTAGGACTGCACATTCTTTTGAGCACCCTTTAGCATGAGGGACACGAGACCCCAACATTCTCTGTGAGCAGCCTCCCTCTCTGCTTTCGCCATGGATCTGCCTGGACATGAAACATGCATGAGCATGGCTTTCCAGGCCTTCCTCCATCTGCTTACACCGCTGACACCGCTTCCTCCGTATTTCTAGAACAATCCATCTTACTGTTCTCTCAAGCGAGCTCCCATATAGAGCTACTTCTCCTAGCTGCTCTTATGCCCATTCCCAGGCCTCTTCTCTCTTGGAACTTGCAAAGTAAATGGTGATGCAAACAGAAAGCTCTTTTCTTGTTAAATGAATGAAATTGGAAGCCTCAATGTGACTCCTCTGGTAATAATAGGGTTCCTTCAGGGTCACATTGTCCCCAGAAAAGAAAACATGTGTGTCTTATCTTAAACCCCACCACAGTTGGGTTCATGCAGCTCCTGGCTCTTAGATCTAGGGGGGCTCCCAGAGATGGCTCTGGCTTGGTCATGTCACTACAGACCTCAGCAGCCCCCCATGTCCCATCTTTGGCTTCCAATATCAGTCCCAGCCTTGCATTTTAAGCAGTGAGGCTTGGCTCTCTACCAGAACAGTCTTATTTCACCCTCTGGCCTAGTCTGCTCTGGGTTGCTGAATTAGCTCACCAGGCAAGGTCTCGCCTCTTGCGTGTCGCTCTTGGAATGGCCTCTTTGGCTAATATTTTCTCCATCTATGCCCGTGGCCTCCAGGTCTGACTTCTCTTGTGAAATGGTTTAATGCAATCAGACACCATGATCTCATATGTCCAAAGCAAGTCATGGCCAGCAACGTAGCACACAAGTCCCAGCACGCACACGTGCACACACACTCCCACACACCATTCTGTGCATGACCATCCTGTCTATTCCCTTCTCCTCAATTTTACTTCCTGTCAAGCTTGGGGCAATAATAACTCCCTCATAGGGGCTTGTTGAAGGTTGAAACAGGGGAGATCTGTGTCCTCATGGAGTTTACCTTTTTGGTGGAAGAGACACAGAGAGAAAAGCAACCCACTAAAGTGACTGATTACAAGGTGTAATGAGCATGATGAAAGATGCAAGTAAGGAGATGAGCACCAGCATGGAAGGGCTTTTGGATGGCCAGTGGAGGCACCTTTGAGGAGGAGACATTTAGGCTGAGGCTTAAAAGAAGCGGGTGCTCCATCTGGCAAAGAATAGGAGGAAGAAGATTTTAAGGGGAAGAAGACCAGGGACAAGACAGCAAAGAGTGGGATGCGGGAGAAAGGAAGAAGAGAAGGTCATTGTGGGTGAGGCATAAGGGGCGAGAGAGACAGAGATGGGGTCACGCTGGCGGGATCAGAAGGGCTCAAAGCGGGCGCAGCCAGCTGGTCTTAGGTTGTATTGCAACAGGAAGCTGTGGGTTTTGAGCAGGGTAATGATGCGATCTGATTTATGCTTTAAGAAGATTGTGCTGGACTCTTAATGGAGAAGGAGGTAGAGGAAGGAACAAATGGAAACAGAGCCACTAGACAGCTGGGGCATGCCATCTAGGAAAAAAGATAGCGCTGTCCTGGTCTGGGAACACGGCAAGAAACAAACACATTCAAGATAAACTTTGCAGGTAGAATCCATAGGACTTGCTGGAGGCTGAGGGAGAGGTTATGTCTGGAGCAGGTGGGTGGATGGCATTGTGATTCTCTGAGACATGGAGGATTGGGAGGGTGCAGGGTTCGGGGGATCATGTTCGATGGTCAGTGAAACATCCCAAAAGAAATGTCAGTAGGCAGGTGACTATTAACGTCTGAACCTCAGTAGAGGCGGCCCAGGCTAAATACAGAGACTAGGGAATAGTCAGAGTGTAGATGGTGCTTGAGGCCATGAGCCCAGGTGAGATGAGAGAGAGAAGAAGGGAAACCAGCAGAGGAGACAAAAGAAGGCCTGAACCGTTGGGTAAGAGATCAGTAGAGGGGAGTCCTTGAGTAGGGAAGATGGACCGGGACCGTCCTGAGCAGGGAGGAGATAAACTCTTCCTCACAGTAACGCAAGAGAGAGCGAGAGGACAAGTGTGTGGGCACGGGCAGGCTCGGCACTGGGCACACGATGGTCATCCAGTCTGATTGCTTTCTTGTCCCCATTGGCCGAGAGTCAGTGGAGGGAGGAGGCGGGTGAGTCTGAGTGGAGGGAGAGGATACGAAATCGATGCCCGGGACTGGGAACCGGGAGCCACCTGAAGAAACACATGCAAAGTCGAGATCCTTGGCCATTAATTTAAAGTGATATTATAGACACCCGATGTGTGACCTCAAACTCAATACTAGACATAGATGTGAAAAAAAATCTGACCTCATGCTGATCTGGCCTTATGAAACAAGTGAGTTAGCTGGTGCTCATGACTCTGCCAAAAGATTTTTTTCCTTTTTACCATCAAGAGTCACTGCGTTTTACTTCAAAATATCTTATATATGGCAAACAATATGGTTGAGAGAATTGGGAAAAGAAAAACTTAAAAAGGCTAGAAATCAAAGTAAATTAATAAGGTTTGGATATACTGGTCTATGGGAAAATAGGATATAATTACCAAAAAAACACATTTTTTTTTTCCTGACTTAAACCTTTTACGAAACACAAGGCCAAAGATTACCCAAAACAGGAATTCATGTACTTAATAACTGATGATTTGGCATCTTGAAATCATGGGTCAAACTAACAACCAAAGTCGTTTACATCTACACCATTGCTGTGTTTTCGCAGGCGTGTAAAGATCCTATTGCAAACCCTCCAACCACAAGTCTCAATGTGTGTGTGTTGCTTCCTGCCCCATAGGGGACTTGCCCACCTAACTACGTCCTATCACCCTGGTAACAAAGCCTTGCACCCATGCTGTCCCCTCCCTCCTCCTGCCTCCTGGTGCTTCCTCGTGTGTCCCCGTGTGGTGTGACGTGCTCTTCTCTTGGGAGCTGTTAAGTAATACAGTTCTTTCAAAGGCAGTTGTCTCTGTGCCTGTCATCTTACCAGGCCTGATTAAAACGCATCCTGGGCACATTTCGAAATAAATGCAAAGGACAGGCATGCGGAAGGAGAGGTTCGCTCTCACCAAGCTGACGGGATGTGTTTTACGACATCCTTGCTCCCGCTTGCTAATACAAGTCCGAACGGGTGTGGGATGCCACCTGAGGCTGGCTTTCACTGAAATGTGCCCCTTGGGAGTGAGGTTATGGGAAGAAAGCTGGCAGCCTCCACCCACGCCTGACTACTGGGGACTCCCAAATGCTACCCTAAGGAACTTGTAGTTGTGCGTGACAAAAGGAGCTTTAGCCAGTTCTTCACGCATGTCACCTCCTTTGTGTCGTCTTTGAATCATTTTCCTTCTTGGCACTTTATGTGCGTGGAGCCTGGTCTTACTCAGTGTGCCCTTTAGAGGAAAAAACTACTGTTTTCTGTACTAAACAACTGTTTGAGTTCCAGTAGTAAACAAACAAACAAACAAATACATTTATTATTTGTTTATTTTTTAATAACAGTTGGCATACAATAGTTTCAGGCGTACCACATAGTGATTAGACATTTACATACCTTACAAAGTGATCACCACGGTAAATCTAGTATCCATCTTCTACTATTCATAGTTATTATAATATTATTGACTATATTCCCTGTGCTGTAAATTACTTCCTCGTGATTAATAATTTAATAACTGGCAGTTTGTACTTCTTAATCTCCTTCACCTTTTCTGCCCATCCCCCACCTCCCCCATCTGTCAACCATGAAGGATAAAAATCACATGATCGTATCAGTAGACACACTGGGTTTCTGCGGCGTGCCCGAGGGCAGAGCATTGTGCATAAAGCAAAGTTGGGTACAGGCAGCGCTGACAAAGAGTCACTGCTGGAGTCCTCAACATCTGGGCTTTGGTCCTGGTTCTCGTTCTGCCCAGGGCATCCCTGTGGGTCTCTGTTCCCATATTCGGATGAGGACGGGGTCCGCGTATTCCCTGGAAGCGTCTCCAGCTCTCTAGCAGAACTCCCTTCTCTTTCCTTTCTTTCTGTGTTAAAGAGCTTGGAAAAGCCAAAGTGAGGCCCCCGGCATGTCTGAGATGGTATGGGGTACCGGCCCCCCTCAGAAAAGGAGTCTCTGGGTCTGATGGCTGCAGAAGACACCCTTGGTCATGAAAGGTGAAGTGCAAAGGGGCAGAACAGCCCATTCGGCAGAAGATGGGAAAGGATGGCAGAGTAGCCTTTGCTTGGTACCCACCCCTGTAGCCCACTGCACCACGTGTGGCTCTGAGGAATCAGAATAAGGGGGCCAGGCCATTGTCACTCCAAAGCAGTAAGGAGGAGGCTGAGCACCCAGAGGGTTGTGTATGCGACCGTGTCAGAGCTAGGAAGGCAGCCAGCCTTGACAAAGTCTGGAAGGAAAACCAAGCCGTGTACTCAGAAAGTTCTTCACAACCGACACTTCAATGCTTCATCTTCCTGTTTGAGAAATTCAGCTGGTTTAACAGCACCTTTTCTTGGCCAGCAACACCCTACAGGGTCTGACCGTGTACCTCTCTGAGCTCGGTTCTGTCCCTCCAACATGCCTGCTCATTCCTGACTCAGCCTTTGTGCTCACAGAAGGTCCCCACTCACCGCCCCATCATACTCTTTCCAATCACCCTGTTCAGCGCCTTCACAGCGCATACCATAACCTGTAATAATCGTGTTTATTAATATGTTCAATTTCATTGTTGTGGTGGTCTTTGACCCCACCTAAGTCCAATAAGCCAGGGACCTTGTCTATCTGATTCATTTCTAGCACATTTTAGGACCCTGGAGGCACATGAGAGCACCATTGCTGGCCAACTTCACATTTTAGGTTTATTAAATTTATTACGGTAATTCTTCAATAGGAGTGACTGGTTTGTATGTTGCGATTCTCGGAGGCTCTAAGGAATAGAAATATGTCAACCTGGAAACATTCCATGAAGCTAGTTTACCTGAGATATTTGTGGAAAAGAGCGCTGACTTGGGGTTCATGGGCTTTGGTTTGTGACCGGATCTTTGCTGACTTTTAATGATTGAGATTCAAAAGTGGCATCTGGTTGGAGTGTACAGCTATGCTGGAGTCAGGGGGGACCCTCAGGACAGGAAGGGGCACATCCTAATGTCACACGGGGAGCATTAGGCAACGTGGTTTGTTATTTCCTGTGTAGTATTGAGATGTCATCAATCAACAGGCCTTTTTCCGTCTAGGATTTGGTGGGATTTTCAACTTTCCCTAGGAAGAGCACGGTCTCCATGGCTCTGTCGATCACCAGCAGCAGGAAGGATCTGTTAAAGAGGACGGACTGAGAGGAGTTGTCCTTTGACCGGAGCGTGAGCTTGGTGGCCGTGGCGGCTGCAGCCTCAGTACCCTCCTCACTGATGGTCAGCACAGCCTTGTGGGCAAACTGCCAAGGAAAAAACAAACATCAGAGCCCCCAGAGAGACACTTTTTTAAAACCGAGTTTTGGTATTTTGCCCAGGAATGGGGACACCCCCTCCAAGAAGCTTCAGGGTTGCAGTGTACGTCAAATGCCCGGCGTGAGATCTGCTCGGTCGATGGTAGCTGTTGTTGCCAGTAGTCAATCGGCTGTCAAGCATGGAGTTGAATTGTTACAAATAAGGACCAGAAAGAGCTAGGTTCGAGGCCTGGTTCTGCCACTTACTGCTGCAAAGGTTATTTAGGGGCTGTGTGCTTCACTTTCCAAATTTATGAAAGAGTGATAATAATCAGACATGTGCCATAAGGCTATTTAGTGAATTAAAAGAAATCAAAGTATGTATGTCATAGTAATTACTACAGTTATTGCATTGGAGATATAGGTTAGGTATTACTAAGTATTGGATTCCTTCTTGATCTTCTGCAGAAGAGATTCTTAACCTGCGGTTCATGTACTACTAAGCTTTAGGGCACCCGTGAACAATTACAGCCATCGTTTTCATATGTGAACATAAGCACATCATGGGACAACGTCCATTACGCCCATCATATTCCAGTGGGATTTCTCTGCATTTCTTCCCTGGACTCCAATGACCAAGGTCCCCTTCAGTGTCCCAGGACCATTTCTGACCATTATCTTCTTTTATCGAAATAAATTTTAGGTCAGGAATCAGAGACCCACATGCAGACAGGGGCTAGACATGTACCCTCAAAGAGATGAGGAGACCTCTTGTAACGGCATAGGGCCCACGGGGAGCCTAGAGGGTACACTCTGGCTAAAAGGGGTACTGATGGCTCAGCCCTGGCCAATGGCTGTTTGGACTCACTGTTGCCATGTAGGAACTGGGCTTGATGAATTGCTTCAAGAGAATGAGAAATCTAGAATTTTAGGCCCAGTATCCTACATTTTAGAAGTCAGCTCTCCCTTTTCCTTTCTTTCTCTTATTTTTTGACACTGCAGGCCAAACACAACATATCTACAGGATACTGATGGCTCATGGGCAGCCACATTATGACTTTAGCGTGAGGTCCTAGGCTCCGGGGAGGTGAGGTCAAAAGCCAGGTGAGCACCTGCTCATCCGCAGCAAGTGTTGGGCAGCGGTGCTGCCTGCCAGGGGCAAGCACGATTCTCAGAGAACTGTGGTTGGATCTTAGGGACATTTGTTTGATGAGGGATAACGGGTGCCTGTGTGTCAGAAGTATGATGGCCATAAAGCCACAGCCCCAGCAGCCATGACCTCTGGCCTTACTCCTGCCACAGAGAAGTCACTTCGCATCGCAAAACTCCGTTCCCTTATCAGTGAGATGAGAGTGCTCGACTGGTCAGTCGCTACAGGCCCTTCCAACTGAGGCTCTCATGTAAATATTCTCATATACCAACTCACTTTGGAAACCTTCAGGGAGTTCCTCTTTGTGATTCCAGAAAAATCGGCATTTTTGTCGAAGGCATCCTGGATGCCCATCTTTGGGAGGATGGTTACCAGGTTGTAGGAGGTAGAAATGGAAAACTTTGGAATGAACACCTCTATCCACCTGTAGGGAAGGAGAAGGGAAGAGATGAAGTCACAAGCCCTGGATCCCCATCTCTGCTTCTTGGCGGCATTTCAGAAGATTGTTTTACCACCAGACCTTGCTGGTTGCATCTAAAGGGGTCAACCAACCCAAGATGCTCTGGAAGTCAATCTTCTGGATGAGCAAGTCCAGCCCTAAAGATAAATGAGATGAAAAATGAGGCCCCTGATGAAGTAGGAGACAGGACAGAGAAGGAGGTCCAGCAAGGGAGCTCATGGCGGAGGCAAATGGGAGGCACTGGGCAGTAATGGAAGCACGTCTACCACCCCCGGCCCAGAATGCCTCTCATTAGCCCTTCCTGAGACTAACTCTGCCACTCTCAGAGAGCAGCAAAGTCTAATAGAACTTTCTGAAAAGTTAGAAATATTCTACATCTGTGCTGTCCGATATGGTACCCACTGGCCATAAGTGGTTATTGAGCAACTTGAATGTGGCTAGTACCAACAAAGAGTTACATTTTTCATTTTATTTAATTTTAATTAATTTAAATTTAAATAACCGCACGTGGCTAGCATCTACTATGTTGGACAGCACGATCCTAGAGTTTGGCACATTTTTTTCTTCCTCTGCAATGGTTTTCCTGGACCAGAAGTGAACAGCCCACACTCACCGAGCATTTACTATGTGCTAGGTGTTGTCTCGTGAATGTTATCTCCATTTTAATAACAGTAAAACTTAATTTCAGTGCTTTGCCCAAGGTCATGTACTTAGTAAGTCACAGAAATGAAAGCACGAAAGTGTTAGACAGGCACTTCGGTCCTCATTGATGGACTTCTTGTGACATCTAGTTCAATGGACAGCGCTCACTTCCCTGATGCTGTCTCCTGAGCTGGACGGGCCATCTCGTTCTTCTCTCCGTTCTGTCTCTTTACAGACGCTCCCGCCCCCATCGCCAGTCTCTGAGCTGGCATCTCTTCCTCTATGCAGCCCTGAAGAAACCTCTGAGATATCCTACGGTGTCCTTTGATCCCCAACTTTGCATCTTCACGAGTGCTGTTTCCTTTACCAAAAATGCCTTTTCTAAGCCTCTGTCCTATCCATACCTTCATGTTCTATCCATACTTTTGGCTCAAATGCACCCCTTCCTTGAAGCCTTCCCTCGATCCCAGCTGAAACAGATCTCTCTTTGCTCAGAAGCATCTCAGCACTCTGCCAGCCCTCCCCCAGGCATTGATCTTTGTCTTTCTTTAATTACGCTTATCTCTGATCTGTTTTTTCTTTCCTCTTAGACTATGAGCCTCTGGGAATGATGCCCACCGGCCAAGAGAATATTGCTAAGAGATCATACATAAGACTTTGACACTCCTTTTTATCTTATGGTTAACATTCCTCTGATACTCTCTATAATTATGTAATTATAGAACAAATAATAATGTTACTATCAGCTAACATTTATTGAACACTTACTATCTCCCCAGCGTTCTTCTCAGTACTTCATAAATATTAACTCATTTTATCTTTTCAGCAACCTATGAGTTCAATATTATTATCCTCATTTTGCAGGTGAGCATCAAAGCTTTTTTGTTTATTTTTATGCGCTTGTGCCATGAGATTAAATATCAGATTGGCTGATAGAGTGAGCTCTGCTAGCACAGAAGAGCTATAGTGATAAGTTTGCAGGGACATGTTAGCTACATGGCTTTGGGGCATTCACTTTCTCTCTTGGAGTCTCTGTTCCCTTATCTTTGAATGGTGCGATAACATTCCTCATCTGTCAGATGATTGTGCAGTTCAAGTGAGAACAAACACACATGCAGAGCACCAAGCTTACTGCCCAACATACAGTTGGTCTCGCTTTACAGAAGCAATTATTCAACAGCCACTATCACGGTCTCTCTCCCACTCTCGGATGTACACCATCACCAGGCTCAGGCCGCTGCAAATTGACACAGATGCCCACCTCTTCTGGAGTGAGTGGCTCCACCTCCTCAGTGTTCTAGATGACAAGGCTTGTTCCAGCTGCTTCATCTTGCCCTGGCTGGGGAGGACAAAGAAGGCCACGGTGTCTCCACTGTAGTCCATCTGCAGCACAGAGCAATTCAGCTGCGGATCCACCACGAAAGAAAATCGCTCCATCTGGTGCATCATTGGGACCATCACCGTCCTCTTGCCCACCAGGAATGGGTATCTCTGAATCGTATACATAGGATTAAAGGGCTTCTCCCACTTGGCTAGCACAAAGAAGAGGAGAGAGGTCTTTATGTCACATTGCAATTAGTGAAGTGAAGACAGCAAAATGGTGAAATTCTGAAAACTCTCTCTTCCGTAAAATCAGTGAGAGAACTGTCAATAATAGTTAATGGAAATTAACAATGGTTAATAAAAATCAACCAAATGCTTTCGGCAAACTGGGAAACTATTAAAGAAAAACAGCTAAATTTTGGTAAGAAGAGTGAACTTTGTGGTATTTTAACATGCTCTATTTCCATTCCCCACCCCCTCTAACTCTTCAGTAGCCTTGAGAAGTAATAGCCTGAACTTGCAATGAAATCCAGCAACCTGACAGCCACTGAAAGGGAGAAAGTGGGGTGGCTGGAACCCTTTCAAAGACTCACTCCGAAAGAGTTTTCATTATTCATGCTGTCTTGTACTTCTCTGGAAGGCATCATTTATAGAGCTGCCTGTATTTGATCTGACTTGGAACTCAACCAAAGCAAAAAGCCATTTCCTCAGGGAAAATTAGTCAAAAATAGTTATCGGCAGTGAGAAATTTTGCAGCTGCTTGAGACAGTGGATAATACTTAGGGAAAACAATCAACTAATCAAAAAGCTTAACAGGACAGGCTGAGGGTGACCGTAGTAGGGTGCCATCTGCAAAAATGACAGAGTAAGGACCTCTGTCTGCATATTTACCCTTTCACAAAGGCAACAAGAAAAACTGGCAAAATAGTCAGAGTAAGCTTTTTCAGAGCTCTGGAAATTAACCAAAGGCTTGCAGCAAACTGGGGAGAGTTTTTTCGAGAAAAAATGGTTGAATCTCAATGAGAACAGTCAATTCTGAGACATGTAAACTTGCACTAGTCTCATCCTCCACTCTCTAGCTCAGCAGTAGCCTTGAAAAATAGCAGACTGTATTCCCAGTACCAGAGGTGGAGGAACAGAGCAGAAGAAATGTTAAAGCCTTATTCCCAAAGAACTGTAATTATTTTATCTGTCTGAGAGTTTCCTGGAAGACCCCACTTACAAGGTTGATTAAAGCTCACTCAGTGCTAAAAGCCTTCTCTCCCAGGGTCAGGGAGTATTTGTTAGAAAAAATTACAACTGAGTGTTTTAGCTGAATGGTTACCTGGATGAGGATAACAGATGGGACAAACAATAGACTAATCAAAAAAATCTAAAAGAAAAAGCTGAGAAAAAAAAATGGAAAGTTCCAGTATACCCAGGGCATTTAGAGTCTGTATTCAAATGTAAAGCTGTATGCATATTTGAAAAAAAAAGAAATAGGAAAAGGCTGTAAGTTCTTACCTCTGGGCTGTCCTTGAGAGTCTGCACAGCAAGTGGAGGCTGAATCAGAGTTATAATTTGCCTCGTTGAGTGTTGATGGCATGCCCCATCATGCACACAAAGACTTTGTGCAAATGCACTGTTCCAGGCATTTAAGACATCTCTGCTCAATCATAGCTGACCATTTAATTAACCAAGAAGAGACTTAAGTGGCCACATATAACAAAGTATAGATTTTAAAAAATTAGTTCAGAAATATTACTTAACAAACAATTACTGCAGCAAGCGACCACAACAAACCCTGGGGAAGGGGAAGAATCTGACGTTCAGAGTTGCCTCATTACATTCTTTAAAAAATCCAGCTTTTACAAAAAAACATGAGGCATGAAAATAAAGTATGGACCATAAACAAGGAAAAAGCAATCTACTAATATCAGAAATGAAAGGAGCACCACTATAGGTCCTATGGACATTAAAAGGAAAATAAAAGAATACTATGAAGAACTCTTATGTTCACAAAGTTGATAACGTAGATGAAATGGTCCAATTCCTTGAAAGACACAACTTGCCAAAACTTACATAAGTAGTAATAGACAATGCGATTAGGCTTATATCTATTTTTTAAAAAACTGACAATAATTAATAACTTTTCAAAATAGAAAGTACTAAGTCCAGATGGATTCACTGGTGAGTTCTACTGAACATTTAAGAAAGAAATTATGCCAATTCTCAACAATCTCTTTCAGAGGAAAGAAGCAGAGAGAATACTTTCTAACTCGTTCTATGAAGTCCGCATTACCCGAATCCCAGAACCAGACAAAGATATTATAAGGAAAGAAAACTATAGACCCAGAGCTTTCATCAATATTGATGCAAAAGTCCTCAACAAAATATTAGCAAATCAAATATGGCAAGGTACAGAAAGAATTATACGCCATGACAAAATGGGGCTTATCCCAGGTTTGCAAATTTGGTTCAACATTCTAAAATCAATTAATGTAATCCATCACATAAACAGGCTAAGCAAGAAAAATTACATAATCATATCAATGGATGCAGAAAAAACATTTGACAAAATTGAACAACAACTCATGATACTCAGTAAACTACGAATAGAAGAGAACGCCCCCAATTGATAAAGAATATCTACAAAACAAAATAAAACAAACAAACAAAAAACCCTTATAGCTAACATAATACTTAATGGTAAGAAACTCAAATCTTCCTCCATTAAGGTCAGGTACAATGCAAGGATGGCCCCTTTTACCACTCCTTTTCAACACTGTACCGGAAGTTCTAGCTAATGCAATAAGACAAGAAAAGGAAATAAAAGGTTACAGATTGTGAAGAAAGAAATGAAACCGTCTTTGTTTGTAGATGACATGATTGTCTATGTAGAAAATTCAAAAGAGTCAACAAAAGAATTCCTGGAACGAATAAGTGATTATAGCAAGGTTGCAAGTTACAAAAGGTTAGTATACAAAAGTCAATCAATTTTCTATATATTGGTAATGAACAAGTAGAATTTGAGATTAAAAACATAATACCATTTACATTAACATCCATAAAATGAAATACTTAGGTATAAATCTAACTAAATATGTATAAGATCTATATGAAGAAAACTACAAAACTCTGATAAATGAAATTGTATAACTAAATAAATGAAAAGATATTCTCCGATCATGGATAGAAAGACTCAATATTGTCAAGATGTCAGTTCTTCCCAACATGATGTATAAATTTAATGAAATCCTAATCAATACCCTAAGAAGTTATATTGTATGTATCAATAAACCAATTCTAAAGTTTATATCGAGATGCAAAAGACCCAGAATAGGCAACACAATATTGAAGGAGAAGAACAAAGTTGGAATAGGTAACATTGTATGCAAAATAATAAATCTAGACACAGGCCTTACACCCTTCACAAAAATTAACTCAAAATTGATCATAGACCTAAATGTAAAACACAAATCTATAAAATACCTAGAAGACAAAATAATAGAAAACCTAGGTGACCTAGGATATGGCAATGACTTTTTAGATATAATACTAAAGGCATGATACATAAAAGAAATAATTGATAAGCTGGGCTTCATTAAAATTCAAATTTTCTGCTCTAGAAGACAATGTCAAGAGAATGAGAAAATGAACCACAGACAGGAAGCAAATATTTTCAAAAATGTGCATTTGATAAAGAACTGTTACCCAAAATATACTAAGAACTCTTAAAATTTAGCAATAGAAAGCCACTGGATTAAAAAATGAGCCAAAGACCTTGACAAGCATCTGATCAAAGAAGATATAGAGATGGCAAATAAACATATAAAAAGATGTTCTACATCATATGCCATCAGGGAAATGCAAATTAAAACAACAATGAGATACCACTACACACCTATTCAAATGGCCAAAATCTGGAACAGTGACAGCACCAAACGCTGGCGGGGAGGTAGCAACAGGAGCTCTCATTCATTGCTGATGAGAATGCAGGATAGCGTAGGCACTTTGGAAGAAAGTTTAGTGGTTTCTTTCAAAACCAAACATACTGTTGCCTTACAATCCTGCAATCATGCTCCTTGGTATAAGGAATGAAAAATTATGTTCACAGATTTACCGGTTGGTTTTCCCTGATAGGTTTTTGAGAGCTTGAGTTAATGTTGAATTTAAACAGACTTTCCAATTAAAGATTTTTTAATTTTGTTTTTAAATAAAATACATCTGACTGGTAAAAAAAAAAATAAAAGCTATGTTCACAGAAAGATCTTCACTTATTATATGATTCTATTTATATGAAAGGTCCAGTATAGGCAAATTTATAAAGACAGAAAGTATATTACTTTTTGCTGGAGAAAGAGCAGGAATGAGGAATGACTGTTAATGAATGGTTTTTTTTTTTTTGAGATGATAATAATGTTTTGGAATTAATAATAGAGGTATTTGCACAAACTTGCAGATATACTAAAAACCAAAACCCACTGAATTATATAATTTAAAGCGATGAATGGTTTGTGAATTATATTTCAATAAAATTAAGTTAAATGGAACAACATACATTAAGCTCAGGAAACTTAGTAGGGGCTCAAAGCATATTAATTATGTTTCTTTCTCCTCTCACATTGCAGAATAGATGGATAACTGAGTAGAAGGATAGGTAAATGGGTGGATACAGGGAGAGATGAGTAGATGAAGGGAGAAATGTATGCATAAAAGGAGGGAGAAAGGAAGAGAAGAGAGAGGAAATGGGAGAGGGATGGTGTAATAGCATCCATGATAACTCTGCCTAGAGAGTCTGGACACTTCAACCCCAAACGCAACCCTGTAAGGGTGGCTTTATCATCCATCCATCCAGTTAGCACGAAGACTGGTTCACATCGGGCACTCAGTACACAGCAGATCTTTTAAAGCAATATTTCTAGGATCATGGAGTGAGTACGGCACAGAGGTAAAATTCAAACCCAGGGTTGTCCAGCTTTATAGCTGAAGCTTATTCTGCTGCAACAGTGTCTTTGTAAATTGTAAAGCTCTAGGCAGATGTGCAGGGCATGTGAATGACAGTCACACTGGCCTGTCTGCACTTCTGCGTCTCTGAATGTGTTTTCACCTTTGAATTTCTCTCTTAAACTGTGGTGTCAGAGAGCTCTGTGCCCCTGCTCAAAACCTTCACGGGCAGTGGGGCAACTACTGGTGGCAAGAGATAAGGTCCTTTCTCCCAAGCTAATTTCCAGCAGATTTTCCTTATAGGCTGCCCACTGAGGCCAGTGTTAGCCTCTCAGGACACATAGTCAGGCTATACAAAGACAGGACTGAATGAGCCCATGTTATCATTGATGCACTGAGGCTAAGGGAAGGAACATGAGATCTCCAAGGTCAAGCAGCCATCTAGTTACGAAGCTAGTTAGAACTTAGGCCTTTCTACTGCTCCACCCTGCTGTCTAGGGTTTGTCTAGCTTGCTTATTTGACTGGATGGAGGTGTGGGGCAGAAAACAGACATTAAAATCAAAATCAACCTCTCAGAGCCTTACCTTTAAAGAAAATGTAGTTCACCAGGACCATGGCTGTCAGAGGTTCAAGGCCTTGGATTAAGTCTACAACCTTCCCTTTGGTTTTCTTCTCCACATAGCCGTTGATCTTTTCCTGGGCAGTAGAAGGGTTGGAAAAATCTGTAGAAGAGACTTCTGACTCATACAGACTCTTGACATTGTCCAAGAAATTTGTCTGCAGCTGCAGCTCCTTTTCAATGAAGAGGACACTCCCCATCTTCAAGTCTAGATCTTTGCTGGGGATGCTGAGTGAGTGGACCAGATGCTGGAAGTTCTGGTGAATGGTGGACTCCGGCGTGTGTGTGAGGTTGAACCCCATGCTTTGAAGGATCTGGGTCTTGGTGGCTGAGCGGGCCCCGAGGGAGAGCATGCCCAGGGAGGTCAAGACACTCACGGGAGAGAAAAAGATATTCTGACTCGGGGTCTTCAAAACCAGTCTCTGGTACAGGCGGAAGGCAAAGTTGGTGTTGCTGGAAGACACCCAGGCAGCGGGGCTGCTCTTTGTGAAGAGAGGGCGGGGGGATCCTTTGCTAGGGGGACTGATTGGGGACACACAATAGATTGGCGCACAGAGGCTAATGACTAAGAAAACTCGATAAAAGGAAAATGCCATTTTGGAACGAAGTAAGTCTGCAAGAGAGGAAAGAACCATTGAGAGGTGGTAAGCTGAGGGTCCAGCCCCTGAATCAGAGACTTTGCAACACTCCACACCGTTAGCAATTGAACGGGGACAAGCTGGACAGTTAGCAGAGTGGGTTCTCTTGTATAACCTCGTTCGACCCTCACGATAACCACCTGATATAGATATTATGGTTGTCTTGTTTTACAGGTGAGTAAACAGACCTCAGAGCGGTTGTGTAATTTATCTCAGGTCACACAGCTCGTCTGTTCTGCTTGGAATTCAGTCAGGTCTCAAATCCCAAATCTCAGATCCCATGCTCTTTGCTGTTTCTGCTTCACAGGCTTATTTTTTAAGAAGCGAGATAGCAAAACCAGATTGCAAAGTATTAGAAAGTGGTATCTTACCCCTTGGAAATCCCTCCCAGTATTCTTTGTCCCCTTTGTGTAGATCTGATCATATTCCCACCATGGTCAGATCTACACAACATGCCGGTAAATGCCTGTGGCAGACATCCCAACTACGTTGATGTCCCTCAAAAAGTGGAAACTCAGAGCAGAAGCCTGTCCTGGAACGGCGGGCCTCCAAGTGCCTTGAGTGTGGCTAGCTCTAGCCACGCCTGCCTGCTCCCCCACAGGCCTCATCCAGCAAGACTCTGGCACCAGGAAGATTTTAGACTACATGATCCAACGGCAGTCGGACACAAGTGGATTTGGTGTAAGACAGGGTTGGTTTTGCATCTAACTCTTGCGTTCACGGAAGTTTTTAACTTCTCTTGACCTCAGTTTTCTGTTTCTGCTCTGTGACATAAGGATAATTATCTGTACCTTACAGAGTCGTTCAGAGGATTGAGTGTGATGAGGTCACTTGTCTATGTCAGGCCAGTTCTAATACGATAGCCACTCAAAAACCTCTTTGTCGAAACTGAATCCGTGTAAAGTGAATAACATATTATCATACCAGGCGTGATTAAAATGAGAAGAAACTATGTAAAAGAATATTTAATCTCAATGAGTAATTCTTTTGGGAAATTACGAATTTCTCTCCATTTTCATTTATTGGACGGGATAATTTTTGTTTTATAGTTTTGTATCTATTTGTTTGACTAAAGCTGAGTTTTCTCTCTAAGCTACACTCACATGTATCCACCCACCTACTGAGCTCTTTATCCGCACAGTCTAAACTGATCTCTTAAGCCACTCCCCGCCCTGAGCCCACTCCTTCTTCCCTCCAAGGTGGTCACGTCACCCATGCTGTCATCCGAGTGAGAAGACTGACGACCACTCTGTGCTCTTTTGTCACCCTCCTTCCCCACGCCCAGGGAGTCGCCAACCGTTCTTCCTTCTCGAAACATCTCGAGCCCCACCTCTCTCCTTTCCCTTGCCCTGCCTGTGGTCCGGACCCTCTGATCTCTCCCCTGAACGGTCCCGAAGGCTTCTGGACTCATCTCTCTCCTTCCAGCCATGCTCCTTCAAATTGATTTTTCTTCCAGTTGCCAGAGTAAACCCCACCCATCTGACTCTGCACCGAAAATCACCTCCTGGAGGAGAGAGTCCAAACTCTCTGTTTGACTGACACCTTCCGAAGGCTGGCCCCTTCCCCTCTCTTTAGCCCGACTGCCAGCCAGTGCACCCATCTGCAGCCTTCCTGCACTCTGCAGCAATGGCCGACAGCTCAGATCCAGCTCCCTGCATCCCATTTTCCCATCCCCCCTAACCCCGCCTCAGACATGACACTCCCTGCTCCTAACGCCTCTGTGCCTTGGAACAAACTGATTGCTCTCCTGGGATGTCCCTCCCATTGCTCATGGAAAAGCCCTTCTCTCTCACTCTCGAAAACTCTACTTAGCTGTTTACCTCCTTGAGAGCCGCCCCACCTCCTTCCCTGTCATGACTTCATCGCTTTCTCTCCTACTGCTGAAACTTGATTCTGCTTCTATTGCTGCGTGGATTATCGTGGACTGCATGCATGTCTACCTGATGATCAGTAAGTTCTTCGACGAATAGGAACCATTTATTTATAATTCGTGCAGTCAGTACATTTAGTTGGACATGTGAACACATACAGGCTCTATATGAGGTATTGGGGCTACAGTGGAAGACTATAAACAGAGTCCTTGACCTTCGAGAGCTTATTAGGAAGATGGACAATCAGCAAATATCACCAGATATGAGAAGTGTGGGATGGTAGTACAGGCTTTGGGCATATCTATGTCCTGGGAAATACAGCTTCTACTGGAAGTGACAGCCAGTTAAGACTTGAAAAAACGTTTAAAAACGTGAAGGGAAGAGAGGAGGAGAGGCTTAGGCTGAGAGCTGCCTGGCACCAGTAGATCTGAAGAACAGAAAAGTTCCCACAGAACAGAATCTCGACCCTAGAAAGGCTGGTGAAAAAGGGGACAGGGAGTGGTGAGAGACCAGCTGCAGAACGCAGAGGCCTTGTGCAGGCCTTGTGCACAGACTGGACTCCGCGCCATGGGACCCACTGAAGGGTTGATGCAGGCGACCGCCTCAATGCAAATAGTTTCCAACGATTGTTCTGGGAGCTACACGTACCACTCATTGCTCTACCTGCCTGCAGCTCATTATGATGATTATGATGCACAATATAGGGGCTCAATAGACACTTGGTGCACTGGGCTGAGTTGAAAGAGCATTTACACTCGCGCCGGAACCATGGTGGAAGTGGATAAAGGAGAGAGAAAGGTAGGACTAAAACCTTGAGTTTCTCCTATTCAATGAGCTTTGTGACAGGCGGGGGTCTTCAGGAAGCCATGTGAGAATGCGGGGTTTGTAGCACACCTGTGATGAGCCGGGATATGCAAGATGCCGTGACGGACTGGGGATCTGCAGGACACCCTGTGATGAGCTGGGGGTCTGCTGTGCTAACTTGAGTAGCAATGACTGGGCAGAAGCACTTGATTTTGACAACCAGCTGAAAGTCAGAGCCAAAGCAAGGCCATTTGCTTCCTCACAGCCTCAAAGCAATAAATTACGTTTAAAGAATGCAGCCTTGTGTAATTACCTTTGTATTAGGTTACCTCCCTGAGCCTTTCTCTCTCTCTCTCCCCAGACTTTCGAAGGCACCCTTCGATTCCATCTCAAGACTCACACTTCTCTCTTCTGTATTTAAACACTCCCTCCCCACTGGATCCTTGCCATTGGTTTTTAAATACATTCATGTCTTGCCCATTAAAACAAACAAACCACGAACAAACAACACAATACAATTCTTTCTTTCACCCTCTCATTCCCTGTAGCTACTGCCCCATTTCCGTCCTCCCTATCACAGCCCAAATCTCCAAGAACTATGAATCCACGGCCTCCATGGCCTCGCCTCCCACTCACTCCCTGGTCCACTCCTGTGCATCTTCTGGGTCCAACCCACGAACGTGTCTAGGTTCTCATCTTATCTGACTTTTCAGTAGCATCTAGAGACCACACTCGGCATTTCATCAATCCTGCCCTTTGGCTCTGTGACACCATGTCCTCCTGGATTTCTCCTGTTTGTCTGCTCTTTCTCTTTCGTCACCTGGGCTGGTTTCCCTGCTCCTGCGCTGTCCTTATGTGTTAGTGAGGCCTCAGCACCCGGTCCTTGGTTGTGACCCTCTCTTCACTTTGATCTCTCCTCTCTCGTGTCACACACCACCCATCGCTTCCTTACTAGGAAACGTGAATCACTTATTTAAATCCCCAGCCCAGACCTTTCCTCTGAACTCCATATATCTAACTACCTCCTTGATGACTCCTCCTGATGTGGCAAATAAACCTTAAACTCCGTAAGACCCAAACTGAATTCAGACTTTTATCCAAACACCATCTCCCAACGAAAGTCACAGCCCAAACCTCTTTCGATATTTCCATCCACAGCCCCACCGCTCACTTCCTTATTCAAACCTAAGCCTCATCTTTGCACGTCTTTCTTCCTCATTCCCCATGTCGACATTTAACCTATTTTAAGTGTTCCAATAGCCTCCCATTTCCCAGAGTGCGCAGTGAAATCTTTGGTCGAACCTGCATTGCTTGGGCTCCGCTGGCTTCTCTGACTTCAACTCAAAGCCTCTTGCTCGGGACTGCTGTGTTCAGCCATTCTGTCCATTTTTATGATCCGCACATGTGATATTTGCTGTTCCCTTCTCCTGGAGCGTTCTCCTCACACCCCTCACCAAACTCTTTTCCTAATTAATTTCTATTTATTGGTTAGGTCCTAGCTCATGTCACTTCCTCAAGAAAGCTCCCTTTGACCACCCAGAGAAGGAAATTTCCTCCTATTAAATGTTTTTATAGAACCATCAACCTCTTAACGAAATACTCACCACTGTCATAATATCACATTTACTTACTTGCGTGACTGAAAAGTTAATGAATTAGGGAAATTGCCTATTTTTTTCTCTCTGTACATCATTGTGTGACCAATACTAAGGGCTCGGTAAGTGTGTGATAAGTGAGTGAGTGAATGAATGAATGAATGAATGAGTAAATAAATGAATGGAAATATAAATGAGCAATTTACCTCTGAGGGTTGATACTGACTGGAAATGAGCAAGGGAGAATTTTTTAAGGTCTTTTAGGATTAATTAAAGTGATAATTACACAAGTATGTACATATATAAAATTTGAATTGATGTACACTTCTGGCCAAGATAAAGTAACTGACATTGGACATGTAAAGAGGTAGAAAAATATACAAAACAATGGAGACCCTAAAAAACAATTCAGACATTGGACAGCAGGTCAAGAAGGGAAACCAATGCAGCAAACCCTATGATTGTCCTCATTTTCTTTCTAAAGGCACTTTCTGGACATGGGGAAAGAAATCCAAGGAAAGCATGGCAAGCTTGCTGAGCTTAGGAGGCAGAAATCAGAGTTTGGGAAAGCCAAGGGAGCTATAATTGTACAGCAAATGTGTGCATTAGCTTAAGTCCAAGGCTAAGTTCTAAGCTCTGCATGCATAAAGTGAAATTCTATAAGGCTGGTACCCCACCAAAAAAAAAAAAATCCAAATGCCCAAAAACCAAAACAAAAAACTGCCATGAAGATGTAAGAAGAAAAATTCCCAGAGTTCACATAGTCTGGATTTTTGACAAAATCCAGACAAAAAATTATAATGTCACAATGTGCAGCATCCAATCAAAAGTGACCCATGCCCAGGAGGAACAATCAGTGAATAGAAACAGATCCAGTGTAATTGAGGTTATAGAATTAACAGGCAAGAACTTTAAAACAGCTACTTAAAATATGGTTCAATAAGGAAAACATTCATATAATGTGAGAAAGAGCAAAACGATGAAAAAGTATCAAATTGAAGTTTTAGAGATGAAAAATTCAGTATCCATAATCAAAAACTCACCGACTAGGCTTAATGAAAAATTTACAGTATAGAAGAAAAGATCGATAAGCTTGAAAACACAGCAATACGAACTGAAGAGAGCAAACTGGGAAAAGAAATAACTGAGCCCCAGGGGCCTGTGAGACAAAAATCAAGTAGTCTAACATATGTGCAGTTGGAGTTCTAGGCAAAAAGGGGGTCGGGGAGAACAGAAAAAAATTTGAAGAAATAGGGGACAGGAATATTTGTTCATTTATTCTATGTGAACTATATCGAAATAAAAAATACTAAATGCAATAAAATTAAATGAATGTGGCCCTGCCATTTCGGTCACATATGGGTGTCAGTCTGCCTAGACTGCCCTCCTCACCCTCCCCACCTGACAAATTCCTTTCCATCCTTCCAGCTCCAGTTCTAAGTCACCCATTCCAGAGCCTTCCTGGATCCCTCAGAAAGTCTGACCGTCCCTGGGGTAGGTCACATCTGGAGCAAATCATTGCATTTTACCTTCTTATGTGTCCTCTCCCTGATTAGATAGTCTGGACCTTGTGTGGCTTTCCTCCAGGGCAGGGACTATGATCAGCGAGTGATGGGCGAGAGGAGGAAGGATAAAGGGGAATATAAAGATGCAGGAGAGTGGGAGGCAGCGGGGGAGTAGTCGGAACCCAAGGGACAGGTTCTGTTGACTCATCCACCCCCAGAGACTTTTGTAAAGGCCGGTTGGCAATCTGAAGGAGTATGGGGGTTTCCAAGGTTGGTTAATCATCAGGAGAACAGGCGATCTCATTGAAATGCAGATTCTCAGGCCGCACTAAGAACTTTCTAGGAAAAGACGAGAAGACTCGGGAGCGAAGGGAGCTGAGTCTTCCTCCCCCCGCAATCTCTGCCTTTGCCCCAGAGAGAAGCTCACCGAGATGACCTCAGCTCAGGGCTCCTCAGTTCCTGGGACCTCAGGGCCTCCTAGAAAGCCAAGGCCTGTTTCTCCTCAAAGTCATGAGACCAACCCCACTGGGGCAGCAACAAAGCACGCGCAGTTTCCACGAGCCCATCCAGCCACATGGAGCCTTACGCCGTCCACGCTCCTCCATGGAGCCTCTCCGGCCATGCCCGGCCCTCTCCAGACTCTTTCTTCCCTGGCTATGAATCTTTTGCCTACCTCACACATCTTTATGCTTTATTCTGTTTCTGGTGTATGGAGATCTTCATATCACTTATTTAAATCTGGCTACATCTTCATACTTCATACTTCATATTTAAAATTTTCACCTATATTTGCTGTTAACTGTGAAGCAGATTGGGTGCCTCAAGGCTGGACTTGCAATATCATCTTAACCAGAAGCCTCCCCACGGGGACCCAATGACACCTCCTGGGGACACGCACACCTGCTTCCAGGGGACTGCTCCTCAGAGCTCCCCGCCATCTCTTTTGCTGTGTCATTTTCATTTCTTAGCCTGCCTGGCGTGTTCACATGACTTTTAGGAATCTGGGCCAAGCAGGGGGTGCAGATAGGAATCTGAGCCAAACTTAGGAACTAGCGGGGTAGAGGCCCTGAGCAGTTTTGTCTGACTATTCGTTTGTTTCCAGTTTGCTCTTGGCAAGGGGCCGCGCTTTCAACATTACAGGACACCTGGGCTTCCTGCTCCAAGTGGGATCTGCAGTTGGAGGGCTCCTGTCCCCAGCCTAGTCCAAGAATCTCTGATTCCTTTGTTCACTCACATCAAACCGAGAGAAACAAGAGCCAGAAGGCTCCTTGTGTTGAGAGGAAAAGCAGCTTTCACAGAAACACACCTAGAAGATGTCCCTCCCCTCCCCCAACGGCATCACTAGAGATGGGTGCCTACCTGGCGCACAGTAGGTTCACATGCATGACATCATTTAATCCCCCTATACTGAGAGATGGATGTGATGATCCATCCCCACTTTATAGAGAGGAGAGGCTAAGAACTGGGTTCGATTAAATGCTTTGCCTGATGTCACAAACCAAACACAGGGCAGAGCTGGGATTTGAACTTCATCCCGTCTGACTCTAGGGCCTCCAGCCAACTTCCAGCCTCTTGAAGCCCCCATCAAATGAAAAGCGACTCAATGCAACTCAATATCTTGGGTGTGAGCCTGGAACAGACAAAAAGTATTAGCGAGGAAAATGTTGAAATCCAAATGACGTTCGGTTCACAGTCACGCACCTGCATTAGCTTTGGAGTTATGACAAATGTCTCGTGCTTATATAAAATGTTAACAGTGGAGAAACTCGGCGAAGGAGATGCGGAAGGACTGTACTGTCTTCAAGTTGCCTGCCGATCTAAAATTATCCCCAAATTTAAAATTTTATTTAAAAAGAGCAGCAGAAGAAAGAAAGGCCAATTTTAAGGCACATAAGTCACGTGCCTGTTTCCGCCCTGGCCTAAAACCCCGAGAGTCAAGGCCGTGACTTCCCTGGGCTCATAGGCTAAACCATCTCAGGTACTTCCTGACCATGACACGCAACTATATAGTGGCAAATCCTGCCTTTTCTGGTTCTTGCCTGATTTCCTCAAGGAGAATGTCTGGGCCTGGTGCCAGCAGCCGTTACAGACATTGTGCGCCTGCTAACTGTCCTTCTGAACTAAGTAGAACAGACCTCAGGCTGGGGGCTGCAGCAGGCAACAGTCTTGGTGGAATTTATGTATTTTTACAGTTAATTTCTATTTGTGGCAAGATTTTGGGGTTTTTATATATGATTTTGATATTAATTTTTCAGTTTAAAAAGTTCTTTTTTAAAAAATTGCGTTAAAGATCAACCTTGAGTAAATAATAGTACAAAAGAGATGAGGATTCAGCCACCGTCATAAAAGTAGTTCAGGAATGAATGAAATTTGGGAAAATGGAAATGGAGAGCATGTTTCCCAAAGAGAAAGGGTGCCTTGGCCTTGAATTCTTATTGTCACACCTGAGCATTGACAGGGTGACCTAGTCTTTCCAGGCTGGACCTGGATGGATGGAAGGAAGCTGCCCATGGAGTCCCGAGTTCTCGCCTGGCATTTCCACGCCTGTTATGCTGCCTGGCACATAGTAGATGCTCAGTAAATACCTGTGAATTAAATGAATGCATTTACTTATGAAAATGGGGATGAAACTTCGGCACCAGTTCTAACGTTTCCACTATGAGCACCAAGGTCTCGTCGAGGATAAAAAGGCGGCCCCATCATTGCACAAGCCACATCGTTAGCCTACGGTAAAGCAGGGCTGGGAACTAGGACATCCTGTCTGGGATTACCCTTGCCAGCGAAGCAGGCTGTCACTTCCGGCTTGTGCCCATGTGGATGACCTCAGCCTGGACAAACGGGAAACTGGCCTCCTGGCACCCTGCGTGTGCTCGGAAAGCCACATGCTCGGAAGCTGCACAAAGGCTGTCTGTATTTCATGAGAAGTCAAGCTGGATCACCTCAAGGGGGCCTTTGAACCTGGGGTTCCTGACGCTGATCATCAAGTTCATCCGTGCACGGGCATCTCCTCAATCAGGAGGCTCCAGAGGCTGATTATGCAACAGAGACCGTGGAGAGAAGAATCACAAAATCTACTATCTCAGCGATGAGTGTCCCTTTCCCAATGAGACCGACCTGACCACCACAAGGACCACCAGTACCTCTAATCACCCGCACCTGCCCTACTTAATGTTCTTATTTATTTATTACCCCTCCTGTTTGTTGTCTGCCCGGAACAGCCACAAAAGTAAGGAGCTTTGTGTATTTTTTCACTGATGTATCTCAAATCCCTAGAACAGTTCTTGGCATAGTTCTTGGACACTCAGAAATGCTGGCTGGCTGGCTGGGTGGACAGATGTCCCCAAGTCCCAGCTCAGTGGCTTCCTGGCTATGGAAGCCTCAGTTTTCTCGTCGATCAAATGGAATGGTCGAACTAACTGGAAGGACTGGGACATCAGGGTGTTGGTGAAGTCACCTGTGCAGTGCTAGGCTCTGCAAGACATTAGGTAAGTGCCAGTTACATCAAAGTCAAAATCCATTCATTCATTCATCCGGTCAGTCAGGCTACTAACAGGTGGCCTGGGAAGGTTCTTAGAAGAAGGATGAGTAACACCTGAGAGGAACTGGTGGGAGCGGGAGAGAATGGGGAACAGGGAGAGCATCCGGGCAGGGCGGGGAGGTGGCAGTGTGTTTTGCAGACTCGCGTGAAGAAGCAGGCCCACGGCCGGGTCTCCCAGAGGAGGGCAGGGCTCTGGAGGGGGCCGGCTGTGTCCGGAACACGGGCGATCACTGTGGCAGTCTTTCTTCTCAGCAAACACACCCTCCACGACATGCACTAGCCTGGGCGCTGGGGACACAGGAAACCCCGTCTGCAGCCAGGAGACACTTACAACACACGAGTTTGCCTGTGTCGCCCTCCAACTAAACACCTGCAATGGCTCCTCATAGCCCGGCAAAGACTGGCATTTTCCCTGTGGCCCGCGAGTCCCCAGCCTCACCGCTTCGCCACCTTATTTTCTTGCTCTGGCAATGTCGATCTTATTTCAGTCCTTGCCCGCGCCACCGCCCACCCCAGGGCCTTTGTACGTGCTGCTCCTTGGTAGTCTCCTTGCGTTCCCTGCCAACTCGTTCCCCCTCTTTTGTTTTTTTCCAGATAGAATTTAATTCTGTAGTGAAGAATGAAAATAAGGCTGTGAAGTAGGAAGTCAATAGAAAAATATTTAAGATGTACAATTGTCGGTTTTAGAGTAAAGTTAGTTAAAAGAAGACGAATAAAGCACTAAAGCTTATGCTCAATTTCTATGTGAAAGACCAACCAGTATTTTATACATTATTAACTACACTGGGAAAAACACATGCGTATACAGTTTTAATTAATAGTTGTACTTCAAAAACAGATATGCTCCCAGCCTTCAGAGCTCTCAATTTTCACATCCCGAAGCCTTGCCCGAGCTCCTACCCTGGGTCAGACCCTCCTGTTACATCTCTCAGAGCACAGGACAATCATCCTTCATTGCGCTCATCGTGTGTGTGGTTACTCTATTCACGGCTGATTCTCCCGCCCGATGTTAACTCCGTGAGGGGAGTTGCCGGGTCTGTTCATATCAGCAGTTAGTTGGGGAACGCTGCCCCGTAAGTCATTGTGTAATACAGGATCGATTGCAGCCCACATGGGGGTGAAGAGAAAATTCAGACCCAGGAGCCATCACGATGCATGGACATGAATCCTTTATTGAAGGTTGCTTGGAAGATGCTGGAAAGGTAGAGATTTCATAGAGGTCATAACGGGCTGGGTATTAAAGGATGGGTAGGAGCTCGTTAGGCAAAAGGCAAGCATTCTGGGTAAAGGCAAAGGCAAATGCCGGGAACGCGGCTTTTAGAAAGCAGCTGGCCATCTCAGGGTGATAAAAAGGGCATGCCAGTGGCTCTGCTGAACGCCTACTGTGTGCCAGGCGTGGCTTCTCTGCCATCTCACGTAGCTCTCGGCTCCTCGGCCCCATGAGGGAGACATTATTACCCCCTCTCAATGAATGAGGGAGGGGCTGAGGCTCGGAAGGGCTAAACGACGGGCTCGTCACCCCGCTTCCAAGTGGCTCACCTGACTGTCCCACGTCCCCAGTGGTGTATGTTGCAGACCCGCAATAGCTCCTGAGGGTTTCTGCGTTTGTCTGGTGTCGTCCCCCCCGTACCTGCTCAGGCTGGTGCCGGGGGATGGAGATGGTCAGCAAAGCACTGTGCGGGGGCTCCCAGCCTTTTGTCCCATATCTGGGTCCCTGGTGCAGGGTCTCAAGCTTCTCCCCTTCCCGTCTTCTCGAAGAGGGGCTGCCTACTCTGATGTTCCCTGATCTTAGCTCTTACCACCGAAACCAGCCCAGTCCCTCCCCATGTTGCCTTCCCCGCCAGCTTGTGGGTGGTTCGGGTCCCCAGGGCCCTGCGGGTGTCCAGGACAGAGAGGAGATGCTTGCTGAATATATCACGTGCCAAAGTGAGCTGGGTGGCAATCTACCTTCGAGAGGAGCTGAGGAATGACTAGGCGGGGTCCCCGGCTCCATGTGGAACCCCTCCCTTCCTACCCCAAACCGTGAGGCCACAGGGAAGTCACTTCACCTCTCAGAGCCTCAGTTTCCACATCCATGCTGGAATTGAGAGCTCCTAGTGCTCTTAAGCTCAGTAGCCCCATAAATACTGATGCCCACTGGTGCCCACTAGCGGTCATAGGCAGACCCTGCAGGGCCGTGTTTTCTGGGATAGGTGCACGGACCCCGTTCTCTTTTCAGCAGAGCCTGCTACGGATTCAAACACCAGGCTCTGCTAACGGATTCAAAAGCCAGGCTCTGCTTTTTGTGCTCTGGAATCAGACGAAGCTGGCGTTAAATCCTAGCTGCAGCCACTCTAGGTTGCATCCTTCCGATGCTGGACCAGGCCCACCCCTGTTTTGCCACTTGCCTGGATGGCTGGCTGAGCCCAGAGCTTCTATGTGGAGCTCACATGTCAAAGACCCAAGGCTGAGGGCTCACAAAAGTGAGCTAACTTTTCTAAAGCAGTGTGCTAGCTTTCTTAGAGCCCCAGAGGCAAATATCATGGTCCTTATCTAGAAATACTGAAAGAGAGGCTCAGGGAAAATATGTGGCTTTCCCAAAGACACTTTGTCACTAAGATTTGAACCCAAGTCTCTCTCTGAAGTGCGGGTACTTGCTTTGGATCACAGCTTCCTCAAATTACCCACCAAGAGTCAGCAGACCTGCGAGAATGTTTATTAAATCACGCAACTCCTCTGCCTGCCAAGGGGAGAGAAATCACTGGCAGACAAGCGGGCATGGGGGGCGGAGTGTCTAATCTCAGCATTTAAATGGGTGGGGAGAGGGCTAAGCACAGAAGCCCTGAGAGCCAGCGTGCTCTCGTTTGGTCTCGGGGGCACACGACGACGACAACGTGGTATTAGAATGTCCCAGTGGTCTCTGTCCCAGGGAGATGAAATGTTCCCAACCCCAGGCCACGGTCAAGGTCTGCGGCAAACGGGAATCCTCCTTATGTCCCAGCAGGGTCAGCAATCCTTCCTATGAAGAGGATGGTCGACGTGATGTTCTCTGTAATCGCCAGCAGGAAGGGTTTGTTCAGCTTGAGGGTTAATGGCCTCTCCATGGGCAGCGTCTGCATTCCAGAGCCCGCGGCCCCCTCTGTGCCCTTCTCGTCCATCTTCAGCTTAGCCTTGTGCACTGCCTGTGGGAGCCAAGAGCAAGGTCACTGCTTGCCAGGCCACTCAGAGACCATGTGTGAGCCGAGGACAGTGAGAGGCTCAGAGAGGGAGAGTGTCAGCCAAAGTTGCCCAGCACAGCAGTAGCTTAGCTGGTGCCAGCCTCCGCAGGGCTGCCGCTGTCATCTGTCATCACTGAGAAGCAGATGCAGCCTGAAAGAGATAATGATGCTCAGGGAGCATCAGCTATGCAGGATGGAGTGGGGTTTGCTATCTCGTGAGGAATTACAGGGAGGCGTGGAAGTGGTGGCAGCATCTTGCCCCGAGGCCTCCGGCCTCCTCCACACTCCTTTTATCTGCCTGGTGGGTGGTTGGCAGGTGGTTAAGAGGGAGCCAGATTCCAGGGCAGCTGTTGGAGATGACGTGGACCCCGCACCCGCCCTGACACCGTCAGCATTTCTGAGTGGGTGATTGGCACTGGGGAATCGATGGGCTTCTGTGAAATACTGACACATTCCATTCCATTCTTCAAAATCCTAACAACTTTCCAGCAGGCCAGTAGCCATCGCTCACATCTAGAATCCCAGCTATCAGCACACTTACTTGCAGAAGGAGACAAACCATTGAACTCAGTAAAGGCCTACAGAAAAGAGGTGGCTGACATTGAATGTTGATAGGAAGTCTGTGGCAGGAAAACTTAAAAGCGAGAAAATTCTATTAACTGTATGTCTTTCTCTTGCAAACTGGGAAATAAATCTGATTCAATGTTGACCGTTCGCTCAGCTTGGCAATGTGGATCCCTCCCACGTGGGCCTGACCATCACACTCGGCGCCAGACGGCCCCCACCACCCACTACTTGGCTGTGCTGCTCCCCCACTGGATGATTCTCCCAACACCCAACTCTGCTGGTTGAAATCTTTCCCACCTCAACACCCTTTTCACTGAAAAAGAGGGTTGCCAGATAAAATATGTGATGCCCAGTTACATATGGATTCAAATAAACAATGTATTTTTTTTAGTGTAACTATATCCCATGAAATTTTTGAGACATACTTATACGAAAAAAAAAAGAATCATTGCTGTTCTGAAATTTGAATTTAACTGGATGTGCTGTATTATATCTGTTAAATCTGGGGACCCTATCCCAACTTTCCCCCAACAGGCAGGTGCTCAGGGACACTACAGGCCCTTTGCTTGCTCATCTCTTGACCACATAGGCCATCTTTATGACTTACTCCTAACAGGCAGTGAGGCCTTTGAGAGAGAGTCTGAGTCAGACATAGACCCGTTCTAGACCTGATGAATGTTCCGACCTTGGTCGATTGTTTGTTGCACTGAATCGACTTCCAAAACAGCACCAAGAGGTTGGTTCCAGTTTTAAGGACTGAAAATATGAGGCCTGGGAAGGTTCGTGATTCACTTCGGATCACACGGCTGGTAGGCGCTTGGCCTGACTGGTGGGTGGAATTCTGGCTCGTACGGCTCCTGTGACAGCCGCTCTGGCCCGGGGCTGTGCGAAGGCTCCCTTTGCTGGCCAGGGCAGCGCCAAGGCCAGGCAGGCTTACCTGTCCCACTTTGAGGCTTTGATGAGGGACAATCCTGCTAAGATCGCCATGCTCCTCAAAGATTTTGATGATACCCAGGTGGGAGAGTGTCTTCTTCAGGTCGTAAGTACCAGTGATGGAGAACCTGGGCAAGGACACATCTACAACCCTGGGGAGTGAGACGTGACACAGGTGAGCAGACAGGTTTCCCCCTTTTCCAGGGCAGGCTCTGGGACTGACAGTGAACGAGGCACTTTCAGGCCTCATAGGCATCCCTTGGGCTGGGTACCCTAATTGTCCTCATTGGATAGAAAAGGAAACCGAAGCGTAGAGAAGTGAAACAACTTTCCCCAGATGCAGCCGAAAGGTGACTGAGGCGGTCTGCTTCAAGGTATGTAACGGCAAAGGGGAGCAGATAAAGGAGCAATAATGGGGAAGGCGGGGTCAGGAGAAGATTGTTTTATGATGGGAGAAATAACAGCAGCTGCGTATCTCATCCGATACGCAGCTGCTGTTATTTCAGGAGAGAGCGAACACATCTGTTGATGTGGGGAAGGAAAGACAGTCGCTAGGGTGATATTCTTGACAATGAGGGAGGTAGGGTCCAGTGCCTGGGGAGAGTGGCTTTAGTTCATGCTTAAGTGGGGAAGCAGAAAACGTGGGTCTGATACCGTAAGGCGGCTACATATCACAATGACTAAGTAAAGATGCGATGCGGTACCCAGGCCGGGAGTGGACCCTTAAAATTTTAAATGGGAAAATGGCTATTTCAGAGTCCCTAACGATGAGTTTTCTGTTTGCCTTTGGGAAAACTGAGCCTTTCCTCTGGGGAATCCACCACGGCAGGCTTCTAGTTATCCAAATACAAAGCAGGAGTGTCTTCTCTGCAGAGTCCAGGCTCAAGCCATCCATAACTCCCAAGTCTGCCGGGCACGTGTGGGCTGGGGTGTGTCTTTAAGGTGTGTGTCTGCTGCCTTGGTCACTTCTCCTGGGGAAAGGGTGAGTTTTCTCTTCCTGTCCTAGGCCTTCCGGCCTGGAGAGGGGCATAAAGAACACATGGGAAGAGTTCATCCCCCTGCCCTCCCCCATTAAGGACCAGTGGGATGGTCTAGACTTGACGTTGTCCTCCAGACTGCACGAGCTCAGAAGGTCGGAACATTGGCTCATTGTGGTCTGAGAAAATGCAGTTTCCCCACTGGGAACCATGGACAAGAGTATTTCCTGCAAGAGGATATGAGGTTTCCCATGAAGGGGTGGACATCACTGCTGTCAGTCATCCTGGGGCCAAAGCAACCGCGGAGGCAGGACCTTGTCTGCAGTGACGAGAACTATCCTCTCCATGGCGCCCCCAGCCGGGAGGCCCGGCCTGACGCACGACATGCTGGGGGAGTCGTACAAGGTGTGGGAGGCAGACCGGGAGTTCGCTAGGAGGAGACTCTGGAAGACCTCCAGTACGGCCTGTGCTAGCCTGCAAGAAATCTCACAGGGCCTATCCTTCACTTGGGTAAGGAGCAAAGGGAGGAGTGCAGGTCATCTCCTAAAACCAGAGAGAGGATGACAGTCCTTCAGGAATATTTGTGTGTGGTTGGCGGTACCCTCGTGGTGGTCTCGACTGCAGAGGGGCTTGGCGAGGGGCACATGAAGCACCATTGCCAGCGCCAGAGCTGCAGCCTTGTGGGAAACGGTCAGAAATAACTTGGAGATAGAGACAGGTAAGAGCTCGGTGCATGTGGGATCGAAGAAGTAAAGAGAGTGGGAGGAAAGGGAGCAGGAAGAAGCTGCTTATACCAGGCGCCCTCCTTACCTGCGCGTGATTAATTTTTTCCATCTGTCAAAAGTGTTCAATCCCAAGGCCTCCTCCACTTGCTTCATTTTGCCCTCATCGGGAAGAATGAAGATGGCCGTCATGTTGTTTTGGTAGGGCATCTCCAGGACAGTGCAGGAGAGCTGGTCATCATGGCCGATGGAATATATGCCCCCACGAAACATCATGGGCACCTTCACGGGCTTGTTTCCATCCAGAATGAAATCTTTCTCTTTAGTTGCTTTTGGATCAAATTCATGTTGCCATTTGGCTTAAGATTGAAGAAGGACAAAGCGACGTGAGTGTCCTAACCACCACTCTGGGTCTGATGTGAGTGAAAATGCTCAACTCTATTCTAAGTCAGCCCTCGAGATGCCACTCTCACGTGGGACTAAGGGAAAAAATGAAACAGGCTGCCCTTGGGAGCCTGCTGGAGAGCAGCGAACTCCCGAGGCTGGGTGTTTGGACCCCTCTTTTTCTATCCTGAAGACTCTTTGATGCCACTGGGCATAAACTCAGACCTGGGTCTTTTCACACTCACTACCTTCAGAGCCCCCAGTATAGGATTCTGAGGGTGAAGTCCCTGAGTTCAAATTCTAGCTTTACTGTTTTAGAAGGATAACTTTGGGCAAGAGTCTTAATCTCCCTGGGCTTCAGTGTCCTCATTTGCAGAAGGGGGATATTGATGGGCACCTCACTGGGCTGCTGTGAGACTGGGAAAAGCGAGCACAGCCTCATGACTGTGTCTAGTGAGTGCTGAATAGATGCTAGTCATCATCGGCATACTTGTTGCCATCATTCTTGTTCCAATCCAGGAGAGGTAAGGACTTTGAGAAATTCCAGATTCTCCTTTCTCTCTCTGCTTTGGAAAGACTGAGATTTCAGTCTAACTATTATCACTCTTTTTGTTTTCTCATACTGCCATCATTCTTTTTGCAAATTTTAGGAGAGCTGAACTTCCATAATCAGCACTGTGTTGCTGACAGCTCAGCAGTAATCTCGCCTGGCCTGAGGGCCGTTGGCCTCTGATGCTCCCCTATGTTGGTCAACCTTTGTGTACGCGTGCGGTGTGTGAGTCGATGTGTATAGTGTGGGGGACGGTGCTCGGGTTTGGGAATACTCTTCCACCTTCTTTTTCGGTCTCCCACCCTCACACTGGCAATCTACAAGGTCTGATAGGAGACCGAGGCCCCCCACTAAAGTGATCATCATCGCCCTCATCAACAATATCACCATCCTGGGCATCTACGTGAAGCGAGGGAAGGCGCACAGCCCTTGCGCCAAAAGAAGTGGGTTTTAGTCCTGAGTTTCATTGACTGGCTTTGTAAGCGACTGGCTTTGTTCCTCTGAATTTCACTTTCCTCATCTAAGAAATGAGGAGAAGGCTGTCACTGTAACTGTCTATAGCTGACGTTGTGTGAGTATAATCGGTAACAAGGAAAATGCACATATGGAGAGTAATTTACACTTCACGAAGTTCGTTTTGCATATATTTTCACTTTGAATCCCAACAACTGCTCTATGAGTTATATATCAAGGTACTCATTTTGCAGATAGAAAAAGTGAGGCTCTGAGAGATTACTTATGAATTTGAGGTCCCAGAGCAAGCAAGTGGCCAACCCAGGTTTTTAATCCAAGTCTCCAGGTCACACTATCTTTCCTATGCCAACACATCCTTTTCCAAGCCTTACCTCGAAAGAAAATACAGTTTATGAGGACCATCACCGTGCCAGGATCTATATTATTGATCAGGTTGTTAATTTTCCCCCGGGTTTTCTGACTGATATAGTCATTGATTTGCTTCTCCGTATTTTCTAAGTTTTGGAAGTTGGTGGGGACAGTGTCTGCATCGTACAGGTTCTTGGCCTCTGTGAGAAATTTCTTCTCTGGTTGCAGCCTCTGGTCGATGAACAAGGTATTCCCAAGGCTCAGCTCGAGATTCTGGTTCCCCTGGTTCAGCCTCTGGATGAGGTAATGGAAGCCCTCATGGAGGTCTTTCTCCGGCACATTCTTGAAGTTGAGGCTGTGTTTGATCTCTGCCAGTGTGGAGTCCTCGGCACCCAGACATAGCATGGAGAAAGCCGTAGAAATGCTCAGCGGGGAGAAGAAGATGTTCTTGCTGTGGCCGGTGGAGGCCAGCTTCTTGTACAGCTTGAAGCCAAAGTCTGCATTCCGCCTTGCAAGCTCCTGGGCTGTGTTCCTGCCCTTCCTCTCTTGGGGCTGGCTCAGAGCTCCATGATCCTTTGGAGAAAAGTTGGGCTTCAGAAGACCTTCTACAGCGAGGAGGCCAGCCAGAACCAGGCCCAGGCCCAGTGTGCGGTTCATTTTCCTTGGAAATTGTCCTGTGGAGTAGTAGACTTGAGGTCAGTGGAAAACAACAACAACAACAACAACAACAACAACAACAACAACAACAACACAACAGCAGCAGCAGCAGCAAACCCATTGCTGCCATCTTCCCCACAAGCAAGACCAGATGAAAGAAGTAATACAGTGACCAGCATGTGCCACGCACAGTGGTTTATAAGTGTTTCGACGTCCATTTTAGCAGTTAACCTTTTCGATCACCCCGGGGACTAGAAATGATGGTCCCCATGTCATAAACGAGAGCCCGAGTATAGAAAACAGCTCTCATTTTTGTACCCATCTTCTCCATCTTATGGTGACAGAATTTCGAGTCCTTGGAGGAACTTCTCCCTCTACTCCACTGGACCACAATAAGAAAACCCCAGAGTGTGGGCATGTGACCCAGGCGAGGCCATGATATAATACTTCATCCCCTACCACACTGATGAGTAAAGAAATGAGAGTGTAATCAAAGTCAGATCAGCCAACTGTTTTCCCTGAGAACACGCCAGCCTCTTAACTCTGAGGCGTCCAGCTTAACGATGCAGCCCTAGAACCAAATGTGGCCGTGACTTCCACATGGAGAAGCAGAGAAGCGGAGAGAGAGAGAGAGAGAGAGAGAGAGAGAGAGAGACAGAAGACAGAGAGAGAGAGAGAGAGATGGGGAAAGATCGTTAGTGACATCCCTGGAGTCTCTGGATTGAGTTTGGCCTGAAGCCCCATCACCTCCATTTTCCCAAGTGATGAGCCAATAAATTTTCCTTTTAGGGTTGACTGGTTTGAGTTGGATTTCTTTCTTTGCAACCCAAAGAATCCTGACTAATTTGCAGAAATCAGGCCTTTGTTTAAGATCACATGGTCTATGAGTAGTGGGTGCGCAGCCCAGCAGAACCCAGGTCTCCAGCAAACCCACTTCCCTACACGCTACCCAGAGAGGAGAAGGCGGGGTGGAGAGGGAAAGCTAGTCCGCCTGGCTCTAGGCCTGTAGCTCTTTCATCGCCTCTCAGCTGTGGCATCTTCTGATGGGTCTGTGAGCTTTGGGGGAACACGAATTTCATTTTTTATTTTCCCTTAATCTCTAAACCCAATATTGCAAAGAGCCGCCCAAAGGATGGTCTTCCAAAAAGCTTGTTGATTTCTCTTGTTAGCCATGTTACTGTCAATGATTTTTATGCTAATTTATATGTCAAATAAAGGCCGATTTCTTTGCTCAGTCCTCTGTTATCACTTACTATGTTTTGTCCTATAATTTATATCTGTATGTATCTGTGTAATCTGTGGGACAGGGGATGGTCCGCAACAGTAAAGGTGATGCATGGCTGTCTTAGCGTAGGCTCCCAAGAAGCAGAGCCTGAAATGAGGATTCAGGTGTGTGTTCTATATTGAAGGAGTGCTCTTAGGAAGAGCTCCTTGGGAAGTGAGAGAGGCAGGGCAGGAAAAAAGGGAGCTGAGAAAGGATGCAGCCCCAGGTAGCATCCAGGCTTGGCCTGATCCACAGGTACACGGGTGTCCTGGAGCATGAAGCACATTGCAGCACTGAGCCCATGAAGCAACGGGACTGGCTTTCGGAGGGCATCAGTGGCTGCAGTCTGTCCCCAGGATGCAACTTCCGAGATCAGTTAGCTCCTGTCAGCCAACTACAGTTTTCTGGAGTGGAGGGGGCAGATGTGAGTTACTAGTAGCCAACCCTCACAGCACTATCAGCCTGGGGAAATGGGCCTGGCACCAGTAGGATTGACCGAAGCGAAGTCTCTAGTGCCTGACATGGAAGGGGTGCCTTCTTCTTGACTAAATGGAAGGGAAAATGAACACAAGCACCGGACCTGCACCTAGGAGCGCCCCATATCCCCAAGTCTGTTGTGCCCCTAAACCCTCTGTGCCAGGCACCATGGATGCAGCCATCACCAGAGCAAACACGGGTCTTTAAGGAGCTTGTGGTCTACAATATGAAAACTCTGGTGGAGGCGTGCCCTATCTTCCTGGCAGAATATTTTTGTTCCTTTGTTTTTTGGTTTTTGGTTTTTGGGTTTTTTTGAGTGCCTACCCCTCCCTCAGGCAGCCCATCTACCTCAAGGACAGGAGCTCCGTCCCCAGCATCAAAAGGGGTCCTGATTGGGACAGGGTTACCCCAACCTCCCTGCTCGTGACCGGCTCAGGAGCCGTGCCTAATCCATCAGTGCACGGCGAGGTTCTGTTCCGATGGTTGTTCAGGGAGGGGCACGTGACTTAAGTGATCCCATGAGGGTAAGTTGTGGGGCTCTTCGTTAGAATGTTGGAGTGCTACCCTCTCTCTTCCTCTGAGTGTCCTGGGCAGGAAGGCACAGATGCCAGAGACTGCCACGGCCATTTGCCCCATGAGGGAAGTAACTCTAGGATAAAGTCAGAATGCAGAGGATGCATACAGGGCTTTGCAGAGAAGTTGGAGCTGGGGCCTCAGGTCAAGCTGAGCCAGAGTCCACCCTCCCTCCAGACTTCCAGTGATGTGAGTGTGAGTTCCGTGGTCAGTTACTTGAAGCCCAGAGCATCCTAACGAATACAAGTCCATATGTATTTTTAAAAATCTAGGACTACCAAGCAGTCAAGAGTCCCTTCTCTGACCTCACGCCTCACTGCGGTGTGACAATGTGGCCGGGACTTCCGCTCTGAACCTAGGTGATAGCTAAGCACCTTCCACTCCTAGTGACACATTTTGTAATAAAAATTAAAAATAACTGGTGATGAACAAGGGTGCCTGAAATTAGATTACAGAAGAGAAGATTAGTAAAACTTCCTGGGGATGTTACTGAGGAAGGAAAACAGAAAATGCAATGAATTTACTCTCTCAGGTTAGCGGGCTGGACCGTGCACAAAGTCTGTCTGGATTAGTGATAGAAGCTTCCTGCATTCACAGGAGACAGCCACCCTGTGTGCACCATCTCCCAGTGCCTGGGACCTGGGACGTTCAGACACGTCCATCAGGGAGCTCAGAGAACGTTCTCAACAGTACATTTACCAGCCAGGTGAGGTGCAAAGCCATGGAGCTGAGGGTGGGTCAGGGCAATACAGGGCCAGAACCCACTAGGTGAGGGAACCTGCTGGCAGCTCCAGCCCAGAAAGATATTCTGGCCCCGAGAACTCACACATGGTTTTACAGTGATGCCCGGCCAGGGACTCCTGAAAATTGTTTCTGCCTCACCATGTTTTGGGAATACAAACTGATTATGGAACCAGAAGTCTGGATATTGATCTTCTCCTGCTTATGTGTTTGTTAGGCGGCATGGAACAAGCCTCTTTACCCTTCAGAACCTCAGCATCTTCATCTATTAAATAGAGGAGGTGTGACTCTTTGGGCTTCTCTCCATTAGATGCTGCTAATCAACTCACAGCTCCCACCCTTGGGACACAGTCTATACCCTGCCCGGTCTCAGCTTCCCCCCACCTCTCTAAGCCTGTGTCACATCGATCCCCATGGGCCTCTTACCCAGTCCCACCGAGTCTAGACAGCCTTGCCTTTCTATCCCCGAAACAGCCCACACTAGGCCCATTACTGGGCCTTTCTATCCGTCATCACAGGCCCTAAACTGACCCAAATTTGTCAGATGAGTGCCAGTTCCAGATGCCTGAATAGGCTAATTTTTGTTTATTCCATTAATTAAAATAGCTGAGGGACTGGTTATTTCCCAATAAATGGATAGACTGCCCAAGTTGAGCAATTCTGTTCTGGTTTTTATGAGAGAGAGAGAGAGAGAGAGTAGGAGAGAAGAGAGAGGCGGGGTGGCGGGGGAAAGGCCAGTTGTCGCACTAGATAATATAAGTAAACAAAATAAAGAAGAAAATGAACAAGACGGAAACTGAGGCTGGTGGGTTACACATGGGGCGGATGAAGCCAGCATCAGAACTGTAATTCTCCTCTGACCATCCCAGCCCCCAATTCCCCATTCATTTGGGAAAATAATTTCCTTCTCTTATGAACAGACAAAATAGCATGGGCCTGACTCATGAGTCGTTCATCCTAAAGACAGATCCAAACCAGGACTGAACCAGGGGCCCCCTGGACAAGGGCTCAGGTGCCTTGGGTCTGTGCACAAAGGCGTTGCTCGCGGGAGGGCTCATGGGCAGGCAGCTGGCCCGTTCTCACCTCCCACACCATCCTAATCAGCTTAGTAGTTGGGATCAGCCAATCCAAACAACGAAGGCATGGGAAAGTGAGAAGTGACGGCACATTTAACATTTAACTTTATGGAGTATTTTCACATTTGTTATCACCAGCAGTTTGGGAAAACAATACACCAACAAATAGACCACACGCCGGTTACAAAAGAAACTGTCAATGTGGGGTGGTTTGGAACCACTTACTTCAGAGGGCAGAGACCTCCCCAACCCACCCCAGGCCATCTCCCTTCGGACAGTTTGCTATGCCATCTCTCTTCCCTGGGACGGAAGTGACCACAAGAAGAAGCTTATGTGGTGTCCATCCTCAGGCCGATGAGACTAAACAGTTTAGGATGTTTTGGATGAGTCCCCATCCTCGGTGGCTTGAGCCAGCCAGAATGTCCCTTCTCACTGAGGGGCCTCTTCCTGCACTGGCCGGACACAAGTGTCCTGCCCTGAGGACTCCCAGGCCCTCTGAGACCCCAGCTTTCCTCCAGTCCTTTCCAGAGTTCCCCACAGAGTGCACAGGACTCAGGTAAGCTCAGTGCCCTCCCTTGGGATGTGAGGGCCCTTCCCGATGACGTGCTCCGGCCATTCAAAGACTGGCACCAAAGTGCAGGACTTGAGGGGACATCCCAGGTGTGTGTGTGGTCCGCCTATTTTAAGGGATCGATATTGTTTAGAAGTGATCGCTCTATTAGAAGTTATCATTTTTTAAAGCACATGACAAAGTGATGGCAAGGCATACCCCCCTCCCCTGGCGGAAGTTAGAGACCCATGAAGGAAATCTAATGACCACTGCAATATACTTTATCCTCCTTCCTGGTAAACAAAGAAGATGGAGCACAAGTCCATCACCTCTCCTTTCAATTTGCCCTGGAGACCTCTGCCTTCATTATTTTAAGAAATAGCTTGAGCCTTCACTATGCTCAAGGCACTGGGGCTCTGAGCGATGCCCAAGGGTCGGTCCACACTGATGCTGCTGACTGACTTGCAGACTCCTTTGGAACCCAAACATGGAGTTCTCTCCGGAGAATCAGCATCCCCAGACAGCCCCACAGACTTCTCCAAACCTTCAAGTACTTTCCAGCTCTTCGCCTGATCTGTTCTTCCTGCCTTCGGTGCTTCTTTCTAGGATGAAGGAATATGTGGGTTGGAAAGCTTGAGCAATCATCAACTTTGGGGCCACTCGTGCTATAAAGGAGAAACAGAGGCCCAGAGTGGACAAAGGAGCTGTCGGAGGTCAAAACATGCATTTTGATGGATCAGAATGGGAATCCAATTCCTTAAGGGGATTCCACAAAAATGCATGACATGGGTTTCTTGGTGTCACTTCCTCCATGAAACAGTAACTTGATGGATGCAGCCTCTATCCTCGGGGAGAGATAAAATACACAAACAGCTCACAGACAAGGCTGACTATAGCCAGACCACAGGCCATGGGCAGACCTGAGTTGGAGAGGTCTTCTTATCTCCTAAGACAATCCCATCCCCACACCCACTAAGGATTCTCCTCCAGAAAAGCATTGGAGGTAGAACTAATGAAAATTAGACATCCATGAAAATGAATCAGGGCCTCACTCTTCAAGAGAGGGGTTTCTCCGATTTGAAACTCCTCCAGAATTCTCTTCCAGAGCCCACCCTGGGACTGAGCTGTATCCTTTTGCATCTGAAGCAAACTTCACATGGAAGAGAAAGGAAGCATCTGTCTTTTTCAAAGCGAAGATACTCTACTCACAGCACATTCAGAAGAAGTCCACGGAGCCAGCCAGGCGGGTCTGCTTTTCTTGCTTTATTAGTTACACTTCCATGGCCTCTTGGAAAAGTAAACCAAGGCCGATGAAATTAGCTGGTCTGAGTGGGCAGGTGATGGAGGCTCAGTAGCAGTGGCCACACTGCCTCCCTGGGGACTTTGCCTCGATACCCGAGGCAGCAGTGTGATATGTAGACCACACCTGCTGGGCGGTGGCTTCCCTAATGAAGTCCATTTATATCTTTTGCAACTACCGTATTTCCTAACCATTATGGGTCTGCAGGTCGATCGGCCTGTAGTCCTGACATTAAATATTCAACACAACCATCGCCACTGTGATCTATGGGAAAAGGATAAGAGCTGGCTTTCCCTTTAGCCTCCATTTCTTTCATTTGCTCTTTTTCAAGTAGTCTACAGTTGTCAGTTCTATTACCTTAGCTCACACGGAGACCTTTTGAGGAAGGGAACCGAAAAGAGATGAATAGACAATTAAATACGTAGTTTCTCTTAGGTGTAACAAGAGTCAAAAATTCACATCAAAGTTTGCAATCATTCAAAAGAATTACAAATTGTTTTCCAATAGCCTATTTGCTGTGTGGAGTAATGAGACAATGATTGATTTTCTTCCCTTACTTTTCTGTATTTTCTCAGTTGTCTTGAAGAAACAGGTATGACTTTAGAATGAATTTTTAAAAGGTTAAAAATAAAACGAAATTCTTATCTTTAGGTTTTCAGAGAGAGGAGCGGTGCTGATGTCTGAGAAGCTTTCTGACCCCCTGATACTGGGATGGGAGAGCGATGGGCCCGATGTACCAAGTTCATTGCCTTTTCCGTCAGCTCTAACGAGCAGCAAGAGCATTGAATCGTGCTTCCCGCTCCGTGGTGTTTCACGGCAGGCATCATACGACCATAGCACCGAGATCTGTGGGCAGTGTCCCTCCTTACTTTGGGATGCTGCTTTGAGCAGTGCCATGACTGTCATCCCCAAAGCTACATGGAGCGCGTGACCCAGGGAAGCCTTCTAGAAAAGAGGTGACACTGGCTGTTTCTCGGGCGTGGCTTCAGCCACATCCAGATGCTCTCACAGACCACACCAGGCCTTGGGGACGTGGGGCCCCAGAGCGGCCAGGAGCAGGAAGAGCCACTGAACGAGGCCCTGAGCTGCCACCTTCCCTCACCCAGAGAGGCAGGTCTGTCTGTCGTACTGCATCTGGTCAGATACGCTGTGTGACCAGATGAGGCGAGAGGCCTCCCCCTTGGGCTCCGTTCACTGAGAGGTGCAGATGAGAATGCACCCCTGACAGAGGACAGGCTGAGGGGAGGGCAGTAGTCCCGCCATGGTGGAAGCCGAGAGCCAGGTAGCAGACACTGACCCAGAATCTGGGTCTGTGCCCTGGTTTGGGAGGGAAAAACACTGCCTGCTAATGACAGGGTGAGGCCTATGTGAGTCTGCGGGCCACACCCACCAGCCTGCGCCAGACACTCTGCTGCAGGGCAAATTCCCACGGGAGACTACGGGAGAGGCCGGTGGTGGACAGCACTGGGCTGGGTGGAGATGCCCGCTGAGCAGCAGGAGGATGCCTCCAAGATGCCTGAGCTTGAGCTCAGATGGCACCCAGAGATGAAGAAGACACAGCAGAAGGTAGCCACAGGTGGTCCGAGGCCAGGCCCCGCCAGGTGCTAAACTTCAGTGAGAAGCTGCCCACCCCTGCCAGGGAGAAGAGCACTTGGAAGCCTGCTCAGCCAAGGTGGCTTTGCGGGGGAGGGTGTCGGTGGGCAGCAGCAGGGAGACAGCTATGGGAAACCGAGTCCCCTCCCAGGACGCATCAAGGTGCCATTGCATAGACTTGCGACTGCCCCGACCACCTGTAGCTCGGAAGACTTGAAGCCCACAGATTTGGGCCTGGCGTCCATCAAGGGCTAGGAGGGTAAACGTGATTTCCAGTCTGGGGACATTGCAGTGAGCTGATGGAGCAGAGGCGGTGGCCTGAGCCTGGGGAGTGGCCTGTATCTGTTTTTACAGCATGACCATGTGTAGGCGAGAGAGGGAAGCAAGGAGCTTCCAGTTTCACCCTTGCTCTTTGGTTCTCCCCGATGCTGGGCCCATGAGAGATCTAGGAACATATTAATGACCACGCCACCCCCCTGACTCCAAGAGCTGGGTCTGGCGGGGACACAGGAGAGCATGAGATACAGCCAAGCTCAGTAACGGCCAAGGCAGAGGTAGTTCTGGGAGGTAAAAGCACGCAATTGGCACCTTATCTCACCCGAAGTGTTTGGGAAACTCTTGAGCGGGGTTTTGAAGGATGAGTAGACATTTCCTAGGTGGAAACTGAGGACAAGAATAGAACAGCAAAGATCCTGCAGCCTGGAGGAAGTGAGTGAACGTTTGATCCGATGCCTCTAGAAACTATGACTTGGAGCCTCTGGTTCCTTTTGGAATAAACCTACCTCTAAAGCAGTCACCTCAGCCCGGCTCTAATGGGAGCACATAAGAATCATTTCGGAGCTTAAAGCCATCTGCTATGTGAATATCACTGCAGAGATTCTGACTTGGTTGGTCTAGGATAAAGCCTGCGTGAGGGCATTTTTAAGAACCTCTCCTGAGGCTCATAATGAGCATCCATGGCTGAGACTCTCTGCTCTAAAGCAGGTGATTTCCACCTGATGATTGTGGAAAAAATCTGGGACATTTCTGAAAACATCGAGCTTCCTTATACCACCAGAGATCTCTATAAAGCTATAGTGAGGAAGATAGTGAGACATTGATGCAGAGAAAGATAAACTGACCAATGGAACAGACTTAAGGATCCAGGACAGTCTTACCCAAGAAGAGACACTCAATATGTGACAAAGCACCACTGCAATTCGGCAGGGAAAGGACGATTCTCTCAACAAACGGTGCTGAAAACACTGGATATCCTTGCGGAGGGAAGTGAACTTAAGCCCACCTCACTCCGTATACAAAAATTAATTTAAGAAATCATAGGCCCAAATGTGAAAAGTATTCAAATGAACCATATGAAACTGCTGATAGTCAATGATTTTTTTTTACCTCAAAACCCACATTATCAAAACCATAAAGCTTCTAGAAGAAGATATAGTAGAATATCTTCATGTTCTTAAACAGCACCCAGAAAGCACTAACCATAAAAAAGGGACAAATTGACGTTTATTAAGATTAAGAACTTTTGTTCATCAAAAGTCACCGAATAGTTGTAAGTCTGAAAGAAGACTAATAACTGATTTCTTAAATTTCTATAAATCAATTGAGAGGAGAGGAGGCATTGTAAAAATGCAAAGAAAGGGACTTGCAGAAATGACCGACTCAGCCGGTTAAAGTCCGTTCCTGACTGCTCCCTCCCCCACCTCAAGGACCCTCCAGCTCACATCTGTTGATTCGCGGCTTACTTTCCAACTAAAGCTCTTCCTTATCTCTGTAGCTGTGTAGAAATAACAAGATATATAAAACTACTTGTGATGTTACAGTCAGGGCTCAGCCTTTGGATAGGAATCCACTGAGCTGGTGCCGGCATCAATAAGTGCTACTTCCTGCTCATAGCCTTGGTGTCCCATCTCTCCGAGAACCCTAAAACGGTTTTGATAACGTCAAGGTTCCGAGTTCTACAAGGCAAAACGACCTGTAAATAGATAAGACTAGTGGTCTGGAAATTCCTCCCCGCTTGTGGACCCCCACCCAAAGCTCCCCCTCCCCATCCTGAGTCACAAAGGGCATGTAGAACCTCAGACAAAGGAATCACGTGCCCCTTGCATGGACACTGCAGAGGTATAGAAGCTGTAAGAAATCTAACCAAGGAGAGCTCATGCTTTGAGTCTGTTGAAAGCCCCACGCTCTCCGCCTGCCTAATAAATTCTCCCTTCTTTAACAAAGTTGTCTGAGCATCCAAATTTCTCCATCGGGTGTCACTTCTGGCAACAAATAAGAAAACTTAAAAAATAGGCAAAGACTTGAACAAATACTTCACGCGGGAGGATACCTGAATAGCCAATAAGCACCTGAAAAAGTTCTCAACACAATCAGGCATCAGGAATATACAAAATAAAACCACAACATACTACTCCACACCCAGAGTAGCTGAACTTACTTAATTTTTAATTTTATTTTTAATTATAGTTGACATACAATATTATATTAATTTCAGGTGTTCAACAGAATGATTTATATTCCTTACAAAACGATCACCATAATAATATAATCATTTATCATACATTGCTATTATGATGTTATTGACCATACCCCTATGCTGCACACTACATCCTATGAGTTATTCTGTCACTGAAAATTTGTACTTCTTAATCACCTTCCCCTTTTCACCCCTCTTCCCTCTGGCAGCCATCAGTTTGTTCTCTGTATCTATGAGTTTGTTTCTGTCTTGCTTCGTTTATTCATTTACTTTGTTTTTAAGAGTCCAGATAAAATTGAAATCATAGGGTATTTGCCTTTCTCTATCTAACTTATTTCACTTAACACAATACTCTCTAGGTCCATCCGTGTTGTTGGAAATGGCAAGATTTCATTCTTTTTTGACAAAGTGATGTTCCATTGTATATATATATATATATATATATATATACCACATCTTCTTCTTTATTTTTTTATTCTTTTTTATGTTTTAGGCGAGGCAACCCTTGTTTGACCTCACAGATTGCAAGGACCTTGTCAGTTTACAATCTCTCTCTCTCTCTTTTTTTTTAATACCTACAGCATCTGGTCTTCCTAGGTGGTCTCCCATCCAAGTGCTAACCAGGCCTGACTCTGCTTAGCTTCTGAGATCAGACGGGATTGGGCTTGTTCAGGGTGGCATGGCCATACACCTATCTACCACATCTTTATCCATTCATCTATTGATGAACACCTAGGTTGCTTCCATATCTTGACTATTGTAAACGATGCTGAAATGAACATAGTGGTATATATGTCTTTTTGATGCTTGTTTTTGTTTTCTTTAGATAAATACCCAGAAATGAAATTGCTGGGTAGAACAGCAGTTCTATTTTTAAGTTTTTGAGGAAACTCCATACTGTTTTCCATAGTGGCTTCACCAATTTACATTCCCACCAACAGAGCACAAGGCTTCCCTTTTCTCCATACCCTTGCCAACGCTTGTTTGTTGTCTTTTTGATGAGAGCCATTCTGACAGGTCTGAGGTGGTATCTCACTGTAGTTTTGACTGGCATTTCCCTGATACAGAATAGCTAAAGTTAAAAGGACGTGACGTGGACCAGGCGGACCTCTCTTATGCGGCCGGTGGCTGTGTGTGCTGGTGCATGCACTGTGGGAAATTGCTCGTAGGATCCATTACGGCTAAACTCATGCTCACCCTTGGACCTATTAATTTTATCCTGGGCTACAGAACCAAGATAGAGTTCTTGTGGGTTCACAAAAGACAAGTACTAGAATGTCTATAGCAGATGTATGTGATAGCCCCAAAGTGGAAATGACTCAAAGGTCCATTAATAGTAGAATGAAGAAAAAAAAGATGCTAGCCACCATCCCAGATCATAATTTCCATTTCTATGTGTGACTCCATGATTCTGTCTTTCACAAAATAACCAATTGGCGCTCATGACAGGACCCCGCTAGAGTCCACACCCAGATAGCAACATGTCTGAGAGTTCCCTTCCTCACCCTCTGGAAAAGCTCAGGCCTGCTTTTTCTCCCTCACCCCAAACAGCATCTGACACTGTAGTAGGCACATCGTGGGAGCTCTGTACATCCATCTACCTGGCTTGCTAGGACCCGAATGTTTGGCTCCCAGTAAAGCTCCCAGAGAAAGATGAGGGCACACAGCCCAGAAATCAGGGAGACACACTCCGTTCCAGTCCCTGGTTCCATAGCCCTGATCTCTGGGACATCTTTGAGTAGCATCATCCACCTGGATGCCTTCCCTCCTTCAGGGGAGGAGTGGGTACTGGCCCCGCCGTAGAACACCAGCTGCGTGGCAGGGATGTCTGCCTGGCCCCGCCCCACTTCCCAGGTGCAGGCTGGGAGCAGGCAGCACCTCACCCCACCCTCCCCCAAGCTCTGAGAGGTCCGGAGCACACTGGCCTGGACCTGTGCTCTGGGGTCCAGACACAGGTGACCTGTAATGCACCAGATGACTAGGGAAGCCTCTCTCGCTCTGACTCAATGGGGTTTTAGGGGATGCATTGGACCTGTGGTTGCCTGAGGGGGGCCAATCTCTTAGAAGCCATGCTGTGAATCAGTTCCACTTAAAATAATACAGATCCAAGTCTGGGCTTAATGACATTCTAACCAGGAATGGAGTCCGGTACAGTACAACAGAAGGTATAGAAGCAGAAGTTTTCCGAAAAATCTTCATGGGAGGACAATTGCAAACTGCAAAAAAGTCCTTAATTTAATGTTTTACTACACTTCGGGATAAGCTCATCAATTTGATTTCAGCTGTATGTGCACATGCACACACACACACACACACACACACACACACACACACACATTTAATTCTTACAAGTCTACGAAGGAAGGACTATTGTAATTCCCATTACATAGGTTAGGAAATTGAAGTTCGAGAAAGTCAATAATATGCCGAATATCGCCTCGTTATTAAGTGGATGTACATCCCCGTAAGAATAGCTGAATATAAAAGAAGAAAAAAATTAAATGTAAATACCGTTAGTGGAGAAACTAGGAAGAAATGAGGAAAAACTGGGAAGAAATGAGGAAAAACTGGGATTGTCCCTATAGCACCACACACAGCCATTGCTGTTAAGTAGTTTGTGGCTTTCGTCCAAATGCTTCCCCCGTTCGTCTGGTTCCACGTAGACCGGCGCCAGCCGGGAGCAGGAGGCTGGTACCACCTTCAGTTTCTGAGCCATTTGTTCAGCTCCACGTCTTTGCCATCCTTCTTTTCATCCACAAATTGGCCCCCGGTCTGTCACCGACTGGCAGAGTTTGGGTTGAAACACAAATGAGTGTCTAACGCGGCAAGCAGGCAGCAAGCCGGGCGCTGAGCAGCGAGAAATAACCCGCTCATCTTTCACAAGCTCACAGACCCGGGGAGAGATGGACACTGGAGCAAGTTCTGGGATAGAGGCCTGATCGAACCCTTGGGAATTCCTAGGGGACAGAAGTTTCTTGGCTGCCCAAGAGAGCAAGGAAGGCTTCCTGGAGTAGGTGACGTCTGTCTTTCTAAAATGAAGTCTGAGGCTTTTCTACTTCATTCCAGCAGCCCCAGCGCAGTTGCAGCTGGAGGAAATGTGTCCATAACAAAGCCACAGGATGCTGTGGGATGCACACAGGCGAAGGTGGGCCCAGTAGAATTTCACCACACGCACACCTGACACGTGGTTGATTTCTATCTAATTCTCTTCACTGAGCCTCAGTGGGCTGCTCCGAGCAATGTAATAATTAATCGCCCACCTGCCTGGAAACCAGGCCCAGGAGCAAGATGGGATTTTCAAGTGTTACACGCTCAATCGGTGGGGACGTGAGAAAGGTAGAGAAGCAGAGCGACCCCCCGACCTGACTTTGCCCCCCTGCTGCATTCTCATCACACCCCGAGGGGCGGGGTGAGCAGGCTTGGAGGAGGAGAGGAGAAAAGACAGGACAAGCGGAGACTCTGAGTGAGGGGGACTCACGGTGACCTCCACCTGTCAGGGGTGCGCATCGAATCAAGTCAAGATCTCCAGAAAAGCAACGCCTCACACCCGCCACCCCAGTCATGGTCCCTACCGATCTTCAGAGAGGCCTCGTGATGTTGAGGCGAAGCACAGGTCCTAAGTCAGAGAGACCTGGGTTCTAGTCCAGCACCGATCGCAAATCAGCTGGGCCCCCCCACCCGGCTCACCAGGCCTCTCTTTGCTTCTCCGTTTCCGTCTGTTCGATAGGATTACAGAAGTACCTGCTTTGCCCACGTCGCCAAGTTGTCAGTAATGCTATCAGATGTAATAGTTAATATGAAGGTGGTTAAGTAATAATAATTGGTGATAATAAAAACAATTAATGATAATAATAATAATAATGGTGACAATGAGCATGAAGGGAAGCTGATTCTTACCCAAGTCACGCACTCCTCATCATTTTCATCCTCTGGCATCTAGAGAGCGTGTCGGGGGCTTAACACTGCTGGAGGCCCAGGGGCGAGGCAGTTCTTCCTCTGAAGATGAAATGTAGGCTGTAAATAATGGATCAGATTGCACGAGTAGAATTTCAAGGAAGGCTGAGGTCTGTACATAATTTAGTTAGCACAAAAAAAGATGTTTCTATTTGGGTAACTCCTGGATGTTTTACGTGCGACAGTGCAGTTATGGGTGGGAAATGTTCATGTCTGAGTGTTTAGAAATTCGAGAAAAGACCAAGGAAAGAGCTAAGTCTCACGGCTGGGGAAGCTGAGCCACGCGGGCAAAGAAGCGGTGGGGAATACTCAAGACTCTGCAGCCGTTCTCCAGGAAAGGTCCACGCCATCCCAGACAAGGTCCGAGACCGGCCGCAAGCCGCTAGTGCAGAAACGGAGCGTGACAACGCTCGGGAAGCAGTCACCACAGGGCTCACTCGGCAAGGCACATCGGGGACGTGGAAAGGAAGATGCCATTTGTCCATTCTTCCAGGATGAGAGAGAGCAGACGGGCGAACACCACATGTGGGCTGGTGAGCACATCCCCTTATCTGCAAGGGTGTGTTCTGAGCTGGTACCGCTGATTTTCTGATGCCAGACAGGCCTTTTACAGATCTCTACAATCCAAGGCAAAATGAAAGACTTTCGAAGAGAGAATATCTTGACTGACACTTACAGTACGATGTAAAGGACTGATATCAGATACCTTTCACGGGGCCCAGGAAAGAAACAGCAGAGCCCCAGGAATCCGAAGCGGGAAAGAGAGACCTCAGGGTGAAGAAGGGTAACAGCGAGGACCAGAGGGTGCCATCTGGAGTCAGAAAATCTGCGTCCAGGCTTTACCTCTGCCACTTCTCAGCTGCACAACCCTCCTCAAGTTACTTTGCCTCTCAGGAACTCAATTTCCTCACCCGTCAATTTGGAGGAAATTCTTGAGAAATCCATTGGGAGGATCCATTAAACAAGAGACTGGAAGGGGTGCGGTGGGAACCGTGACCGCCCACGCACACAGATTGTTCATGACTTTGGGATCTCGCTGGGCCTCCTAGGGCCAGGCCGGAAGTTTTCTAGTCTTCCCTTTCGGAGGCATTAAAAAAAAGTTCACTGCGTGGTCAGCTCGAACTCTGTGTGGTGTAAGGATTAAAACCTGAACACGCAACTGCCCACATTCTCCAGCCAGGTCTCTGAATGTCAGAAATGATTCCCCTCCTCAAAGGACCAGCCCCGTTGTTCTGGGGGCTCCGTCGGGGACTCACAGCCTGAGAAGGGGTGTGGGTCTGAGAAGCACCAGACTCCTGCCTGGTGCCTGCTCAAAGCTCATCGCGTCTCTGTGGCTCAGGTTGCTCACCTGTAAAACGGGCACTATCGTGCCCACCTCCCCGCTGTCGAAAGCTAACAGAGGTGACACATGCAAAGCCCTCACACCGCCCCTGGCACATAGAGGCACTCCACGGGAGCTGCTCTTGTGTTATTTTCATATACGACTTTAATTATTATTTTACAATGACTCTCGTGATGGAGATGGAGCCACAGAAGGCAGAGTGTTCCCACAGATATGTCCACATCACCTGGCCACACCCATCCCACCTCCCAGTCACAGCTGTCTCTCACTTGGCACACTCTGGCGGCCTTGGGCATGCCAGGCTGGACAGGAGATGTGCGTCATAGGTATGTGGGCAGAGCTGGACGTAAGAGCCACCAGGCAGGGGCTCTTGGCCAGACGCTGGCAGCCGTGACTCACCTCTCAGTTACGATCGGCCTGGTGGTGGGAGACAATGTTCTGAACTCAGTGCCATGTTGGGGTGGGGGGCGAGGCAGAGCTAGGGCTGGGTGGGGACCTGGGCGGGTCCTTAGAGGTGGCTCTGAAGGCCTGATTTGGGCATGGTTGCTAACCTTGGGGCTGGGGCTAGGGCTGGAGTGAGATGCGATTTGGATCCATGTGGGTGTCCAGAGAGGGTGTCTGCATGTGGGCCCAGATGTTGCCTGGGGCAGTGGATCTGATCCCAGGGACTCGATCTGGACCAGTGTAGGTATCTAGGGGGCCTGCGGAAAGTACAGGGGTGAGAGACATCTGAGGTGGTGGCAGTTGGTGGCTGGACATACCAAGCGGTGGAGCTCTGAGTCCACCGTCATTTGAACCAGGGCTTCAGTGGCCACTGGGTGTAGAGTGTGGAGGCCAGTTCATGGGAGCAGAGGTAAGAAGGTGGACAAGAGTAAAGAGTGTCAAGACAGGGAGAAGCAGCAATAAATAAGGACCTTGAGGACTGCTCTGCTCCCCTAGCCCGTCACCATGCTGTGGTCCCCTAGCCCGACGCCATGGTGATCCCCTCGCCTGTCGCCATGGTGATCCCCTAGCCCGTCGCCATGGTGATCCCCTCGCCCTGTATGCTGATCCGCCTGTCGCCATGGTGATCCCTAGCCTGTCGTCATGCTGATCCTAAGCCTGTGCATGGTGATCCCCTCGCCTGTCGCCATGGTGATCGCCTGTGGCCATGCTGATCCCCTCGCCTGTCGCCATGGTGATCCTAGCCTATTGCCATATACTGATCCCTAGCCTGCCTCCATGCTCTGACTGCCCAACACCCTCCCACAGCTCTTTTCCTGCCACAAAAGGACTGGGCTCTATGTTCTCTGATTACAGCTTCTGTCCTCATTCTTCCTTCTGTCCTGTGGGCCTCCACTCCATTGTGTCACCTCACGGTGCCGTCTTAGCTAAGTTATTACATCTGGCTGGAACCGTACTCCAACATCTTCAAAATTAATATCTCCTCTTCTGCCACCAAGACATGACCTTAGCTCTTCCTGATTCAAATCTTTAATCCCAGGGACCAGATTGTCCTTGCACCTGGTTCAGGTGTCCCACCCTGGGCAAAAACCTCTGGGCAGGAATCGAGCAGGACAGGTGATAAAATGATGGCACCTGTAGGCACCTGGGGAGGGGTGGTTTCTTTAAAGACAAGGAGAATGAAACTAAACGTGTCACTTCGGTTATTACACACACACATTAAATTAATACAATAGGACAAGTGTGGGAGGCAAAAAGCATTACGAGGAGGGCAACCAGTCTGCTGACCATAAGTGTCAGTGAAGTCGCCCTTTTGGGGCATAATGCACGGCTCTATCGGCCCCGTAGTCCAAGACCCAACAAGGAAGAAACTTGACCGTACATCATCGTTTCACAGTTCCCAGTGTGTGTGTGTGTGTGTTTGTGTGTGCGCGCGCACGTGCACGTGCGAGGCCAGAGAACAAGACAATGGCTGATGCAACTCGGCGCCCCGGGCAGGACCTGTCACGGCAGGAAGCACAATAGAGAATTTCCAGGTGGATTTGGGAGGCTCATATTTCCTTACTCACCTGCGTCTCCTCAAAGCCAACAGCACAGCTTTCGCTGGCTTCTTCCCTGCAGGAGAGCATCGCCCAGCTTTCTGGTTAAATCTTCCTTTACCTTTCACTCACTTCATTCACTTGCAAACATGTATTTGGCACCGACTGTGTACTGGGCACAAGGACACAGCAGCGGGCATGGCCAAAGTGAGCAGCCGACACCAGCGTCGGGGAGAGATACTGACTGTCGCTGCCCAGAGCGCCCGCACGCTTGCATGTCCACTTACCTGCGTGTCAGGTAGGTCGTTTTCTTTTTCTACGTATTGGACCGATACGTTCTTCCTCTCCCCCAAGGTCCTTCCAAGACCCCAGTCTTGGAAGCTTTGCTTTTTTCTCCCTGGGGATGAGTGAGTTCCCAGACATAAAAAGAATGCCCAGCAGACTAGGCCGATTGTGTGCTGCCTGCTCAGTTTTGGATGGAGGAGAACAGGTTCCGATGTTGGGAGTGGACCTTTGGTCCTCTCCGATGCCCGCAAGACATTAGCTGGGAGACAGGTAAGGTAAGGACTATCTGCCCAGATGCCTGGGGCCTCCCTAATTACCCAGGGGTCCTGGCTGCCTGTGGCGCCCTGAGCATCCCAGAGATAGTTCAGGCTGAAAGGCAGCATTGGAATGGGTGGGAACGAAAGCCTGCAAGTGGGTTCTGAGCCTCAGTGGCCCCTGGCTGAGAAAAACCAGTGGGCAGCTGTGCTCAGGAAACTCCCTGGGGAGCCCGTGGTACGCTCAGAGGGACCAGGAACATACTGGAAAGAGGTGACACTCTCACAGCTTTTAAGCACAGGAGAGAAGAAAGGCTAAAAGCCCTGTCTACGACAAGTACCTCGAACTTAGTGTTAACAATATTCCAACGCTCATAACCCACCCGATGGCCGAGTTCTGCAGTACAGACATCATAACGTCACCCATTAGGTGCAGGCCAAAATCTGAAGAGGAAAAATCATATTTTCACATCAGAACCGCGTGGCTTGGAATCCTGGCTGTGCCCCTCATTCGCTGTTGCATCTGGACGAGGTAGTTAACCTTGCCACGCCTTCATTTCTTCTGAAAATAGACTTCTAGCACCTTACCCAGGGCTGTCGTAAGGAATAATTATGGAAATATTGAGTTTAGGGCTTGAAGCTATTTTTATTAGTACTAACAAAATGGATATAAGGTCACAACCTCCTAAGTTCATGGTGAGGATCGATGAGATCATTTAAAGAGATTTTGTGGTTTTGTTTATTGCTGTGTCCCTTGGACCTTGCATATAAAAGACACTCAACAAATAACTGTTGAATAAATTCATGAATAAGTGAACAAATGAATAAGTGTTTTTGTCAAGAAAACCCTCTTGCTTATGAACGAAAATCCAAGTTTTTAAAAGAGCGACCTCTCAACAATGTCGTCGTGATAATATCAGCACCTGCCAGTCCCCATCGCCTCAGTCCACCAGCTGTTCCAGACACTTCTCTCACCTTTGCACGTTGGAAGAGCCTGGACGCTCAGGCCTCTCCTGGCTCTGCAAGCCCTTCCTGTCTTTACACGCTCTGGGCCTTGGGCTTGAAGTACCTGCTCTTGTCCATCTGGAAATTCTTATCCATCTTTAAAATTCAGTTTAGATATTATTTCCTCCAGGGGGATTTTTTAAACCTCTTTCCTCACACAGAGCTGATCATGGCCAACGCTGCCTCCTTGCACTGGGTCCAGAGTCCTGGCGCTTATTCTTAGCACCGTCCTTATTTCAGTGTAGAGAAGTTATTGATTTCTCAAGTCTGCCTCCCCACTTTGGCCTGTGATTCCTCGACTGTCCTCTATTTCTCCCTCCCTCCCTTCCTTTCTCTCGTTCTTCCTTTCTCTCTCTTTTTCTTGCATTCTTTCCTTCCTCATTTGCTTATTTTCATTCAATAAGTACGATACAAGCATTTACTCCGTACCTGGCATGAGGAATTCAGTAGTCTTCAGAAGCTCCAGCGTCCTGGCCCTCGCATAGCTTGTACTGTGTTGGTAGCAATAACGGTGGTGGTAGCGATGTTGGTGATCGATGTGGTGGTGTTGGTGGCGGTGGTGCTGGCGGTGCTGGTGATGGTGGTGACAGTGGAGGTGTCGATGCAGCATCAAACAAATTCTTAGGTTAATAAATATTTAATTACGATTGCCATGTGGCTGACAGAAAAAGCACTGTTATATTCCATTTCCTCTCCTTGACATTAAAATTTTAACTGTCTGGGCCCTCAGCTTTGACGTATCTTGTCATCTGTCCCTGAGTGGGAATAAAAGTTCTAAAGGTAGCCTTTGACGGACACATGGGAGAAATAGTAAGGAGTTGCTGGAGTGAGACAGGGGATAGAAAATGGAATTCCCTCCCGTGGCCTGCCCTCCACTCCCATTCATTCATTCATTCATTCATCCGTTCCTGACCGTCTCTGTGCCTGGCACTGTGGTAGGCTCTGGGTAGTGATAAAATGATTCCCTCAGGCTGTCGCAAATGCAGGTTTCCCAAAGGGAAAGTTCATGGCTCTACCTTCTCGTATCTAGAATCCAGTGAGAGAAACGCCTATAATTATAATTCATCTCTAGTTCCGCTATGCCAAAGTCTGCTGATCTAGATAATTAAGTCCCCAAGCCCAGAAATGTAATAAAAGGGAAAAAATACAGGCACATAATTCCTCAGCTGAATTCTTTGCTCGAGTTGGCAAAGGAATTAAGGTGATACTCCTTGGGAATCTTTGTCCTGGAAGGAAATGAGGGAAGAGGGTGAAGCAGACAGGCATAGTGAGGGGGTCCAGGTAGACGGAAGCATCTTTGGGACCTGGAATGCCACCTGGCATATGCCCATTGTCACACAGGCAGGCCCAGTGAGGACAGGAGGGATTAGCAGGGCCACTTGAACTCCAGGTTGGTGAGTACAGCCCTGATGGCCTTTCTCGAATCAAAGGGATAAGATGTGTCAGCAGCTCCCATGTCCTGCCCTGTAGAGTGACAGTAACAGATAGTTCTAGGGGTTTCTGGAAGATGAAAGTTCCACTCTGCCTCTGGGGGATTGTGTTAGAAAATACATTTGTTTCTGTCACCTTTTGGGTCGCTTGTAATTGTTTTTTTTTTCTGTCCTTCCCAGAAGTTTCTAAAGCGATGCCCTATTACCAACAGTCCTTTGAACTTCTCTTTTCTTTCAGAGGAACTTTCCTTCTGAAGTGGTCACATAGTGCCACTTTCTACAGGGGTCCGGCCTCTCAATGCCTGCCTCCCGCATGAGACTCCCCTGCTATGGTGCTGGGTCTTAAAAGAGAAAGCAAAGGCATCTTCTGTTGCTGGGTAAATGTTTTTCTTCTTTGTACAATCGCCCCCTCCCCACCCCCGAACACACATACACACACACATGTTGGCCTCCACCCATCTTTCTCAAAGCATTCTTACTAACTCTTCACAAGTCTTCCTGCAGCTAAACTCTGCCCATTCCTACCTACGAACATCCAGAAGCTCCCCACTCCAGGGCTGCCCGCCCTCTCGGGAACTCCCTCCACTCCAACTCTCTATAACTACACACAAGTAAACCCTCAAGCCAAATCCCACCACCTCCAGAGAGCCTCCCTGATTCTTCTCCGTTAGAAGAAGCCACACCCTTCCCTTCCCCACGGTGCCTGACCCACCTGTTTCCTATGGCATGGATCACGGGCTGCTTGGTGTTCATCACGTCCTCACTGCCCTGGTTTCAACACCATCACCACCAGCTGCCATGACACTGTAAACCTCTGTGTCCAGTCGAGGTCTGGGATGTGGAGACACACTGCCTTCAGCCATGGGAATGTGGTCAGTAGACATCTTCTTCAGGGCCTGCCCTTTCCCAGGCAGGTTGTGTCCAATGACTGAGCCAGATGAGGATGTAAAGGCTCCACCATTTTAGCCCAAGAGAGGATAGTTCTAGTGAGCAATGTTCCCTCTCGAGCTCGGGAGTTGGCCAAAGCTTCATCAGGCTGGCATTGCAGCTCCACGTCCCCATCTGCCCCATCCTGCTTCTTCCCATTTCCATTCACAGTGCTTCGTCCTACCAAGCATCTTATACTCCCAACTCCATCTTAGCATCTGCCCCCAGAGAGCCCAGCCAACAGCACTGGGCCTTCTCCTGGGCCGCTTCATTCATTCTTTCTTTCATTGAGTAAATCTTGATCAAGTCCTGACCATGTGCAGACACTGTTCTGGGCGGTTGACATCTGCCAGCAAACATGAGACTTACTAGTGGGCAGACACACTAGACACAAGCAAATAAATGGACAAGATGTTGTAAACACTGTGAGAACGCACAGGGTCGTGAGTGTAACTTGGAGACGGGGTGGTGTGGAAAGGCTTCTCTGAGGAGATGTTTGATCTGAGTGCTTTGGAAAACTCTGTTCTGTCCGGTTATTTTTATTCAAATGCCTCCTGGACATCTCATCAAATGTCCCCAGGCTCCAAGTGGCCCCAAGTGGCCTTTCCTGTCTCCAGACCTTACTACACTCCTCTGCCTATGTTCATGATCTCAGAGAATGCCATCCTGTTCACCAGCCACTCAGCCCAGATCTTTGGGGTCACCCCGCCCCCTTCTCTCATCACCAGGTCCCGGTGCCACCAATCTTCTGGGGCGACCACACCCCCCAGGCCAACTGCAGACCATGGGCACTTATACTTATCATCAGCTATTTCAATACCTGTCCAACAGGTGACTCTTCTCCATCTGTCAGCATACTCCTTGATGACAGAGGGAGATCTAGATCCACTGTACCCTCCGATATAACCCCTCTGCCTGACCCCACCCTCACCTGCCTCATAGAACGCAGTGCTCCTAACTCTGGGGTCACACATCGCCTTATGTTTTAGTTTGGGAGCCACCAAGAATCATAGACCGAGAGGCTTAAACAGCAGAAGTTTATTATCCCATAGTTCTGGAGGCCGGAAGTCTGTGCTAGGAGGACCCTGCTCTCTGAGGCTCTGGAGAGAATCTTTCTCGCCTCTTCAAGGTTCTGGCGGTGGCTAGAAATCTTTGGCGTTCCCTGGCTTGCAGCTGCATCATTCCGATTTCTGCCTCTTTCGTCACATGATGCTCTCCCGTGTCTCTTCACATCTGCTCCACTTCCTGCACACGTCTGTCTCCATCTTCAAATTTCCCTTTGTTGGAAGGATGCGAGTTACATTAGATTAGGACCCACTCTAATGACATTATTTTCACTTGATTACCTCCGTAGAGACCTTATTTCCAAATAAGATGACGTTCTGACGCATTGGAGATTAAGAATTCTGCACATATGTGTCTGTCTTGGGTTCACGGAGCATCTTTTCCCAGGGAGAGGAAGCAGACACACCGATCTACCCAGGTTTAAAAATTTGGAAAGAATTTTAAATGGATTCAAAGCTTCTGTTGCCAAGTGTTTTCAAGTTTACCAACATGGGAATTTTTATAGGTGATACATTTTCGTGGCTTTCGACAACGATGTTACATAACAACAGAAGTGTTTCCATACTTCCGTTTTCAAAAGATTTTCAAAGATTGAGGCTGTTTTTCGTTTGTCTTTTGAAAAGAGTTACTGTCTGACTCATAATTAAAACGTTTTATATCGAAGAGACAGATTTTGGGGTAAAATATATCCACCAGAAAATGAGATTCTCTTCTTATTGCAAAGAAAAAAAAAAGTCGATAAATTTGAAACACCTGTCTTGTGTAAAAAAATATATGCGACTCATCTTTAAGAATCACGCTTTCAAGGACTTTACACGAGATAAGCAGAAAATTTCTGTCTGATGTTAAAATTCCAACATAAATTCCTCATCATGTAAAGATTCTCTGCGATACTCTTTTTATAGAACTCATTATATTCACAATATCTTTCAAATCAAGACTTTCAAAATGATTTTCCATGTTATAAAGAATAGTAAAGTTTTTAAAATTTAGCACACTAACGATATCTTTTAGCTTGCTTACAGATGATGGAAGGATGTTTCTTAGGTACTGCTACTTCTATAAACATACTCCAGGTTCTTTCGTATATTCTAAACAGATATTGTGTCTGTACCGACACTCTTTTTCCATAAAAGTACTGTTTTGACTTAAAAAGAAACATAGGGTTGGAAAAATATATATTCTTCAGTATATCTTTCCTGTAGTGTTTCACCCATAATAATAGATTTTAGGTCCACTTCATTGCCGAAACAGAATCTAAGGCCCTAGAAACATCTGGATGTCATCTTAAACGAAACAAGAAGCCATTGGACATTCTCCCCAAACATCGGAAAGTCTGCAAAGTCTGAAAGCTCCTTGAGAGTGAGAACTGTGCCCAGCATTGCGTCTCAGAGCCCTGCATTGTGGCTGGCACAGATGTACTTAGTGCTGGGTGAACGCATGGCTGACTGGTCTTCAGACATCTCATGATGCGCCTCAGATCGTGCCTGGATCATCTCTTGTCCACTGTAAATGCCACTTTCTCCTTAGCCAGGCTGCAGGACACAAACTCAAGAGCCATCATCATCTCGGTCTGCATTCCCCGGCCATATTCCTATTATCTGTGATCGCAGGAGGGGCACCTCAATGGGACCCTGTGGTCCGGGCAAGGTCAGAAACAGGCAGAGGATGAGGGTCTCCTCTTATTATTGTAGATTTTTATTCTGCCTTTCATGAAACTTGTGGGTCTGACATGAGGAGAGTAACATTAACTGAGCACCTACTATATGCCAGTCGGTTATGTACATTATTTAATTTATAACTAACAATAGCCCTATGGAGTGGGTGTCCCGACTTGTAAATGAGGACTGTGAGGTTCCGAGAGCTGAGTGACTTGAACTGTCACCAGCTGTTTGGAAACAGCTGAGATTCAGAACTTGCTGGGCCTCGGTTCCTCCAAAGAGTTACAATCAGTCATCTATTCTCCACGCTGAGCTTAGCAACCTCTCGGAGAGCATGGTGAGGGCTAAGGGTCCTTTCTCCAGATCAAGGTGCAATTAAAGACACCCTAGGAGGACCCATGGGAGTTGACACGGGAACCTCCTCCTGCTCAGTGAGCCAGACACCGAGATGCCCCAGGACGGGAGGAAAGAGCACAGGTCGGGCTAATGGATAAAGATGGAAAACCCTGAAAATCCATGTTGACTGTCGCAATAGTGTTATCGGGAACAGTTAACCCAGCCAAGGCCACCTTTATCATGTGAAAACAGAGCGAGACAATAAAGTAGAGGGCAGCCTGGGGCTGAGGCTAAAGTCCCCAAGGTTTATCAGCCTCGTGGCCCCCAGGGAGGAAGAAGCAAAGACAAACAAACAAAGACAAACGAACATCAGAACCCTGGAAATCGTGCCCTTCAAGGCAGGATGTGATGGCATCACATAGTTCGCTGCCCAGACCATGAATGAGTGCCGGCAGGTGTTCGGTGCTTCAAAATTTAGGAAACACAACCCCATCCTGAAGCTAGGGTAGGTGGTGGGTCTTGGCCAAGCTGAGCAGAGGCAGAGATGGAAGTCAGAATATGTGGGAGTCTGGCTTCGGATACGCTACGGAGGGAGAGGTGAGCCAGGGGGCAGCACCCACGGAGACAGCGCACCACACAAACCAAGCCAGGCAAGAGTCCAGAGACAGTTACGCAGCAGCTCCTCAGAGACAGGGTTCTCTGGAAGAGTAATTGTGGTGAGCAGACTATTCTCCATCTTGTACCCATGTAACATACCGAACCGGAACAGGAAACCACAAAACCCCTCTATACCATCTCTGTCCTTGCCTGTGATCCTCTATGTGCATCTTGCTGTTTATCTGTTTTACAAAGTGAACCAATTCAGAAGACTTAGGATTTATAAGGAAAATCCTCTCTAATGGAATCTTCCCCTCCCGCTCCCCCCAACCCCCCTAGTATTCTGATTATCTGTTGCAAGGTCAGCAAAAAGGCTGAATTTTTGACAATCTAGTTCTGCACCCATAGCAGACATTACTAGTCGATCCTAGGACTGACCTCCTGAGTCCAGTGCTTCTCAACCCAGTGCTCCAGGCACCCACTAACAGCTGGTCAGGAGGCAGTACCAAAGGCATCTGTAGCTGTCATCCATCTTCAGAGATGTAGGGGCCGATTCAATCCCATTCAGCCAACTTCTCCTGAGCACTCCTGCTGCATGCAAGAGAGAGAGAGACGAAGGAATCAGACCCTCAGCCATTTAGTGTAGGTACTTAGAAATCTTCATCACGAAAAGTTTTCAACTTCTCTCGTCACCACGGCATAGAACCACGGCGGAACGCCACCATGCACATAAGCTACTCCTGTTGACTCATCTATGAACCAGGGCTTCTCAACCCCGGCACAGTTGACGCCAGGTGGCATCATTCTTTGTAGGGGGGAGCTGTCCTGCCACTGTAGGGTATTCAGCACCATCCCTGGTCTGGACACACTTTCTCCCAATTGCGACAACCCAAAATATCTCCAGATATTGCCAAATGTCCCCTGGGTGGCAAAATCGCCCTCGTTTGAGAGCCAGGCACCAAAACCCTCTCCAGCTCCAACATTATCTGATTCTCAAAGTAAATCAGGACATGCAGAGAAGAAGTCAGTGTCCTCCGTGGCCTCGGAAGCACTTCTGTGCCATCTGCTGGCGACCTGAAGCCTTGTCCTCTGGGAATCTGGCTACCTGCCCTGCAATCGGCCAGAGGCAACCAGCCCCGGAAAATGGAGGCCCGGAAGCCCAGCCTGGGGAAAGAGCTGGAAGAGCACGTGGAGAATGTGAGACTCACGCTGTGCTTTGTCGAAGATTCACAAGCTCAGGCATAAAGCAAGGCCGACGAGGTCCAGGGTGAAGAGCCACAGGCTCCTCTATGTCAGCATTTCCCCAAAGGGTGCAGTTTAGCCTTCCAGGGGCCACTCGTCAGTGTCTTGAGAGATTCTGGATTGTCACATGGTGGCGAGGGCGTTGCTACTGGCACCTAGTGGGCAGAGCTTTGGGGTGCTGCTAAACACCCTCCAATGCATAGGCTGCACCCCGCCTCCCATAATGATCCAGCCCCAAATGCCAATAGCGTCGAGTTGAGAAACTCTGCTCCAGACCAAGCACCGCGTTTCCCAGCGTACCCCTTGCCCCGTAGGGACAGGCCCTGGGCCTTGGCACACATACAAACCCTCGAACACATACCTGAGAAGCCTGGGGAAACACCCCAGACTTTCAGAAAATGAGTTTGAAATAATTTGTGGCAGCAGGATCCGATGGGAGCGGAGCCAGGCCAAGGTCTGCTCACGACCCAGGCAGAAGGGCCGGTTTTAATTCTTGTGAAGGAAGGAAGCCGTCCACCAGGGCATGCGTTTACACGTTTACACGCTTGCGTTTACACATTTTCACGCCTGCATTTACATGTTTACACTGAAGACCCAGCCCTGTGCCGAGTGGACAAGGAGTTAGTCTCTGGGGCCGGCCAGTGGCGCAGAGCCCTAAATTCAGAATTCGGAAGACCATGCTTGAACACCGGCTCTGCCACTTTCTCCCTGGGTGGCCTGGGAGAGTCAGCTAACTCGGGATCCCCATTTCCTCGTCTGTGAGATGGTGTGAGACCAGCAGCACTCAGCTTACAGGGTAGTTGGCCTGACTCCAGGGAAGAATTTTATACTTGCCCCTTAAGTGCTCGATCAATATCGGCTACGGTTGTCGACTGGACATGGCATTTGCCTCTAATGAAGCCCCTGCTCATTTATCACCTCATCGCATCCTCACTGCTGTACTGTAAGGCCGGGCCTCTGGGACTGGCATTCTGTGATTCTGATCACGTGTGATTGACAAAGAATGAAGACCCGCTTCAGACAAGGAGGCTGATCATAAGAGGACCCAGGAGAGGCCAGGGGTCTCGGCAGCCGTGCCGTCAGCTCACACACGGAGCTGGGAGGACCCGGGCCACCTGCTGTGCTCTCAGCCAGAGTCACTGCGCTGAGGGCGACTCAGCCGCTCCTGCCTCTACCTCCCCGACTCCTCCTCAGCCTCAGGGTTCCTGGCATCCCACCCCCCGGACCCGCTGCTGACTCTGCCTCCCTGGCAGAGGGATCTGACTGGCCAGCTGGTTACTGGCCAGGATAAGGGGCTTCCTGTGGCCCTCCCAGGGACCTTTGGCCCTCTAGACAGGCCGTGAGTGGGACGCCCATCCTGGAGCCAGTCATCTGAAGTCACGGGAGCGAACTCTATGACACACAGGAGAGTCACTCTCAGGGCCTTGAGGGCATAGCAGGTGCTGGTAGGGGAGGCAGCGCGTACAGCGTATGTGGCCAAGTGTGTGTGCCCAGGACCTGATGATGGAGTCAGTGGAAGGAGATCCTGCTGACGGGCAGAGCTGTGGCTTCTGGGACAGAAGGAACGGACGCTGGCAGCGTGGCCTTTGGCTGAGCGGTGTCTGGGACAGCATCCACATGCCAGACATGTGGCCAGAATTTGGAAATTCGCCAAGCTCTTTCGGCCTTTCTCTTCCGGCTGCTCCTCAGAACAGCCCTCTGAGGTAGGAAGGAGGTCTTCGTTTTCCAGTTGTGGACATCGAGGCCAGCAATCAGCAAGTGCCAAGGCCAGGCCCGATGGTAGGTCTGGCTACACATTTCGCACAGCATGGCTGCCTGGAGCCGGGGGACACTTGCGAATGGAAATGGAGGTGTCCCCTTCATTGGCCTGGAACTTCTCCTTTACTGCCCAAAGCTCCAGTCTCGAGTACATAGAGAGCACGTGCCGTGACTCGACCTGGAGTGTGCTGAAGAGTCACCCTCCTCTGGTGGCCTCAGCGTCCATGTAGGATCCTGCCCTAGAGCTTTTAGAGGGATCACGGCTCTGCCGGCACCTCGATTTTGAACTACCTTGTCTTCAAACCTCTGAGAGAATACTTTTCTGTTGTTCTGAGCCACCCAGTGTGGCGCTTGGTCATGGTTGTCTTAGGAGACTAAGACAGTACCGAAGCCCAGAGTCCCCCTCCTAGCACCCTGTCCTAGGGGAGAAATCAGGAACGGGCATGCATTCGGGTATAAGAACGTACGCCTGGCATAATCTCCCAAGGCTGAAAAAGAATTCGTAAGTAGCTGTCTAAATAACAGATCCCAAAGAGAGAATATTATGGATGCTTGGAAGACTTTTTTAACGTGGGGAATGACTCACCGTCTAATGCTGAGTGGGAGGGGCAGGATGCGATGCTCTGTGTGTTAAACCGAACCATACAAATTGCCAGCACTGATGGCTTTTGACTTACAACACCCGCAGTGAGAGGAAGGACCATCCAGAAGGAGCATCTCTCTCACACGGTGTTGGGGGCTGGGACCAGCAGGGACGATGTGGGAGGGCAGTGGTCCTGGTTAGCAGGGGAGGAGACGGCATCCCAGGCAGAAAGAACAGCATGGGCCAAGGCAAGGAAGCAGGCCAAGCACATGTGCCTCTCCAGCCCTGCGTCTTCAACTGATGCTTATCTAGACAGCCCGGGCTGGACAGGGGCAGTCGGAATGCCCCCACCCCATGAGTCTCCCGCAGCTTAGACCTGAGACAGCTCTGGGCACACAGCTGCTTCTTCTGCTCCGTTAACCCCGACAGAGAGATGCTGCCCCCAGGGAAGGTGCTCCTAGGTGCCCAGCTCTGCCCATCCCCACGGCCCCTCCCCTCCACGTCCCGGGAAGCAGGAGCAGCTGTGCAGCCAGCCAGGGCCAAAGGGAGAAGTTTCGGTGAAGAACCAGCATCCTTCCCCATGTTAGCGGTGAGAACAATATGAGAGAACATGGTCTGTAGGAAGCACAGAGGCAAAGAGCCACGTGAAAACTTCTGGCTTATAAATAGGCCCTGCATTTGACCTTTGGCCATGGCATTCTGCTTTTGTTAATTTACTGTGCTTTGTAATATCTTGAAATCATGAAAGGTAAGTCCTCCAACTTCATTCTTTTTATCATTGTTTTTATCAGCATTCTGACTTAATTTACATTTTTTTCCTGATTGTAAGACTGATTTAAAAGTTTTTAACTTTTAAATTCAAATCTGGGGAAGTCCCCTAAACCAGCCTCAAATCCTTTACAGGACCTAGTGTGACATAAACATTTTTTTCCCCTCCCAAAAATGCAGAGCTAGAAAAAACCTCGAGAATCTTCTAGCACCAACATCATTGCAACTGGCAGCGAACAGGCTGAACCTGTACAACCTGTACCGTTTAGCATGTACAGATGTTTTAAATGTCCTTAAATTAAGGGCCCACATTTAAAAATTGGGACAGTTCACATTAGAAAAGAGATCCAGGTTCTCAGCTTCCTTGGAACAATCAGAAGGTCCAGGGGAGTCATCGAGAGACTGGCACAAGTGTTTGCCTAGACCTTCCCCAAATATTTCCCGAGCATCTAATGCATGGTGGTCACGGTCTAGGCACTGACGATACTCCTGGCAGTAAACACAGTCCGAAATGCCGGTCCTCGGGGAGCGGGAGTCGGGTTGCTCACCATGCTCCTGTGTCTGGCCTCGTGGCCATGCTAACAGCCTGGTCCCTGAGGAGGTCCGGTGTGCAAATCCTTACTAGCCCAACCTACAGACAGGGAACCCGAGGCCTGAGGAGAGAAAGTGACCAGCTGAAGGTCACTCAGTGATCACGATGGGATGGAGCTAGAACCCAGGCCTCCTGACTCCCATCCCCAGCTACCCAGCCCCTCTCACTGCCTCCAGCTAGGGGAGCTAGTCCCTTCCACACCTCTCTGCTTAAGTTCACGCCATGAGCTCATTGTCAGAAGCTCAGCAGCCCCATCCCCACCCCGAAGCCAGGCGGCTGACTAATCAGAACCCACGAACCCCACCATTTGAGTAACACTGTGGCCTCTTTCAGGGTTTTGTTTTTGTTTTTTTTTTAACTTACTATGATCAAACTATCACCAGGCACATCCAACTCAGCCATCCCTGTTCCTAGACCAGTCATTTCAACTGACGCATAGTTGACTGTCAGCTAACGGCTTCTGACACCTTGCTCATGGCCCATGCACCTGCTGGAGGTTGGCAACCTGCTGCTTCTCCTCCCCGTGCCTTGTCTCCCTCTTGGGTTTCTATGGTGAGCGAGGAGAGAGGCAGAGGGACACCACTTTCTTTTTGAGAAGGTTTCCATGGCGACGGGAGCTGTGGATTTTGAGTCTCCCTGGAGTCGCTAGGGGGCCCCCATCACCCGCCTCAGCTGCTGATGTCCCGTGTGACTTGGGCAACTTGTGCTCTTCCCTTGGCCTGAAACGCTTGGCCACACTTGTTTGCATGGCTTGTCCCTTCTCTTCATGTGGGTCTTGGCTCAAAGGCCACCTCCTCAGAGTGGACCCCTCCCTGACCACTGAGCCCTCGCGTGTTTTTATCACATCCTCCCCACCCCCCATATTCCTCTGGCACTGACCACAAACTGAAGTTCTGTTGTTTATTTGTTTACCGTCCATCACTCTGAGTAGAATATAAGTTCCATGAGGACGGAGACTTTGCCCTACTCAATGCTCCACTCCGGAACCTTGCACCGGGCCTGCCACATAGCAGGTGCTCCATAAATGACTGACGACAACTCTGTGCATGAACTCCTGCTTCCCCCCCTGGTCTCACGGTCGTCATCCGTGAGAGTGTCATCTGTCCTGGCATGGCGTTAGGGTCCTTAGTGTCTGTCAGGTCACTGTGCTTTGAAATTCTTCAAAAAGAGAAAGAATACACTTTAGAAAAGCCTTAAGGCTGAGACTTTCTGCATTATTCGTGGGTAATGGAATCAGCACCCCTAAACTTCAGTGGCTGGAAACAACAACCTCTTTATCTGTTTCGGATTCTGTGGGTGGGGAACCGAGGCAGGATTCAGCCTGATGGTTCTTCCGCTCTCCGTGGTGCTGGCCGGGGACATTCACTCAGACCGTGGCTGAGCTGAGCTGGGCTGGGCTGGAAGGTTCTCAAAGCCTGGTGCTTTGGAGCTGCTCCACATGACCTCTCTTTCCGTTTGCTTAGTTTGGGCTTCCTCACAGCAGTGCCATGTTATAGAGTTAGACTTCTTACCTGGCACCAGGCTCCCAAGAAAGAACGTTCCAGCGTGTGAAAGTAGAAGCTGCCAATCTTCAGGCTCCGCCTTAGTAGTTTACACAGCGTCACTTCTGCCCACATGATCAAGACAAGTCACAAGGGAAGCCCTGACTCAAAGAAAGATTGACTCCACCTCCTGATGGGAGAAGCAGCCAAGACATGGCAGCCTTACATGATCCACCACAGTGACAGAGCCCTCCCTGGGACCCTGCTTCAATGACCCAGATAAAGGTATATCTATTCCAGGGACACCAGGTGGGGTCTCACCCAGCACCACTAACATGAAGATTATAATTACTCACACGAAGAATAAGCCGAATGATAAAGGATGCATTTACTGACCAAAGGATGCGTTTACTGACCAAACTCATTCTCAGGGCGAAACTGAAGGAGAGCATCAGCCCAGCGTAAGAGAACAACATCCCGTTATTTGTAAAATACGTTAGTAACTGTGCTCGGTTACACTCCTTCGGGTTGCAAGGTCTCAGGACACTTCGGATGGCTTAAACAGACAAGAAAAGAAAATAGATTGGAAGACTATGAGGCTGTTGGATGTCATGGAATCCAAGGGAAAATGTGGAGCGACCAGGCCACAGGAAGGCCAACCCTGGCCTCGGCCACGGGGCTCCGCGACTACCTTTTGAGGCTCTGCCACAACCGCGACTCAGCTGTGAAGACTCTCTGTCCTTGTTTCTCCACTTCCGGGAGAGGTACGCAGTGGCCCATGGCTCAGTGTTGCCACCAGTTGCAGATTGGGGGACAGAGGCATAGGCCTGGCCGTGGCCCTGGGGACTGTCTAGGATTTCTGGCGGATCCCACGGGAAGAGAGGGTATTGAAGAGAAAGGCAGGATGCATTTTGTCTCAATCTGCTAGAGCTGCTGTAACCAAACACCACAGATGGGGTGCTTTACTTGACAGACGTGTATTGTCTCCCGTTCTGGAAGGTAGAAGTCTGAGGCCAGGGCATTGGTCGGGCTGGCTCCTTCTGTGGGGTGCAGGGGATGGACTGGCCCCAGGCCTCTCTCCTCGGCTTGTTGGCAGCCACCTTCTCCTTTCATCTTCCCATGGCGTTGTCTCTCTGTCCATGTCTGTTTCTAACCTCTTCCGATAAGGACACCATTCGTATTGGATTGGGGCCCACCCCAAAGACCTCGTATTAACTTCATTACCTCCTTTAAGACCCCCATCTCCAAACATGGTCAATTCTCAGGTCCTGGGGGGTAAGAGTATAATGTATAATGTTGAGGGCACACGATTCAGCCCATAACAGATCGCCACCTGAAATTCATTTTGGATGTCAACACCGATGACACCACACGTGCCCCCAAAGGGCATTTAAAGGTTTCCTGCTCATCGTGAGGCTTTCTGGGGAGAGCAAGGTAGGCTTCCGGGAGAGTCCAAAAGTGGCTGAAGAGAGCAAGGACTGAGGCGACTTGGGGTTTCTATGGTGGTCGAGGGTGGTACTGGGGTGAGGAGTCCCATGCCTGAGGGAGCAAAAAGGGAGAAGGCGGATTGAGGCTAAAATGTTATCAGCAGTGGACATCAAAGATAGAGTCAGACTCTATGAAAAAGGCCTGCTGTGAAACCCTTTCCTCCGTTAACCCATAATCCTCAACAGCTCTAAATGTTGAGATCCAGGTGGCTCTGAGCTGAGGGGTGCAGAGGATCGTGGGCAGAGGGCTGAAAGCCTAGACCGCGTGTTTGGCCTTTGGCTGGAGCTGCACAGAACCCACAAGACTTGCAGAAGAGCTGGGGTGGGGTGGAGCCAGGGTAGGGCCCGAGCTGCCCTTTAAAGGGCAGAAACCCTCATCCCCTCCCTCCTCTCTCAGGTCAGAGTGATGTTAGTCTGCTTAGGAGCAGATAGAAGATCTACATAGCTAAGATGGCACCCACTCTGCACAGCCAGGGAGAGAAACCCAATGTCCTTGAACCAAACCAAGCCGGGAATCAACCTAAGTGCCACGTCCTCCATGAAGCCTGTCATGTCTCCCGCTCCCAGTCCCTTGCCCTGTGGTGTACGGCCTTCCTGGGGGCTGCCTCACATGGACGCTGCTGGTGGCCAAATGTCAAGGTAACCTCTTGTGCACCTGTGTACCTCCACATGTCAAGGTAACCTCCTGTGCACCTGTGCGTCCTCAATGCCTGCCTCTCCCCATCTTCTCCCAGCACCCTGCCCTTCATGCCTTAACTCCCAGGCACACCAGCATCTTAGTACCCATCACTCCATGATTCATTGTTCTGAAGGACATCGTACGTGCTGTTCCCCTACCTGGAACACTGTTCCCTGCTCTAACTCCCCTCCTTTAACTTGCCTCATCCTGCTTAGCTCCAGTCCCTTCCTCAGAAAATCCTAACCCCTGCCCAGAGCAAGTCCTCATTCAGTCAGTCCTGACGCCTCCACTTCGGAACTGCATACTACACGTGTGGTTACAGGTGAGTGTGTGCTTACTGCCCCCGCCCACGAGAACGTGAAAATGTTGCTTGCACTAGCAGGGGCTCAGAAAGTAGCTGGGGGTGAATGAATGAATGAATGAGAGAATGCATGCTTGCAAGGACCAGCCCAAATCGTCTCCTCCCTGAGCCACCAGGGGTTTCTAATTCCCTTCCAACCTGTAGTCAAGTCTGAGCTCGGAAGAAATGGGGGCCTGTGTTAATGCGAGCAGAGCTATGCCATTTTTCCGAGCCCAGTTCTGCTATTACCTGGCCTTCCCTAAGTTCTGTCACTCTCTGTAAGAGGAGGTGTTTTTAACATTCTTTCGGAATAGCAGAGAGCCAGGAGTGCTTTCCCAAACGCAAAAACCACCCTTTTTTAACGCAAGCCCCAGGACAAAAGTTTTCGAATGCCTGACGGTAGGGATGCTCGTGCCGATAAGAAGTGGTGGCGCGCCCTCTGCTGGTAAAACGGTAAACTGCAGGGGCCGTGCCCCGCAAAAGGCAGCGGAACCCTTCAGTTTCCCAGCAGCCTCTACGGTCTAATGGGCCTATCTGGCCTAGGACGAGACTGCGGCCTCGGGAATAATAGGGTCAGCGTCACCCATAGGCCCTCCCCCAGGGCTCTCAGGCTACCAACATAAACCAGTTAAAAAAAGCCCAACCCCCTTTGAAGGGGAAGGGTGGGTCCTTGTGGCCTCTGGCTGGCTGGCCAATAGGCTGAGGTTAAATCACTCCCTTTTTAATAGTAATAGTCAAAAGTGGAGGTTAGGATCTTAGGCTTTGGAACTAAAGAGTCCTAGGTCCGCATTTCAGCTCTCCCATTTCCTTAGGCTTCTCAGGATGCGATAATGTGGTTAAGTCACCAAATACGAGACCTGACACCTGGCGAAAAACCGCCTCATGACTCTTAGATGCTTTATTTCGGCAAACGGGAGCTGCGACTGTTGTAGCTGTTACTATTTTTCAACGGACCCTTACAATGGGCTTGTTCTGTACTAAACAATGAAAGTCAGAGGGAGAGGGAGAGGAAAACAAATAAACCACTGTTCCTGCTTTGGGAGAGCCCGGAGTCTAGTGGGGACGTAAAATACGGTGGTTTAAAGCTTGTCCATCTTAAAGATGATGCTGGTCCCAGCCACTGTCCCACTGAACCACATGAGAGGACTGGGCAGCTAAGCCCAGTCACACCCAGAACTGAGAGAGACGATAATACTGATGACTGTTGCTGTCCTACGCCGCAAAGTTGTTGGGCGAGGGGAGGTTCTTACCTGGCAGTGTATAATCAGGACACGTGTGTGTCCCAAAGCCAGAGAGAAAGTGATGAGTTAAAGAGGGGGACAGGGAAGTAGATACAGGGGGTTCCCAGGAAGTCTAACCAGTCTACTTCTGCCTTTTAGATTTTCCAGACAAGCACCAGGCCCCAGTCCACTGTCCGCCCCACTCCCCAACAATAGGGTACATATTGTGCTCTATGAGTGCCCCTGTTGAAGGCCCCTGAATGTGTCCACGACAAAATTCCTTTGTTGAGATCCTGGCCTCCAAAGATGATGGGTTAGGAGGCGGGTCTTTGGGAGGTGTTTAAGTCATGAGGATGGGAGCCTCATAAGTGGGATTAGTGTCCTTAAATTGACAGGCTCCAGAGAGCTCCCTCCCTCTTCCCCCATGTGAGGACATAGAAGGGGCTGGCTGTGAACCAGGAAGAGGGCCTTCCCCAGAAAGCCACCATGTGGGTACCCTGGCCTCAGACTTCCAGCCTCCAGGACGGTCAAAAGTAAATGTCTGATGTTTATAAGCCGCCCAGTGTGTGGTATCTTGTCATAGCAGCCCGAAGGGATTAAGGACAGCCCTCATTCTTGCCATGGCCTCGGGAAGCACTTTTAAAGCATTTAAGAGTCAGGAGGCGGGTTCTTGATGGCCTTCTCTGAAATGTCTGCATAGGAGCGTCTTTGGGCTATAACATCCATCTATTGTCTTTGTGGCTCCATCAAAACCAAGACTGGAAGGGTGTCATTGTTGATATTCTGTATGTGCACGTACCCATTTCTTTAAAGACTAGAAGGAAATAAATCTAGTGATATCTGAACAACAAATTTGTAAATGATTTAATTTTCTTTTTGAGACTTGGTACCCTCCCAAATTTTTCATAGCAACTATTATTACATTGACAATCAAATTAAAAACAGTGACAGCCTTGATAAGGGTAATGTCCTGGCTCCACCTAGGGTCCGGGGCATGTGAAGGGGCTTGAGAGTGGTTAGGCGGAAGACGGCTTTAGCAGTGTAGCTGTGCTGGTGTTGAAGAGCAGGTCATCCGCAGAGAAAGGGCTGGGCCTTGAGCTGGGAAGTGACAGAGGGAAGGGAGTGGGGCTCATGACTATGGCACAGCTCAGGCTGCTCCTCAGATGATGGGAAAAGGAGCTTCGCACTACAGACCTCAGTCCTGCCTCTGAAGCAGTCTTGCCTTGGGGGACAAAGAGAAATGCCTAATCCGCACGCTTCCGCACTTCCACCTTGGACTTCCAGGTCAGATAGCTTTTCCTCTATCATTTAGACTGATACTGTTGAGATCCTGCTGTTCTGGGGAGCGTGCCGCTGCCCAAGCTTTGAGCAGAGCCGCTGGTGTCTTTCATTCATTCATTCATTCATTCATTCATTCGTTCGTTCATTCGTTTCTTCACCAACTTTTATTAGGCTTCTTCTTTAAACCTAGCCTGTTCCGATACAGAGAGACAGATGGGACTGTGACATGGTTTGTTGCCCACTGGGATCTCACAGGTGATTAATGAGAAACTCGTGGCATTCCAGGGTGTAATGTGCAAGGTTCTCACAATCCTCAAGGCCTCCCAGAAGCCTTAGGATAAGGAGCAGCCAGATTCTGGGCACAAATGAGCTCTGAACTAGTGGCTGAGTCCAGCCTGCTACCTGTGCTGAGGGCCATCAGCCTCCCGTTCCGCCACACTCTCAGGCAATGACTCCCTGTAAAGATCTGAAGGTCATTTCCATCTTCCCATTGCATGGACTGCTTCCTGTGGGCGAGAATGGCTACTCTGGCACACAGTGACCACGTGGACTTCGTGGGAGCCAAGTCTCTTTAGGCTGGAAAGTATGTGAGCACATGTGTATTTCAGGGAGCAACCGAAGCTTTCTCGAGATAATCTATTGGGACCACGATGCAAAGAAGCGTGAAAACACTGATTTAGCCATATTTACATTTTGGGATCAACAAATAGTGCACAGACGGTCTGGAATACGACAATAGAACAACTCACACTCACAATCGCACTCACTGTCGCCAAACCTTATTCTAAGCACTTCACGGAAATGAATTCACTGACTCCTCATGAAAGCCATGGGATTTAGGAACAGTCATCACCCACAGATTACAGATGAGAACGCCGAGGCAAGTAAGTAAGTTAACCAGTTGTGGAGCCAGGATTCTACAAAGGCGGTGTGGACCCCAAGCTCCTGCTCCCCACCGTAGCAGAGAGCCTGGAGGGAAGAAGGAAATACTCTTTGAGCCTGACGTAGACCTGGACACATCAAGGGTGCCGCCCTGTGCCCCTCATATCAGCCTTTCCGATTAGCAATTGCTCCTAATTTGATAAATGAGGAAAGTGAGGTTCACAGAGGTGGAGTGACTTGCCCAAGGTCACACGGTTCAGTAGTGGCAGCTCCTGTCTGATTCCAAAGTTTAACCTCTGTCTAGAGCATCGCAGCGGCAGGCGCCAGGAAGCAAAGGGCAGTGGCTGTGTACTCACGGCGGGGTCAGGCCACCTGTCTTTCCAGGGACAGCTAAGCACATGTCGAACCTTAGATTTCGTTGCGTCAGCCTCTAACTCATTGCGGAAGCCAGACTAAGGAAGCAGAAACCCCATCGTAGACTGTCGTGAAGGGAATAATTTATTTTTGCACTCGCGAGACCTAAAGTCAACATCTTTCCTTCGGTCTTTTGCTCAGTGAATATTGCTGCAGCACTGATTGTCTGCCAGACCCTGTTCTAGTACCTGGGTCACGGCAGCGAGCAAGACTGGACCTGATCTTCTAGAGGCGGGGCCTGTCCATGCAGAGGAAGAGTGGCCCAGGGTGCAAATTTTGACTCTCGAATCTGAGCTAACGATTTCTCTGGCTGTTAGTTTTCTCATCTGTAAGTGGGATAAGGATAGTGTGTGTGTGTGTGTGTGTGTGTGTGAGTGAGAGAGAGAGAGAGAGAGAGAGAGAATGAAGTGACACAATAATTCTTACTCCTATCTGGTACATCAAGTTCCACTCTTTTCCTGGTACTGACGCATTCTTGTCTTGTAAATTTGGATGTGCCCTTTGCTGACGTAAGGATGTCCAAACCTGTAGAGAATTTTTAAAAAAATTGGAGTCAAATAGAGGAGACGCCTGAAAGCGAGTTCTCAGCAGACAGAGACATCGGAGAAAGCAAAGCGGGGCTCGGACTGCAGGGTCGTGAACAAGGTCACGTGCCCTCTCCGGGGGGGCGGGTGGTCGGCTGTAGAAGGAGGGGTCTGAAAAGAGGCGTTTCTAAGTTGTATTAACCTAGATGCACAGAAACAATGAGCAGGGCTTGCTTAAGGCGAAGATAAACCTTTTGCTAAAGAAGTCACAGGCCCGGGGTGTAACTACCCCCATGACCTGCCCAGTTAGGAATTTATGCTCAGATCACCCTGTGAGGTTACTTTCCACAGAACCCCTTTTTTATTTACACCTTGAACCTCATTGAGCCCAACAGCAGAACTGGGATTAGGCCCCCCAGGCCAGTTGGGTCCAGCCTTGTGCTTGGACCTGGTCTGCCTCTCTGCGCTCTGCCCAGTTCAGGGGTCCCAGCCCAAATTGGTTGCTCCATGATGCATATTCCACCCAAGGCCCAAGTGCCTGGAGACACATTCAGAAAAGTCTGCTAGAGGAAGCCTGAATGTCAAGGGCATCTCGTTCACATCTCAGTGTGACACTGAGGGCTACATCGCTCCCTGTGGTCCTAACCCTAATGGCTTGAGAAACAGCCAGCTGTCACCCACACATCCAGCTGCCCCAGAATCATCCAAGGAAGCTGGGGTTCACTCATTATGTGGAGCAGCTTCGAGCTCCACAGTTAAAGAGGAAATCTGCAATTGCATTCCTGGCCCAAGGAGGGGTCCGGTCCCACCCATGTCACCCTTGCCCCTGGGATGCATTGTCCTTGAAGGCCGACACATGACATCTCAGCAGGTTCCATCACAGAACCTTTCAACTTTAAAGCCGGGAGCCTCCTCCGAAATCACGGCATCCAGGACCCCAAACTGGAGGCCCTGGGCAGGATCCAGGCCCCGGGTGGGCCTTGTCCGGCTGCAGAGAGCTGAGTCTCTCCAGTTCCACATGAACCCTGTTCAACCACGATGTCCCCAAGAAGCGGCCTAACCAGCTTCATGAGGCACAGGAGCTTGCTGTCCCTGGTCTGGTCCAGCTCTTCGTTTTGCAGGGAGGAAAGGTGACATTGGGGCAAAGGGAGATAAAAAACCAGAGTGGGGGTTGGATCCACTGAGGAGTTTCCCTGAGCTTCAAGGAGAAGCAAGTCCCGGGCAGAGCCCAATGCAGAACAGAAACAGGAAGAGGTGAACCCCCTTGGGGTCTCCCGGGAGGGAAGAGGGGGCTTCCTTGGAAAAAGGGGAGCCAGCCCCCAGTGAGGGTTCTCTCTGTGTTGAGGCTCCATGCTTAACCCACTTACTGGTCTGTTCATTAATAATTACCTATCTGGGGAGGCGGTAGGTGCTGCTGAGAGCGCTCTTCAATCTTCCTGGGCTTGATAAACCCAAGCCACATTCCTGGGCCACCTCTAGAGCTCAGACGACCGCACGGGGCCACTCCAGCATCGACTGGGCCGTGAGTACCGAGGGACACTCTGAAGGGAGGACTCGGGGTTCTGGGACACAAGATTTTCGGTGCTTTGTCAACGTAAGAACATCCAAACCTGTAGGAGAATGTGTAAGAGTTGGTTAGAGTTTATTTGAACCAAACAGACAAGTAGAGCCAAACTCAAAGTCTTGGGAAAACTGAGACAATTGGTCACTCTACCTAGAGGTGAGAAATCCTCAGGCTGAAAAGACCACTCACTACACATGATCGCACCAACGTCCTCACTGCCCCGGGGTGAGGCGGGGGACCAGTGCTCACACCCAGACGTGGCCTCTCCCCAGGCTGGACACAGCCTGGGCCGGTTCTGCTGCCTCCCAGCAGAATCCTGGGTGAGCTCGCGGTAAAGCCATGGAGAAGTCTGTGAGAGCTGGGGCCAGGGGAGAAGTGACCGTGGTTGCTAAGAAGCCATGGTGGGTGGAGGGGTGTCAAGTAGGTGGACGAAGTGGTTCCGTGTGTGTTTTTAGACGACCCTCAAACAGCTGTACGACATGCAGAGAGTAGAAAGACCCGTTAGGAAGCTTCTGCCGTGGTCCCGGTCAGGGTTCTGCAAGCTACAGCCCGCGGGTCAAACCGGGCCCACTCTCTCTTTTCGTGTTGCCCACGAGCTAAGAATGAACAGATACGACGTAGACACAAAGGTTTTAAGTGGTTGAAAGAAACCAAGCATTTTGTAACATATCAAAAGTAGATGAAATTCAAACTTCAGTGGCCAGAAATAAAATTTTACGGGAACACGGCCGCGACCGTCCGTGCCTGTCTTGTCTGTGGCCACTTTCCAGGCGGCGTGGCAGAGCTGAGTGGATGCAGCAGTGACTGTACGGCCCACAAAGCCTGAGATATTTACTATCTGGCCTTTGACAGGAAAAGCTTTCTGACCCTGTTCTGGGTGAAAGATGTTGGAGACTTGAGTGAGGCTCATGGCAGAGGAGGGGCTGAGAGGTTGAAGGGAGAAGCTGTGGGGTGGATAGGCGGGGGTGGGCGGCGGGAGGGAGGGGCAGAAGGCCCGAGAGGTGTTAGAGATGACAACTGGGTTTGGGGCTGAGAACTAGGCAATGGTAGGGCCACTGGATGGGGCGGAGCAGATTTGGTAGAGAAAACTGAGCATCTTGTTTAGGGCAGGTTGATTTCATTAGGAAAAGGAACCAATTCTACCCCCAGAGACTCTGAGCAGATCATTTATTCAGCATCTGTGGGCTCATCCATACGGGGTGATGAGAATACCCTTTCTACCGACCGCAACCTGAGTAAGTGGGTCAAACGAAATGGCGTAAACATGATTTTATAAACCACAACGCGTGCCAGGAGGCCACGGGGTGTGTGGAGGAGACGCCAAAACAAGCTTTGGTGATTTAGCACCTTTGGTGAAATGAGTTATTGGGCCAAGGAAAGAAATCCAGATGATGGAAGGCGCCCCAGGCTGAGTGTCTAGACACTTATGTTCCTGCTCAGATATTTACCAGTTAGGTGACTCGGTGAAGTCACTTTGGGAGCCTCTGTTTACCCACCTCTGTAATGAAGTGGAGTTCAGTGTCATGCAGAGCTCATGAAATGGGAAATGAAATGAGATGGTGAACACGAGCAGCGTGCCAGAGGGCATTACTGTCACCTCACACGTGGAGGGCGCTGGGTGTTTGCTCGTCTGTCATAAGCTCATCTGCAGGAGTTGAGAATGTCACTTACCGTCCTGGGGCCCTGTCCCCGGCCTGACTGCTCAGTAAAGTTGGTTGTCCTGCTACGGGAATTTCCTGGGCACTCTCTTCTCTCCTGTAGACCTGAGAGCTCGGACGATGCATCTCGCCAAGTGCCTGCTCCTTCTCCTGGTCGGACTACTGGCCCTTTCTCACGATGGCCAAGGTCATACTCACAACTACTCTCAGGAGGCTCCAGGCCCAGGTGAAGGCTCCCCCAGCCTCAAGATCGCCCCGAGCAACACCGCCTTTGCCTTCAACCTCTACCACCTGATGGCTTCCGAAGCCCCCGGGAGCAACATCTTCTTCTCCCCGCTGAGCATCTCCGCCGCCTATGCCATGCTGTCCCTGGGGGCCCGCTCACACACCTGGACCCAGATCCTCGCGGGTCTGGGCTTCAACCTCACGAAGATGTCCGAGTCCGACATCCACCAGGGCTTCCAGCACCTTCTGCACACTCTCAACCTCCCGGACGACAAGCTAGAGACACGCGTGGGCAGTGCCCTTTTCCTGAGCCAGGACCTACCGCTCCTTCCGAGATTCCTTAATGACACCCTGGTCTTCTACGGGTCCAGACTCTTCCGCACCGACTTCCTTGACTCCAAGGGCACAGCCCAGCTTATCAACGACCACGTCAAGGAGGAAACTCGAGGGAAGATTGAGAACTTGGTCGATGGGCTCAGCACAGATACGATGATGGTGCTGGTGAATTACATTTACTTCAAAGGTAAGAGTCCATTTGTTGGTGGATCCTATATCTTCTTCACCCAATTTATCGATGAACTGAAAATTTTTTAAAACAGAAAGTGGATGCATTGGGTCTGACAAGGTCGAAGAGCCCTCAGAAGATTTAATGTTAGAGTGCCAGATAGTTAAGATTATGCAGCCTTGAACTTTCCATCCCTTTATATCTTTGGACATGTTTTCTTAATAACAGTAATTTATAAAATGCGTTATATCCAATGATCATGAGGTGAAGTGCTGCGTTCATAATGAAGCTCTGCCACTTACCTACAGCATCAACAGGGCAAGTCGTTTGCCTGGCATAAGGATAATAAGAGTCCCTGCTTCAGACCTTTATTCTAAGGATTAAATGATGTCTAATATTTGTATACACCTTAGAAGAGGCTCTAAGGGGACGGGCAAACTACAGTCTCCAGCCAAATCTGCTGGGCCACTTGTTTTTGTAAATAAAGTTTTATTGGCACACGGCCACGCCCACTCCTTTATGTAGCGCCTCTGGCTGCTTCCATTCACACAGAGATAAGCGGTTGCTATAGAGACAGAATGATCTGCAAAGCGCTTTCTGGCCCTCTGCAAGAGAAGTTTGCCCAACCCCTGACCATTATGTGTACTCAATAAATAATTACAGTAATTGTGATTACTCTCATGATAATGATATTCATTTTGAAAACCTCAATAATACCTCAAAAAATAAAAGAGAAAATAGAAATCGCCCACAATCCTACCACCCTGAGGCAACTAATGTTAACATTTTAGCATCATTTTTTTCAGTTTTCGGTTCACGCGCATATGTTAACGCAGTTGAAATCACAGTGTGGGGACCGTTTTATCCAGTGTGTATCTGTCAGGGTCCCATCAGCAGAGCAAGGCCACCAGGAAGGTTAAGGAGAAAGGGATTGTTCTAGGAATTAGACCCGGCATGATTGGGCGGGGGGTGGGGCTGGAGAAGTGAAGTTCTGGAAAGAGATGGAGATGGAGCGACAGAGAAAAAGTCGCTAGTGTAGGTGGACAAGTTAGAGCTTATAAGGAATCTATGTGCCAGGCACATCCAGCCACCAGAAGGGGCCCGTGTCGGGGGAGCTTTGGAGAGGCCCATGCTGGACCCCTGGTGGTGGCTTGGTGACACCGTTGGTCAGCAGGACTAGAGTTGGGACAACCAACTCGGCGGAGGGTGTGGATGAGCCGCAGCACGCGGGGCTCCTCTGGGTCTGGGCATCGTCCTATCTGCCCGTAAAGACCTTCAGCGAGCAGTGGCTGCTTCGCGTCGACCTCCCAATCTCACACTTGAACCTGCATCTACAGAGAATGGAATTCTGGCAAACAGTCCCAGACTGACCATCCGGCCAAACTGGCCATTGCCTGCATTTCCCGTGAGGAATTTTCATGCACTGTTGAAAACTTTGAAAACAAATTTTTTTAATTCTGCAATAACTCTAAATTCGTAGGAAGTTCCAAAGTAGTACAGAATGGTCCCATGTCCCTTTCACTTAGGTTCCCTAGATAACATCTTACATAGCCATAATATAACAGCAAAACCAGGAAATTGACAGGGGGTACAATCTACAGACTTTATTCAGATTTTATCAGTTTTCTCATGCACTCGTGTGTGCGTGTATGTGTGTGTGTGTGTGTGCGTGTGCGTGTGTGTGTGTGCGCGTGCGCGTGTGTGTGTGTGCGTGTGTGTGTGTCTGTGGTTTTATGCCACAGAGAACTTTATTTAGATCTCATCGTAGTGATTGCACAATATTCTTCTGACTCCATCCCTTTTAAAAGATAATTTAAATGTATAGAATACACCATCACACCACCCAAAGCTCTAGCCAGAAATAATAATTTTTGGTGCTGTCTTCCTGAAAGATACCTAGATCCAACGAGATTAGTGTTTGGGGCACAAGAAAGTAAAGTTCTTCAGAAACAGAAAGGAGGTAGAGACATCCTGCCCTCGGACACATCTGCCCAGCACTCTGGGGCTGCAAATGTAGCCCCGAGACCTCGGCGTAGGCCACATGGAACAATTGTGCTTATCCTCAAAAGTGAAAAGCACCTAGAAGAATACATACAAAAGATGCTCGGGATCTCTGTAGATAAGATTATATTGAGAGATATTTTAAAAGACTTAAATGAAAAACAGATAAACTACATTCATGAAGAGGATAGTAAAGATGGCCATTCTCTCTCCGAATTCATCTAAATGTTTAATGTAATCCCAATCAAAACCCTAACGAGATTCTTTTTTCTTTTTGGTGACAGTTATCAAGCTGATTCTAAAATGTATATGAGAGTGCAAAGGGCCAAGAATAGCTAAGACGAGAAATCTGCCCACTACAGAGCAAGACGTACTATAACTATAATTATTTAGACTGTGTGCTACAAATAGACTAATGGGACAGAATAGTGAGAGGCCAAAACAGAGCTCAGAAATGACCTCATGAATATAGGGACATTTGATACTTGTCAAAGCTGGCGTGAGAGAGCACTGGAGAAAGAAGAAATTTAAAAATTGGTGCTGGGACAACCAGGTTCCCTGATGGGGGAAAAAATGCCTTCAGACCCTTGCCCCACCCCAGCAGTCATTAAGTATTTACTTCTGGTTGAGTCGAGTCCTAAATGCAAAAGATAAGACAAAAGCTTCTAAAAGGAAGCATAGGAGAATGTCTTCATGACCTTGAGGTGTGGGAAGTTTTCCTAAGACGCAGAAGATCTAACCACAAAGGAAAAGATCAATGTCCACGGCATTGAAGTTTAGAATTTTGATCAACGGGAATGAAAAGACCAGCCAGCAAGGGGAGGATGTATTCGCAACACACATAACTGATACGCAACTAGTATTCAGAAAGAACCCCTCAAATCACTGAGAAACAGCCCTATAGAAGCACAGGTTAAAAAAAAAAAAACAAAAACGAACTGGCATTGAACTAAAGACAGAGGACATCTAGTTGGTCAATAAACGTACAAAAGGTTAGTTACTCAACCTCATTTTTAACCAAGAAAGTGCACGAGTTTCCACTAAATAAACACCAGCTTGGCAAAAAATGTAAGTGCAACAATTTTTAAGGAATTGGCGAAGACTTACAACAACTTTCCTGATATCCTCTGGTGTCTCTCAATTTCGAATCTAAGCGAACCCTGGGAGACCCCTTCCCCAGGCACCTCAGGCCGTGAATGATGTAAATGTACACCCCGATGAGATGGGAAGGTGGGGATCTGGGGTGACCGCGGGGGAGCGTTCCCTGGAGGGTTGGCTTGTTGGTCCATGGCTACTCTGCCCCTTCTCTTCTTCCTTTCAGCTCCATGGGAGAAACCGTTCATCTCCTCGAGGAGCAGTCCAAGAGACTTCTATGTCGATGAGAACACAAAGGTCAAGGTGCCTATGATGTTTCAAGATAAGTACCACCACTGGTACCTTCATGACAGGTACTTTCCCTGCTCCGTGCTGAGGATGGATTACAAAGGAAATGCAAAGGCTTTTTTCATCCTTCCTGACCAAGGGAAAATGAAGCAGGTGGAAGAGGTTTTGACTCCAGAGATGCTGACAAGGTGGAACAACTTGCTCCAGAGGAGGTAATTGGGGTGCCGCGTGGCGCACTGCCCTTCAAACGGAGCCTTCTCATGAAGGCCGGTGCCCGAACGAGATAGGGAGCGCATGCTAAATGTCGCAAGAATTCTTATCCATTCAAAGATGTTCATAGGTTTTCTTAAATCCTGAGCCCTCCTGTTGCATCCAATATGTGATTTCATCAGTGACAGGAGAACCAGACTAGGAGTTAGGAGCCTTAGTTCAGGATGCAGCCCTCACACGGCACAGGCCTTGGGTGGAATGACATTGGCTCTCAAAGGCTCTACTGGCGTGGAGGGTTTTAAGAAAGCCCACTCACCCACTCCGGGAAGTAGCGAGGAAGTTTCACATCGCCCCGGGGCTATGAGTGGGTGAAAAGTCTCCAACCACATACAACACGAGGACCTCAGGTCTAGGCCGTATGTGGATAGAAAATTCACACTGTTCATGGGGCACAGGAATCCGATCCAGATAAATCCTGGTTCCTAATGAGTGAAAACCACAAGGCCCCAACAGAGGCCGAGCAAGACTGCCACACGGGGAGACTCGCATCTCCCTGGGCACCTGGCACGGCCGCAGGAAGCCAGCTCTGCTGAAGACGAGCGCCTGAGCGGGGAGGTCCCGCAGACCACAGGCCCCGGCCTCAAGCTCCTGGGGACACGCGTGAAGGTGGCGCAGTCGGGGGCGCGTGGCAACAGGACCCAGGTGGAAGGAGCCAGCTAGAGGGGGTGCAGTCGAGGACAGCACAGCCCGGCCGCGGTCCCCAGCTCGCTCAGGACGCCAGGTGTTTAACTCACTGCCTCTTCCAGGTCTTTTTACAGGAAGCTCGAGTTGCATTTCCCCAAGTTCTCCATTTCTGGCTCCTATGACCTAGATCAGATGTTGCCCAAGCTGGGCATCAGAGACCTGTTTTCGCAGCAGGCTAATCTGTCCGGCATCACCACACAGCAAAATCTGCTGGTGTCCAGGGTAAGTCATTGGTGGCCATGAAGACCTAGAGGCCTCAGTGGGAACATCTGCCCCTCGGGAGCTGCTGGGCGATGGTCGCTCTCCCTGCCCGAGTCTGTGCGATTATCCATAGGCACGGACATCTGTGAACCAACACGCCACATGCTGAGGGTGGCGCTTGGTGCTGGGGATACAGCATCCCCCCAGTCCCTGTTCGGTCAGGGTGGGGAGGCAGCGTCTTCATAGATCATGGCAATGGAGAGGGACAAACGCGATGCCAGAAGCAGAGGAAGGTCACAGCCGAGGCTGGGTGCGTGTGTATCACAGAGGTTTCTTAGACGAGAGAAAGGGACCTATGACTTCAGCTAAGTAGACAGAAGTGAACTAGAGGGCAGAGCCTCGGCTTTCATTGAGAGTTTGCATTCCAGTTCTTCCTTATGGCATGAAAGGGTCACTTAGCCTCTGAATATGTTTTCCTCATCGATAAGACGGACAAAATACATCAATATCATAGGGTGGTCTTGAAGATTAGAAAGAGTGCTGGGGACATGGTAAGGGACCAATTAGTGATAGCTATCATTATTGTGTAAATAAGAGGTCATCCAGCTCAACAAGCCACCCGACATAGAAATTCCTGCTGTGATGTCCCCAGCAAGTGGCTTTGCATGCAGTGAACCACAGGACCGATCCCCGGCCACCTCCGGGCCCCCCAGTCTTCCCTAAGTCCCCAGTTACGTTTTCTCAGAAATAACGCTGCGATTTCCCTCCCAGAGTTTCCACAAGGCCATCCTGGATGTGGACGAGGCTGGCACAGAGGCTGCAGCGGCCACCAGCGTCTCTGTCACCTTTCTGTCTGCCTCACACAATCATCGAGTCCTTCGGTTCAACCGGCCTTTCCTCGTGGTGATCTTTTCTACCAAGACCCAGAGCATCCTCTTTCTGGGCAAGGTTGTCAACCCCACAAAACCATAGCCCTCCCAGAGCTGCCTGTCTGCGGGAAGACGTGGCCCAGAGGGCTGGCTGCAAGCAGCTCTGCTTTTGGAGAGGGGTTGGGAGGTCGAAGATGCCAGGAGTCCGGGCAGAAGCTGCTGGCGAGGGGGTGGGATGTGGGGGGTACCAGATGGATGCGGACTAGACACTCAACTTTCCAGGGCTATGCAACCTCGGGCAGATCATGTAATCTCATTGAATACGTTTCTGCCCCCCAAAAGTGGGAGAAGCCCTCCCAGGGTGGCTGTGCGAATTAAACAAACGATGGCTACGAGGAGCCTGGCTATGAGGTGCCTTGTACTTGGCAGATGCTCAGTAATTGCATTCCTTCTCCATCCCTCTGGGGGTGGCCCCTCACTCCCCCGCATACCTGGTCCCAGACACGGGTGCTCCGACTTCCCGTGGGCTGGCGTCTGCAGAAGGGGGAAGCAGTGCAGGCAGCCAGCAGCCCCCGGGCAGGTTCGGTGCCTTGTTCCAGGATGGGAGGCTCAGAAGGCCTTGGCAAAGAGAACCCCAACCAAGGAGCTACCACAGAGACCTGGCGAGGAGGGCTCAGTGAGGCAGGCAGCCAACCAGGTGACACAGGTACCGCTCCAACCTGTGGCAGTGGAGATGTGGCCAGCATCTGTCCCAGAGTACCCGGCCGTGGTCGCGGGGGCTCTGCAGAAAGAAGAACACGTGACCGCAGCCTGGAGGCCCGTTCTCACGGCCCCGCTCCGCCACTGATTTGCTCTGGTTCCTCAGGCAAATCCCCTCTCTTTGGGTCTCAGTTTCCCTGCCCAGGTGATGCTGGCCCAGGTGGTCTAGCTCAGACCCTCTTTGAGTAGGTGGGGTGAATTCTCTGGGGAGGGTCCACCTAGAATCTGTGAGAATAAACCTGTACCTCAAACCTGTGATTTCCAGCAAATGGATTTCTCTGGGCGGGGCCCTGTGGGTTTTCCTGATGGCCGGGGCATCAGAGACAGGCGGCCTCACTGTTCCAAACCCAGAGTTTTCACTGCTGAGAAGATGCTGAGAGCCGCCTCTGGCACTGACGATTGTTCCAGAGTCGCAGTATTCCAGGGATCGCATGACGGGGTCCTTGGACGCAAATTTCAGAATAGACTCGTTGTGGGAAACCAGGAAACCTGTATCTAGAGCAAGAGACAGACCCCTTTTTTACGGTGTACAGGCGAGAGAGGAAGGGAAGACCCTGGGGTAGTCTCCCTCCCTGCCTGTAAAACAGCCCTGAGGTGGACAGCTCAGCCCCTGGACAACGCTGACAAAGGCAAATTCCCAACGCCGAGCAGGACCATTCCACCGCTGACCACAGCAGCTCCGGGCTGCATGGACACAGCAGCCCCGGGCTGTGTGTGGACAAGGACTGAGAAATGCTTCAAGACCCTGCCTGGCCCTCCGTTCCCTGTCCCGGGTTCACCGGCTGAAAAAGAAGCGTGTGACTAAAATGTTGGTTCATTTCCCCTGCATCCGCTGGAAAGTTGGAGTGTTTTTTTTTTTAACAGCCAGGTAAAAAATCAAGTCAGGTGCAAGTTGACTCACTCCCAACTCTGTCCTACAGAGGCAGGTGGTGGAGGCGGGGAGGAGAGGGGGCGGGGATCCCAGAGTCTCAGACAAGCCAGAAAGGAGGCACAGGCCCTGGGTCATGAGGCAGCAGCACTGCGGGGGTGACGTGTGAAAGCGAGGCCCTGGTGTGGTGAAGCGGAGAAGGGGGAACAGTCACCCTCAGCTCAGCCCCGAGAACGATGTTCTCTAATTCTGCTCAAGCTCACCCCTCCCCCACTCAAAAGCACTCAGTGGCTCCCTCTTGCCTACAAAATAAAATCCAGACTCCTCTGTCTGCCATCCAGCTCCTGCCTCTCCTTGCTCTTCTCCCTGGGGGCCCGTAGCTTCTCACCTCCAGGCCACGGCTCCTGCGAGTCCCTGTCACCCAGAATGCTCCCTCCCCCATCTCTGAGAATCTGCATCCTGCCAGGATCTCCTGGAATGCCTCGTCTCTTCCCTAAGACAAACTGTCATCCTATCATCAAATGAGAGATTAATCTCTGCCCCTGCACGCCACCGGGCCCCCATTAGACAGAAGCCTTGAAGGTGGGGCCTGTTCACCCTCGTACTGGTCTAGCGTGCAGCTGAGGCCCAACAAATAGTTGGTGAATGAATGAACGAAGGAATAAAGCTGTGTCCCGAGCAAGGTCCCTGAGCTATTTGCTGTGCATCACCTCCCCCTGACAGGTCCCTGGAATCGATCAGGTAAATATTTAGTCCTGCTCCTCAGATTTCAAAATGACCTTTTGGACCATTAAAAAAAATAAATAAATAAATGAAAGGTGCAGGACACCTTGTCCCCTGAGCATGGGGGCCTCCGTCTCTTCTTGTTTGCTGCTCTCCCATGGGATCTCTTATTTGTGGGGCCCTCGGGACGCCACTGGGGAGGCTTCCTTCGGGACGGGCGTTGAGCTCTCAGAGGGGCTGTGTGTGTTTGCGATTTCAGAAGTTCTGTTCTAGCAGGGAAACCACGGTTTTCCTGCACTTTGCAATGGGAGAGCAGAGGGAGGCAATTCGAGTGCCATGAGCATCCGCGGTGTAGTCTGGGGGACCCCAGATGCCAGCAGAGGGCGATGAGACAGCATGGCCTTCGTAAGTAGGTGCGCGGCATCGTGGGTTCATTTGGTTATTCGTTCTCTTATTCAACAAAGAGTTACTAAGTGGAGCTGGCCACTGGCCGGGAAGGTAGGGGGGTCTCCCCAATTGGGGTACCACTGGGAATTTGGAGCGAGACAAGAGGGGCTGCAGTCCCAGCTTCTCCACTGACCCTGAGCTGTGGGGCCAACACTCTATGTCCCCAGATCTCAATTTTCTCACCCGTAAGTGGGCACAGAGCCCCACAGCAGCCGTAGCAGTGGAGAGGACATCGGGTTCCCTGGAGATACAGACCTGGGAGCCCCTGGCTCCGACTGAACATGGCCGGCGTAGGGCGGGACGGAGTTCGCTCCATCCCCAGCTCCCTGGGAAGGCGGGGCGCCCTCTCTGAGGAGGGGCTGATCTGAGACGAGTAACTCCCGTGCTCTGAGCACCTGCGATGCACACGGCCCAGTGACAGGTGTCTCCAGAGTCATCACGAGGCCGCAGAGAACCGAGTCGATAACCTGGGTTTTGGAGCCAGAATCCGGTGTTGAATCTGGACCCCACCTGTTACTGAGTGTGTTAGTTTGTTAGGGCCGTTGTCACAAAGTACCACAACCTGAGTGGTTTAACAAACAGAAATGAATTGTTTCACCAGTTCCGGAGGCTGGAAGGCCAGGATCAAGGCATCGGCAGGGTTGGTTCCTTCTGAAGCCTCACGGGAAAATCTGCTCCTTGCCTCTCCCCTAGCTCCTGGCGTTGCTGGCAGTCTTCCTCGGCTTGTAAATCTCTGCCTTCATGCTCACCTGGCGCTCTGCTTGACCTTGCGTCTGCGTCCGGATTTCCTCCTTTTATTAAGACAACAGTCATGTTGGATTAGGGCCCACTCTCCTCTAGAATGACGCATCTTAACCGATTACACCTGCGAGAACCCTATAGCAAATAAAATCACCTCTGAGGTACTGGGGGTCAGGGCTTCAACTTGGGGGAATGCAGTTCAACCCATAGCACTGCGTGGAACCTGGGCCACCTCTCTGTGCCTCAGTTCTCTCGACTGTAAAGGGCAGATGATCCCATTGGGGATGGGGCTCTTTGCTGCTTTTGATGTCAATGGAAAAATAAACCTATCACGACCTAGCTGGTCCACTGAATTCCCGTATTCTGATCCCTAGCCCATCCTACCCACTCACCCCAGTTGTTATGGACTAGATTGTGCTCCCCCAAAGTTCATAGGTCGAAGCCCAAACTCCCAATGTGACTGTATGTGGAGACGAGGACTTTAGAGAAGTAATTAAATTTAAATAAGTTTACAAGGGTGGGGCCCTGGTACCATAGGACTGGCATCCATATAAGAGGGGGAAGAGATGCCCGAGCCTCTCTCTCTGTCTCTGTCTCTGTCTCTCTGTCTCTCTGTCTCTGTCTCTCTCTCTCTCTCTCTCTTCCCTCCCTCCTTCTCTCCCTCCTCATTTATATAAAGAGGCCATGTGAGGACATAGCAAGAATGTTCCATTTACAGTCCAGGAAGACAGATCTCACCAGAAACCAACCTTGACTTCACCTTAATCTTGGACTTTCAGCCTCCAGACCTATGAGGAAAAAAATTCCTCTGATTAAGCCTGAAGAATACAGTGAAGAAATGAAAGGGTGTCACTCTAATCGAGCTGCTAAATGACCCAAAGCAGGTGGGTCGAGGCCCGAGGGACCGGTTCCGCTCCTGTTCTAATGAGCCGGGGACTTAAACGTCTGAACTCTCCTGTCTGTGCTCAAGCCCCGACACGTAGCAGCCCCCAGAAAATCCTCCGGTCGCCCCCTGAGGGGCTAAGGAAAGAACGGTCACGTGTCCAGACCCGCTGATGTCCAGGACGCAGACCGCCGCGCGTCCGGAGGGTCACCCGCCGAACTCTTCGCCGTCCGCTCTTCTTCAGAGCACGCTGGGTGTCGCCTCGCTGTGCCTGCGGCTCAAGAGCCGAAGAGCCTTGAATCGGTCTTTGCCACTGACTTCTCGCCACCGCCTCCAGACTCCTTCTGAGTGTCAGCAAGCCACCCAGTCTGAGGGAGTTTGTCGTGGCGGCCTGGGCAGACAAATACAGGAGGGTGCCGCGCCCCGAGAAGCCCTCAGACCTCGCCCTTCAAAACCAGCCATCCTCAGGCCCCGCTTCCTTCACAGCCCTTTCTGAGGAGCCAGGAGTCAGGGGTTGACACAGAAGTTCCCCAGACTCTCAAGATAGTTCTTCAAATGCGAGCTTGGGAAACAGTCCGTGAGATGTCCCCAAGCCCAGCACTCGCAGGCTGGAGAAAGCCTCCGGTATCTCGGCTAGCCCCATCTTTCCCAAGTAGTTTTACCTGGAGCACATTCTGGGGCATCGTACTAGTTTCCCCGTTGCTGCTGTAACAAATTATGACAACCTGAGTGGCTTAAACGACACAAATTAATTTTCTTACAGTTCTGGAGGACGGAAATCTAAAATAGGCCTCGCTGGGCCAGCATCAAGTAGTCAGGTGGCAGGGCTTTGTTCTGGGGTTCCGTGGCCCCCGCCCCACATCGCAATGTCTGTTCGCCTGTTTCCATGATCACTTTGCCTTCTTCTGACTCGGATCTGCCCCCTCCCTCTCTTAGAAGAACCCTTGTGATTACATCTAGGACCCACCTGGGTAATCCTTGATAATCTCCCAATTTCAAGATCCTTAACTAAATGACATCGGCAAAGTCCCTTTTGTCATATAAGATAGCATTCACAGGGTTTACGTGTTAGGATGTGGACATCTTGGGGGTGGGGACTGTTATCCATTCTTCCATGGTATGTGATAATTATTTCTGTCCTGTAGACCAGAGTTTGGGAATCTGTAGGTTACAAGATAAAGGACCCCTGCTTATGTCACATGGCACAATAGAAACAGAGTGAGACTCAGACAGGAGGGACCTAGCCCCTTGCTGGTGCCTCTCCCGAGTAGCTGCGTGCCTTTGGTTCGCTGATTCCTAACCACTCCCATCCTCTAAGCAGGGAGGCTAGCGGCCACTCTGTTCCTGAAAAACCCCTTCACCTTTCTGAGCCTCGGTTCAGTTGCTGGTGCCATACGGGGGGTTGGTACAGCGATCCCCTCATCTCAGTCATGGGGAGATTCCCTGCCCCCCTCACCCAACTTCCACCAGAATCAGGCTGGCGGGTCCACGACTGCATAAGCCCATAGGCCCGTGGGGAGCTTGGGTGCACGTCCACTGATCTACAGCAAACTGGCTGCAGGAAGCAAAGGACGCAGCCTGGCGAGAGGGAAGTTGGGCAGACGGCGTCCCCTTCCCTGTGTCTGAAATGCTGGACGCCAGTCGCCTGTCTAGCCTCTTCTCCCAGGAGTTCCTGTGCCGTTGCAGGCAAATGATGGTGGGCGTGGGGTGTTGCCAAAATGGCTAAAGCCACCACTTTTAATGCCACCCTCAGCTAAAGGCAGAAAGAAAATGTTGGAGTCAGGGGGTAGTCATTATGGGAGGTGACCGGGAAAAGCACAGGAACAAGGATCAGGTTGCTCTGCGGACTTTTGGCCAGGCCTTCGCCCTGGACAGTGAAGGCAGGCCTGGTCCCCTTACAAACGGAGGTCTCCCTTGCGAGTGTAAACGCCCGTTTATGAGGGAGAGCTTCTGAGTGGGTTTCAGAACTTTCCCTCTGTCTGCTGTTCCTTAAAATTAACCAGCCTCAAATAATCACTGTCCCCAAAGAGGCATATTTTGGGGTGGCAATTTCTGCTCTCCTACAGGGGCTCGCGGGGCGGTGTTCGGGTGGCCCTGGCCAGATCTCAAGTGGCTTTGCCCACAGCCTAACTGTTGGCTGCAAGCCCGCCAGGACAGGACGGGGCAGGGCTGGCTGGGGTGGGGCCAGGGAGGGGCGGAGTCAGGTCCCTGCTGTGGTCAGTGACAAATGCTGGCTCCAGTCCAGCCAGCCCTCTACCCCGTCCAGAGTCCCAGGGCCGGCGACTCCACTGTGTGCTCTCTCTCGGCGGCTGGACAGAGTAAGTACAGGCGTGTGAGGAGGCACGAGAAACGGGCTCCGGGGGTTATGAGGTTTGGAGGGCTTAAAAGCTTTGGGAGTGTCCTGGAGAGAGCAGAAAAACCTCTGTAGGGCTGGGGAAGGGCCTCTGAGGCAGCAGAGGTGACCTTGGGTGCAACATTAAATCTGGCTGAGCCTCAGTTTCCCTATAGGTAAGATGCAACTTACCTCATACTCGGCACGGTGTGATCAGGAAGACTGAGTAAGGTGGTGATTGTCATCCAGGCGTGATTTCGTCTCCATGGCACACAGGGCCACGTCTGGAGACATTTTTAGTTGTTTCGACCAGAGGGGAGGCTGCTGTGGGGATCCAGTGAGTCGAGACCAGGGAGGCTGCTACACATCCCACCAGGCACAGAACAGCACCCACCCCCTCCCCATGGGCAAGAATGATCCCGCTCCAAACTCCAATGGTGCCGAGGCCGGGTGACCCTGGAATGAGGTAGTGGGGACAAACGTCCGGTATACAGGAGGCGCTCGGCAAACCAGAGCGTGTACTATTTTCTGTGCCTAGAATCTCTACCCTTTAGATATCAGGAAAAGTGATCGCACATAATCTGCTTCCCCACCCGAGGCCGCCACCTGGCGCGGTCCACAGAGCGTCAGAGGCCTTCCGGCCACTTGTTAAATAAACAAAAAGGAGACAGAAAATGAGTGGAATTTTTAGTTTTTCTAAGGATGGAGCCCTTGGCAATAAAGGAAACAATAAAGTGAAACTTCTGCCCCGGGCCAACATCCTCCTTCTTAGGTCCAGGTGGGCGGGCGGGAGGCAGGAAACTCCGAGAGATGATGGACGTGTTGATGGCGATGGTGGCGGTGGCGGTTTCCCGGGTGCCGGTTACCTCCACACTCGTCACGCTGTTTGCATTGACGACGTGAGCCTTTCTGCCTGTCAGTCACACGTTTCAGAAGTGCTTTTTATAAAGAAAGAAATGAAAATGAAGCCGAGCAGCAGGGGGCAGTTCCTCGAGGTCGCCTGGCAGTTTACCTCTAGGTGCCCAGCCCAGCCCTGTTTCTGACCACTCAGTGTCCAGGGTGTGGTCTGACACCTCTGCATTACAGAGGACGAGAGAGAGGTTCATTCATTCATTCACCCACCCAAACATTCATTCATTCCACAAGGGTGCCCGAGCACCACCCCTTGGCTGCGGGAGCAGGCGGAGGAGGGTCTTTTCCGTTGGGAGCACGTATCATGGAGGGTGACAGAGGTCGGAGCAGAAGAGGCCAACAATCGACGCATCTGTAATTGCACTTGCAAAGCTGCCCGAAGGGTAGGAGTCACCGTGACGGAGGCGTTCTAGGGAAGGACGGCAGAGAGGGAGAGCAGAGCGTGGACAGGGGGTCGCGGAGAAGACATTTCAGCAGAGGCCCGAGGCCCGTGGAGACGCTGGCCCTGGTGAGAAAGGCAGAGAGAGGGTCCCAGCAGACAGCAGAACGTGCAAGGGCGCAGGGCCGGGCTGGGGCTTGCTGTGTCTGAGGCATTTAAAAAACAAAAACAAACAAAAAAAACTGCATCTGGGGACACACGCGACTAAGGGCAGAGCAGGTCAAACTGAGGCTGGGGAGAGCCGGGCAGAGCCGGGAGGCGTGGCACCTCGTGGGTTGTTGCACAGATCACAGTTGGATTTTGTCACAGATGAATGGGCCGCGGCCCTCAGGCAGGGGATCACTGCGACTTTGAGAATGAAGGAGATGATTTCAGACGCTGTGCGAGGGGCTGGTGGACACAGGGAGGAGAAGTGGGCTGGTCCAGGTAAAAGGCAGAAGGGGCGTCCCTTAAGATGGCGACAAAGGACATGCAGAGAGGCAGGCAGATTTGAGACACGTTGTGGAGCTAGAAACTGGCCAGCCTTGCAGATGATCTAGAGATGGAGATGTTGGTCAGGGAGGCTCCCTAGGTCGCTGCTCCCAGGAGGCTCTGCCGCTGAGTCTTCAGGACCCAAGGAAAGCTGGGATTTTGTTCTTTCCCCTCTGCTTGGACGCTCTCTTACACCTTCTTCTGTAATTAGCAGATCATAGACAGACCCTCCTCAGCCACACACCTCCCACAGCTCGGTCCAAAATTGTCCTGGCTGGGACTTTGTTGCCTGATATTTGGAATAAACACCTGTAGATTTTGAGTCCATGGATTGGTAGGAGGGCTGCCCACCTCCCGCCCACCCCCAGGTGCCACAAGTCGCTTTGGCCTAGGATGCCAGGTGAGCTTGATTGTTCTGCTCTCGTCCCTTGGACAAGTGGGGGCATTTCTGCAGAAACACTGGCTTCAGGGACCCAGGAGAGAATCAGTCAGGTCAGGCTCTGCTGGCACCCTGTGGGTGCTGGTCACCTGAGTGCCAGGCTCCCAGGCCCTGGAGCAGACTCACCCCTGACTCAAAGTTGGCCCAAAACTCTGTCAACACTGTGTGTTGCCACCAGAGGACCAGAAGTGTCATGGCAAAATCTGGGCTTTGAAGCTGGGAGCATGAAATGAGCACCCCGAGGCCTCCACATTCTTCGAAGTGACCTCTCTGACCCTCTGTTTCTTCTTCTGTACTATTATGATAATGATGCCAGCTCTGTGTTACTGCAAAGAGCTATAAATGAGCTAAGGCAGATGAACTAGAGAGAGACCCAGGGATAGGTACCAGGAGCTACAAGGGAGATGGAACGAGGTGTCCTTCCTCAGGGCCATAAAGGGAGCCAAGAGGCAGAGTGACCACCAGTAGAGGAATCTGGATTTTAATCCAGTTTCATTACTCACTGGCTAGGACAAGCAAGTCCATTTTGTTGAGCCTCAGTTTATTCGTCTGTAAAGTGGGATTAATGATGCTTACTTTTGGTGAAGATTAGATGTGGCAATATTTATAGAGCAACTTAATAGGTCCTTAATAAATAGGAGCTTTAATAAAAGAGAGAGTGTGGGCTTGAATGCAGCAATATTTCTATGTCCCACACCTGCAGCCCAGGACAGCCTGAGTGAAGTTGGGGACCTCTCCAAAGAGACCTGCTCCTCAGAAAGGCCCGGTGGGCACTTGGCCAAGTGGCTTTGGCCCATCAGATCTCTGGTGTTCGGGGGGTGGGGACAGTGATCGGGAGGAGGGTTACTGGCTATGACATGTGACAGACCGCCGGCAGTTTATAGGTAAGCTGAGGCTAGGATTGGGGAAGGACTGGCCCAGATCACCAGGTGGGAGGATGGGAGATGGGAGGCCAGAACCCTCCTCACTCCCGCTCCCCAGTCAGCTGCCTCTGGGCCCCATCCAAGCAGGAAGCCCCCTCCTCATCTGTAGCTTTTCTTTGAAGGACTTTCTTTTGGTTCATTTTCAGCTCAGTGCTAATCGGCGGGGTGGGGGTGGGGGGTCGAGCCGAATTGTTCCTTCAGCAGCATCCTGATACACTGACGGTTCTAGCACTTGGCAGGAGGGACCGCGCTGTGCTGGGCAACTGATTAGTTTAAAGGACACAGAGATTAAACTACCCGCCATGGCCTTTATAAAAGGCCTCCTTGAAGGCAACTCTCAGGAACAGGAAGGGAGTGTCGGCACGAGAAGGCCAGACCATGTTTCTTAATTATCTGCAGATTAGGCACCGGGAACACAAAATCGGGAGGCTGTGACCCAAAAATGGAGGACCAGGGGTCTGGGGAAGCCAAATGGTGCGGTGATTTAGAGCGTGGGCTTTGAAAATCAGGACTGGGTCTGAGCTCAAGCTTTGCCACTATTAGCAAGTGGCTCAACCCCTCGAGCCTCAGATCACCCACCTGTAAAATGGAGCCAGCCGTAGAACTTACCTCCGTGGGCGGGTGTGAGGCTGAGAGAGGACAGCATGAGGACAGCGCCACACCTAACAGCGGATGCCGGCCATGTGCCCGGGCCTCCCATGGGCAAGGTGACTGCCGAGGCTGCCATATTTGGTTCTGGGTAGCTGGAGATTCTGCATACAGAACATTCTAAATGTGCCTCCTTTGTGAGCTCAGGTGCAATTTGGAGGCCAGGGACGATAAGTGCGACCTGTTCGAGTCACTCAGTTTTGCTCAAAGACAGGATTGCAGCCCAGGGCAGCCTGAGTCCCAAGCTCACTGGTATTTCTCTGCACCCCAATCCCCCGGCCCCCCAACCTCACCTGCAGAGGGCCACTCTTCAAGCACTGTTCAAAGCAGCTTTTGGGGCCCTTTGGAGTTTGGTTTTGAGTAGGTCACTTGGGGCCGGGGGCCTGATGACATGGCGTCCGTCGGGGGAGATGCCAGGCTAAAGAGAAGTCACACAAGCAAGAGCTTTCGCCAAGAGTCCGTCTGCTGCTCAGCAACTTGGGACTCAGTTGTGTGACTGCTGCCAAGCTCACACGAGAGTGTGTGTGAAGCGTGTACCCCGCGGCATGGCTGAGGAAATGGGGGTCTCCCATGGGCCTTCGGCCAGACACTGCCACACCGACAGCTCACACTTCGACGGCACCAGGTCTGCACCGGGCACCGTTCCAAGCACTTCACGTATGTTGACTCGTGAAAGCCCCCAGCCACCCCACCCCGACCCCGTGCAGGTACTATTGTTACCACATTGTACGGGTCGGGGACAGTGGCCCGGGGTGTAACTGACTTGCCTCAAATCACACTTGGAGGAAGTAGCGGCACCGAGATTCAATCCTAGGTGGCTGTAGACTCTGGGCTCTTTACAGGGGGTGGAGGGGGGACTTGGGGAGGCCGGGGCGCAGGGAGGGTTTCTGGTTGGAGACGAGGGGTCTGGGTAGATGGGCATGAGGGAGGAAGGGGAGGAAGGACTGAAGGCAGAGAACAAGGCCTGAGTGATGAAAGACCTTTCCCAGGGTCCCCCCGAGAGGCCATAGAGAGATAAAAGGTGAGGGGCTCCCCACTGGGGGATGGGAAGGGGCGAGGGGCTGACTGGAGCCTCCAACACCAGACATTTATGTCTCACCGTCCTGGAGTCCGGAAGTCCAAGATCAAGGTGTCCGTAGGGCTGGGTCCTCTAAAGCCTCTCGTTTCGGCTTGGAGATGGCCAGCTCCTCCCTGTGTGGTCTTTATTCTGCGTGTGTTCATGTCCTCATCTCTTATACGAGAACCAGTCAGATGAGATCAAGGCCCAGCCATATGACCTCATTTTAATTTAATCACCTCTTTAAAGACCCTACGTCCAAATACGGTCACATTCCGAGGTCTTGGGGGTTAGGGCTTCAACATTTAAATTCAGGCCATCACAAAAGAGGAGGGAATGTCGGGTGCTCACAGTAAGGGTGCGATTCCCTTGAGGGGAAGATGCCTGTGAGGAGGGACAAGGTGGCCTTGCAGGGGCCCGGAGGAGGCCCTGGGAGAAGGAGGAGGGGACTGATTGGCATCTGTGTGTCCACCGATGAGTCTCAGGGGCCGGGCACCCTGCCTGCCACATAGTAGATGCTCAGTATGTATTTGCTGAGTGAACAAAGACAAATCTAGAAGTGCTGCGGGCCCCATGGGGGGTAGCTGGTCTGAATTCACAGGAGGACCATGAGGCCTTGCAAATGCTGCACACGGGGACCAGAGCGAGGGGCGGAGGTCACGCACGGAAGCAGACTGCTAGTTCCCCAGGAGCCTCAGAGGTACTGACCAGGCAGAACACGCATTCTTCACCCCACGTCCTAGACGCCTGCAATGTGGACCTCGATGTGAATGAGAGGGAAGAGTTCTTGCCCCGGTGGACCGTCCCCACCTTGGGTCCACACCCCTCTGACTTCTTCCTCTCGCTGCCCTTAGATGTCCACGTCCCCAAGCCTCTGTCCTTGAGGCCTCGCTGCTCTCTTTAAACCCACACTGTCAACCTCATGGTTCATCCTCTCTCGTTGATGTGGCACCGTGGGTGGTGACGGCTCTCTGGGATGCCAGTCTTGTCTCCGAGAGACGCCGCTGGCTGTGCACACCCCTGACGACATCTCCTCACTCTCCCTTCCAGAACCAGGGGCAGCCACCATGCAGCGCTGCCTCCTCCTGTGCCTGGTACTCCTCAGCCCGCAGGTGGCCAGCCTCCGCCACCACCACCCTCGGGCGGCAAAGAAGAGAGTCAGGGAGCTGCCTGTCGCCACCACAGCAGCCCCCAGTAACAGGGAATTTACCTTCGACCTCCTCAGGGCCTTGTTGGCAGCCAACCCCAACCAAAACATCATCTTCTCCCCTCTGAGCATCTCCGTGACCCTGGGCATGATCGCCCTGGGGACTGGATCCAACACGAAGGCACAGATCCTGGAGGGCCTGGGCTTCGCCCAGCAGGGGGGCCCAGAGGAGGAGGTCCACAGGGTCTTCCATCAGCTGCTTCAGGAGCTCAGCCAGCCCAGAGAGTACCTCCAGCTGAGCCTCGGCAACGCCCTGTTTGTCAAGTCCACGGTGCACATCCACGATGCCTTCACGAGTGCCGTGAGGACACTGTACCTGGCAGACACTTTTCCCACCGACTTTGGGGACCCTCAGGCGGCCCGGAAGCAGATCAACGATTACGTGGCGAAGCAAACCGAAGGCAAGATTGTGGACTTGGTTAAGAGCCTCGACGGCACCGAGGTCATGGTCATGGTGAATTACATTTTCTTTAAAGGTAAGTAAGACCCTTGGGCTCAAACTTGAACTTTCTCTTTCTCTTCAGCTGCTTTTGTTAAAAGAATACCCAATTCCCATGCACATAAAGGGGTAGAGATCGTCTTTTCTGGTGCCTAGGGACAGAGTGAAGCCGACAGGCAGTCACGGGCGAGGTGGTGCCTTCTCACTGTGCAGGGCGATGTTAACCAGCCCGAATGTGGTTTCCTTCACTGGGAAAGAGCCGCTTTCTGTCTTTGGGCCCCTGGGGACACAGGTTCCACACCGGTTCTGAAGAGAGAGTTTGTCATGGCCACCGTGCCAGAGAAACTGACACTATGGCCACTCGGGGCAGGACTGTGGGCCTTAGAGGACATTTCTCATCACTCCCTTATCCCCAGATGGACTCTAAGATTTCTTGTCCCCTAGTCCTGGGCTCTCCCCATGATACCAGGCTGCATAGGACAACTGTGCAATAAGCTCAGCGGGGTATTGGGAAGGGGTCACCATTTGATAGCTATGAAGAAGATGGAAAGAATTCCTTGGATCATTTTGATCGAGAAGTCCCATGGGAGACAGAGCGGGGAGCATAATTAAAGAATTCCCAGCAGGAAAATCGTGTATTTCCGGGAACCTTACGAACCTCTCTCCCAAACTCAGATCAAAATCCAATGTCGGGAAAAGAGTAAAAGACAGAATAACTCACCCAGATGTAGTGTAGCTTTATCAGCCACCCACATATTCTGCCCTCTTCACCCGTACGTCTGACTTTCGGTGACGTCAGAGAGTCAAACCAACGCCATTAAAGGTTAAGGCCCTTTGAAGACGTGAAAACCAACCTCCCGGTTTAGCAAATGTTGCAGGAACCCCACGAAAAGTTTAAGCATATCCTTAAAGGTATAAAGCGGTTTCAGGGGTTCAACAGTCCCTGCTACCAACGAGGCTGCTCTGAGGAGGACGATCTCGGTTTAATAGGTTTCCTGTCTCTGCCTTTTTCATTCGTGCCTGAGAATTTCTCCTTTCTTGTTTGTGTCCATGTTTAGCTAAGTGGGAGACAAGCTTCGACAGCAAAAGCACCCAAAAGCATGCCTTCCACGTGACGTCAGAGACGGTGGTGCAGGTGCCGATGATGAGATGCGAGGATCAGTTTCTCTACCTCCAGGACCCGAGCCTCGCCTGCAAGGTGGTGGGGGTCCCCTACCAAGGGAATGCCACTGCTTTCTTCATTCTCCCCGGCGAGGGCAAGATGAGGAAAGTGGAGGCTGGACTGAACCAGGAGACACTGAGGAAGTGGCTCAAGATGTTCACGAAGAGGTACACCAGGAACGACCTAACCCTACATACCCCCGAGGAGACACATGTCCCCGAGGGCCACTCAGAGGGGGTGGGAAGGACTCGCCCAGCCTAGGAGCTGCCTCTAAGCTCAGAGACATCAGGTGGAGTCCCAGCCCCCTGGGGCCTGGCCCAGCTGCACGGAACGGGGCCGGAAGCCTGCTTTCCTAGGGGTGCCATCAGAGTGGACCGTGACCTCTGGGGCAGCCCAAGTCCCAATCCAGAGGAAGGTGGGCTCTACTCTAGGAAAGGGCTGCAGGGTCATTATGAAGCTGAGGGGAGATGGTAGGAACATGAGCCCAGTGAGCCAAGGTTCGAGAAGAGTCTAAAGAAGGTCCTCATCTCTTTCCAGGAAGCTCCTGCTTTACCTTCCCAAGTTCTCCATTGAGAGCTCTTATCAGCTGGAGAAAGTCCTCCCCAAGCTGGGGATCAGAGACATCTTCACCTCCCATGCTGACCTGACCGGTCTCACCAACCACTCCAACATCCAGGTGTCTGAGGTGAGCCCAGAAGCTCCCGAGATGGCTATCCATTCCGTTCCATTCCGTTCCATTCCATTCCATTCCGTTCCATTCCATTCCATTCCGTTCCATTCCAATCCATTCCATT